>NC_056739.1:453261555-453561555 GCF_019279795.1 Protopterus annectens
GATGTTTTTGTGGAAAGGTTGAGTGATGGCTCCTTTAATACAGGAGTATTTAGGAAGGAATGTCACAAGAACACATTCTTACACAGACAAAGTATGCATCTGAATTTTGTTTTCCGTAATGTGGTGAAGGGGCAGGGAATGCGCATCTCTAGATTGAATAATACTGATGCAGGTTTCTCTTAAGAATTATTAAACCTTAAAGATAGATTTACACAGTGAGGGTATGGTCAGTATGACCTAAATGAAGGGCTGTCTGATTTAAACTCCCTGAGGAGAGATAGAGCGAAGCCCTATTTTTCTGATCACTCTAATGTTGAGAGATGCAGAAATTTTCCAGAGTGTTCTGAGATCAGGATACCTATGTTCTATACTATAGATAAGAAGAATATTTAAACATTGGAATGCACTTCTGACTGACCCACAGATAGCAAGTGTTATAGGCGGGAGACCTAGGTTTAGATATAAGAATAAACGTAATTTGAAAAGAATGTTATGATATCAAAAAACTAGAGATAGATCTGGTGTTACAACAGGCACTAATCCATGTGGTATGTGTAATTTTTGTCCATACATAAATAGTGCTGGTAGATTTGTACATCCTGATACAGGGTTGGAATATATTTTTAACTGTTCAGCAGACTGTAATACCCAGCATGTGGTATACCTTGCTGTATGTGTGGCCTGTCGATCATTTTACATAGGGAAGACAGACAGATGTTTTAAAAATAGAATTAGGGAGCATCTTTATAATATCAGAAAAGGTTTGACCACCAATGCGTTAGCGAAACGTGATGTTATCAGGTTATCAGCATACCTTTGAATTTATGGTTGTTGAGGTTATCTCATTGAGTATAAAAGGAGGTATTGTTAGAAATATCACTGAAGAGAAGGAAGTTAAATGGATCATGCGTTTGAGAGCTGATTCAGGTAAAGGGTTGAATGAGAGGGCTTTGATTAGACCCTTTCTTAAAACCAAAAATACACGAGTTAGGTGATTTATTTTATTTTAATATATGAGTAATATGTATGAATTTTAGGCTAGATGTGTAGTGATACATTTTTATATATTTCTTTTTATTGCTGTTGACAGTGGTTCATTGTGCTTTGCTAGTATTTGTACATACATATATGTTAAATATTAGTATATGTTTATTAGTTATTGGCTTATTTTCTCATTTTATTGTGTATATAGGAATCACTACTTTTGCATGATGGTTCTACTTCTTTAAATTGTGATTATGACATCAAAATTAATTGATGTTGAGTATATAAAGGCTGCTTAATTGATTGCACTTTTTAATGGTATGAAGAAGCTGTATTGTGAAAGCGCTTACCTACTGTGTGCACTTATTAAACCTGGTTTTTGGATTTTATCTACTGTGTTCTACTTGTGCTGAGCCATGTTTTGGAAAGAACCGCATGGTTGTTGCTACTGATACCATTTGGATTTTATTTACTGTGTTCTACTTGTGCTGAGCTATCCTTTGGAAAGAACTGCATGGTTGTTGCTGCTGCTACCATTTTGATTGCTGTTTTACTTGTTTCATTCAGCAGCGTGACATTTACCTTGTGGAGTGTTGGTGTGCTTTTCTTTGTACTGATATATATATATATATATATATATATATATACACACACACACACACACACACACACACATACAACAGATGTATAATGTGTGTGTGTTTTTACTTATCCTTGTATCTGTAAATGTGTTTTGTTCATTTCTTATGTGTCCTATTCACTCTGGCTGTACCTGCAAATGGTCCACTGAGATCAGTGCACTACCCCAGTAAACAAATATAAACAAATAAAACAAAATAAAATAAATAAATACCCCCTAATCACAAGAATCAGGCCCAAAACAATGGAGAAAATTTAAATATTACTGTTATATAGTTAGAAAGTTGTCTGAATAACAGGTCTTGCATTAACATGCATTTTTGAAGGATATGAAGTGTGAAACTAAAATATTTGCCCTTATTTAGTGACAGCTATTCTCAATGATTTGCCAGAAAACTACAAATTTTAAGAGGAACAGACTAAAAAAAAAAGTTGAGGCAAAATCAGGGGTATTCTTACAAATATATCCTGGATACTCTAATGTGAAGAATGGACTCTCTATCTTACCCATCCATACTCTTCTTTCCCTCTCACTCACTCATTCACTTGTACAATCTCTCTCATTATCTCTTATATTCATTCTATCATCCTTTCTCTCATTCACTAGTTCTCATCCTCTCTCTCCCATTCTTTCTCTCACTTATTCTCTTCCTCTCATTCATTCTCTCATTCATTTTCTCAAGCTATCAATCTCATTCTCTCACTCTCTCTTCCTCTGTTTCATAGGTAGGTACTAGGCTATTGGCCCTAGGGCCTATATAAGTCTAGCCAAAAAGGTACCTTGGCTTTCGCCACCCAAGAAAATTATTTTCCTGCGCTCCTGTCGAGCAGAGCCACAGAGGTGATCCCCGGGGTGAATTTCCTATTTCCCATCCAATCATCAAGATTTTTCTTGAAGAGTGCTAATGAGGAGCTTTGTTTGATATAGATAGGTAGTTTGTTCCAGAGTATGGGAAATCTCTGGGAAAGGAATCTATCACCCAGCATGTTCTAATTATTGTAGTGACAAAGTTTAGGTCCTTAAGAGCATGTAGCTTGCAGGGATTGGGATGTCTTTAAGTGCAGCATGTCAAACAGCTCTGGTTTGACACAGCTTTGTATGTTAGGCAGAGATCGACTCTGAGTAGGCGATATGCGATGGAGTAAAGCTGGAGTTTTTTTAGATGGTCTGCGTAGGGCATCTGTTTGAGGCCAGTAATCCTCTTTGTGAGGTATTTCTGCGGCCTTTCCAGTTGTTGTAGATGTCTTGTGAGGTACATACCAAAAGGGGCATTGTACTCTATAATGGGTCTAATGAGTGACGAGTAGAGGGGAACAATGACCTCTTTTTTCCTGGATAAGAAACCTTTGGTGATGAGGTGTGTCACATAGAAGGATTTCCTAACTACTGTGGTGATGTGATTATCAAAGGAGAGACTACTGTCCACCTGTGTCCCAAGGTCTCTTATCGCACTTTCAGTGTTAAGTAGACTACCACCTATGTGGTAGCTCATGGGTACAGAGTTTTTACCAAAGGGGATGACAATACACTTTTTGGCATTGAGCTTGAGGTCATGGCTTTGACGCCAGACATCTGTCTCCGTGAGGCCCTTTTGTAGGATGTTCACATGGTTAGGAGTTTTGATTATGGCTCCTAGTTTGTAGTCATCTGTGAACTTTGTTAGACAAAGACCTTCTGTGTTAGCCTGTACTTCAGAAAAGTAGATACTAAACAGGAGAGGACCCAGGACTGAACCCTGTGGTACTCCACTTGTCACTGGTCTGAAGTCGGATTTGGAGTCTGCTACTTTCACAGTGTGGGTTCTGTAAGTGAGCCAGTTGGCAACCCATCTGGTGACATAGGGCTTTATACTGAGTTTAGTAAGTTTATCTATAATTCTAGAGTGGGGGATGGTGTTAAAAGCCTTGGCAAGATCTAGCTAGGCTGTGTGAACCACCTTACCCTCGTCTACGGCTTTGGTGACTGCTTCAAAGAAGTCTATCAGATTTTAGAGACATGATCTGCCTTTTACAACCCCGATCTGGGTGGGGTCCTGAGTTTGGAGATTACCAATGTCTTTGTGTATAAGATCCATGATGATACGTTCCATGGCCTTGCAGACCAAGCTTGTTAGGCTAATAGGGTGGTAGTTCCCGGGGTCTGTGGTGGCTCCCCCTTTGTGGAGTGGGATAACTGTTGCTGTGCACCATTCAGTGGACAAAAAGCCTGAGGTGAGGCTATGATTGAATATAGTGCTTAGGTGGGGTGCCAGTTCATTCTGCAGTTCTTGTAGAACGCAGCCTGGGATGTTGTCAGGTCCCATGGATGCTGCTTCACTCTCTCTCACTCTTCACATCATCTCTTTCATTCTCTACCTCTCTCTCCCATGTTCATTTTCACACTTTTCTCTCTCTCACTCACACTCATGTTCATTTATTTTCTTACTGTCCCTCATCTTTCATTCATACTCATTCACTGTCATATTCACATCCATTTTCTGACCCATTTTCATTCTCATATATTCTCTCATTTTCTCACTCATTATTTCTTTCACACATTACCTCTTGTACTTTATTTCTTTCTCAATCTTATTTATCCTCTCACCCATTCTCTCTCTTTTTCTCATCCATCCTTTTATATATTGTATTTCATGCATTCTTTCATTCTCACTCACTTTATTTCTTTCTCAATCTTATTTATCCGCTCACCTATTCTCTCTCTCTGTCATTCAAGTAGCCAGACTAAATGCTTTCACATAACAGACATAGGTTATACACATCGTTTTAAAGAAAGAATAACCAAAAACATAAATAAAATAGAGAGAGAGATTGTGCACACCAATTTCTTCTATTACAAATAAAGAGTAACTCAGATGTTTGCAGGTATTGTAGATAATGCAGATTGTACATAAGTTATTCTATTACAATGGTCAGAAATGCTCTCAAATAATTATATAACATAAAGATAGGCATAAGGACCACCTTTTGTCCAGCTCTCTGTGGATATATGCAGCCAACAAGTGCTTTACTATAATGTACTTAGCTTCATACCTTCTGAAATCCTTTGCACAAGAGTTCTGGACAAAGACACAAAATCATGGACAGTTTTTAATTATTCAAATTCACTTAAACATTAATAGAACAAAAGGTTTTGCATTAAAATGCATTTTGTAACAATAAGTAGGAAACTCTAATGTGTGTCATTATTGACTGAATATAATCCTCAGTGATTTATCAAAAATGTTATGGAGGACAAGGAAAAATATGAGGCAAAATCAGGGACACAACCAATTCTGAACAGTTAAGCAGTATGCTTATTTTAATTTGTGCCAAAACGAAGAAAATTAAATAACCTAAAAGGGACCAAACTAGTGTTTAGGAAGAAGTATTCACAAATTATTACATCCTAAAAGATAGATGGAAACATTGTTTTGTCCAGCTCTGTGTGTATGCAGCCAAAAATTACTAAGTTATGATTTACTTACATTTCTGATGCAAAAGTAAACTAAACGGCAGAAGGAATTGAATTAGTAATTACATTAGTCTGTTCATTGCTTCAATTATGAACAAGAAAAAAACATGCTCCAGACACCTGCAATATTAAACCTGGTCAAGTAGCAAGCAATCTCCAACACGTTAATTTGTAGCATCCATGGTTGCAGTTAAGATGTAGCCTGTTATTGCAGCTGCATAAAACAAAGACTTACCTTTCTAAATTTCCAAGTCTTGCAAGTCTCCCTGCTGCATACAGTATCCTTATCTGCTCTGCAGTTCCATTTTGGTGATACATGTTTTTTTGCTGTCTGTTTTCCCCACCTTACACTAAAACATTAGGTCACTGGCACTGTTATTCAGAAAGTCCCACTCCCCCAAGCAGAAAACACTGACATAACAGGATACATTACTTACTCAATGCATGTTGCAGCAGTTTTCTTTTTTTTTTTTTGTTTTGGGTAATAGAAATGCTAATTACTCGTCTGTGCTACGGTGTGCCTCTTTAGCCATTTAGAACTCCTTCCGATGGTAAAAGCATCAACATTACCAAAACCCTCCAGGAATCTGCCAACTTTACATGCAGAACAGAAACAAAACTAATCAAACTAAAGAACGATTCCAGGAAATAATGCTCTGATGAAAACATTAATGAACAGCAAATGCATTTTCACTTTTGCTTCAAGCTAGTATACATATAAAAAAACATGTACCACCTTTACAGTGTTCAGTACTTTATGAAAACACATTTTTAGGCATATATAAAGTGTTTGTTTTCAAATTCATCTTATCTTATTTTTGTGGAAAACTGAAAAATTACTTGCACATAAGGAACTGTAACTTGATAGACTGACATGTTCCCATCTTTTTTTGTTTGGTCAGCAGGAATGGCCATATGGCTCCCCTTCATTCCTCCATTGTGTCAAGAGTTGTCTGACCTATTCATTCCCTGATGGAGTAGAGTGAGTTGTTAGAGAGTGGGTCAATTTGCATATCCTGTGAGCTGTCCTGTCCCCATCTCCATTGGCAGCCTGCAAGCTCTGCTATAGCTGTCTGTACATGCACGACATCCCAGTCAAGCAGCTCCCCCCTTGCAGCATGGATGTGTGAATCTTTTCATGACCTACAAGGGGTGAGGGAGCATCATCCACTGCCTGGTCTCTCCCGTGCCCATGCCACTAGTGAAACACAGGATCTGATGTTGTCAATTTTCATTCATTCCCCAACTAATGGGATCAGGTCTGACTCGGCCATTATACTAACCTGCGGCCTCCAACAAACTCTCAAGGTTCTTCCCTACCCATAATACACCACCCTAACATCTCTCAGGTCTTGTTTGCCGCTTAACGGTCTACATGTGGTCACCTTCAGGTCTCGAGTCTACAGTGGGAAAAAAGTCCATTTTTGATTTTACATTTCAAAAAACTTCCTATAAATTACTATTTTTTTAATCTTTAATCTTAATTCTTCATTGTTTTTATTGTCCCTTTCCTTACATTTTGATTGTAAACGTTACCTACCATCACTGGTAGGCCTAACTCTTTTTCCCTTTACCCTTCATACACTTTGTGTATTAGTCTTTAATTATCATAACTGGTATTTTTTGCCTCCATCTACAAGTTGTTTGTAGTTCTTTAATACCATTGTTGGCATTTTACTTTTTCTCCTCTTTCTGTTAAAAAATAAACAGTTTGTCTTTTTTGTCATGATAACCCTTTCTTTAGAAAATATCTGAAAAAGGTCCATCAGCAATTAAGAAGTGTGAAAAGTGTGGGGATAAGTTGCCTTATTCAGATGCCCACAATCTCTGCATATATTGCTTGGGTCCGGATCACTTAAATCAAGACTGTAGTATCTGTCATGGGTTCAGCCCCTGAGCTTTAGTGCACAGGAAGAATAAGTTGATTTTAAAAGGATTACTGCCATCTTCATTTTCTGAAGCCATTGCCGGGGTACTTGCCCCCAAACACAAATTTAGAGACCCTACCAAAAGGTCTAAGTCTTCTGAATCTCCAGCTTCGTCTTCATCGGAGGCTAGGAAGAAGAAAGAGAAGCTGGATCCGAAATTACTTAAGGTCCAACCCTCATCAGATCCAGCTAAGAGTGTGTCGAATCCCACATCTTTGGATCCAAAACCTTTACCAAAGACTACATACTCTCCAAGTCTGGATCCAGTCCCATCCAGAGTACCTTCTCCCTTTTTAGAGAGGCACTTCCAATCACCATCCCTGGTATCTTCTCGTTCCTTCAAGAGTCTCACGGAGACAGATGCAGAGAGGATGATGAGGAAACTCTTAACAGAGCAAATTCAGAGAGGAGTTCTCATGGGTCCCACCCCTTTGGATCAGGAAGTACGATCATCCTTTACCCACCCATTATAGCTCCTTCACTAAACCAACCTGTGGTTTTAAAGTCCTTGCATCTGAGCATTCCTGGTCCATCTGGTTCTAATCTGAAGAGAGCATCATCTTTGGATGCAAATATCATTCTGAGTGTGCTGGCTCTGACATACTCAGAGCCGGATGACTTTTGGACTGAAGCATCCCTGTCGGATCTGGGAGGTTAGAGTCAACTCTGAGGTTTTCAAAGTCATCTCTTCCTCTCTGAGCTTTGGCACTGGACAGCTCAGCTCAGACTATCACCTCAGGTGGATTGTTCTTGGGGCAAAGGGAGGCGAGGACCAAAAACTGGGTGTCTCAGCTCCATTGTCTACCTTCTCCCCAAAGCGACCTGCCTTTGAGGTTGTGAAGAGGATGTTCTCTGCTCTGACAGGTCAAATGGGTCCTTCTCCCTCAGATCCACCCTCTACTTCTCAGGTGACTCTACACCATGATCCTAAACATTCTACCCCACAGGAGCAGATAGCTCAAAGCTTCCAAACTACCCAGCAGGGTATCCTAATCTCTTGTGATACTTCACTGGACCACCCCACCAAAGAAGTCCCTAGGAAAAGAAAGTGCAAAAGGAGGCACATAGACTCTCCTCAAGAGTCAGCCACTAGGGATACTGAATTTGATGAAGGAGAGGGGTCCCAAAATCACCACCCAATAATGTCTCATTTGGAGACATTCTTGAGATCCTTAAGCAGAAGGGTGGCTGGTCTTCCCAAGACCTTTCTTTGGAGGAATTGGTATTTCTGGAAGCCTTTGGAACTGGCCTATTGACCTCCTGAGTTATTCCACCCACCAATGAACCCATTGATTTAATTTCTAGGTGGGCGTGGAAGGAACCTGATATGATTGTACAAATCCCCTAAAGACCAGACTGGATTCTGGCTCCACCAATACGCAGGGACTATTGGGGCAAAGGGCTGCCAGTAGATGCCATGGTCATGGTGGCAGCTACAAAAAAGGAACCCAATCTCCAGCCTCTTAATAGAGAGTCTAGGGTGATAGATTTGGGAAGCATGTCTATTTGGCACATTTTACAAGGCTTCAAAGAGATTTGATGAAAGAGCTATCAAAATCTCTTTCTGGAACTAAAACTGCTGAGGATCAATCTTCAGTAGTCTCTCAGTTGGCTACCCTACAGGCTATATCTAATTTGTCCATGAGGCTTATCTCGCACACTGCAGAAGGCACCTCAAGGGCTGCGGGTTCAGGTATTTCCATCAGGAGGTATGCCTGTATGCATATGCGCCTGTGTGACTTTGAGGAGCCCTTCAAGTCATCATTCATCAATGCTGCCTTTGATGGCACTTCTTTGTTTGACTCCACCATAAAGGACACACTCTCCAGGTGTGAGAAAGACAGAAAGACCCTCTCTGCAGTGGGCATGTGTTTTTTGACCCCTCAGAGGACTTTTTCCAGGAATCAACATGGAGGTCGAAAAATGTAGTTCAGAAAATCTCAGGGTCCTTTCCAGGACACACGTGGAGGTAGTTCCCCTAGAAGCACAGGGGAGAGTGATAATGGAAGGTGATGCCCCGATGGTACAGGAGACCTGCAAAACCAGGGGTGTAGAGATTCCTTTTTTTAGACCCTTACAGCACTCCTAAATTGAGGCCTGACTGCCGACCTCTAGAGGCAGTCGGGGATCACTTATTTCTGCACCTGAAAGCCTGGCTAAATATAATAAAAGACAGTTGGGTGCAGAGAATTATTTACAGAGGTTATATAATTCCCTTTTCCCTACTGCGGTGGTGCTGCTGCGGTAGCGTTGTCGCCTCACAGTTAGACGTTGCCCGTTTGATTCTCAGTTAGTGTGTCTTCTGTGTGGCGACATGCGTGAATGGGCGTTCCTTCATTGAAGGTTGTGCGTTAGGCCCGGCAAGCCAGCATATAAAAATCTACTGCCAGTCATTAGCAGACCAGAGTTCCACTCTGGCGACCCCTAACCAGGAGAAGCCGAAAGACACAGACAAACAATCAAGAAATTTTCCTGATGCCCCACCCAATCAGAAGAAAGCAGCAGCACTAGAAATACAAAAGATGCTAGAAAAAATAGTCATCCAAGAGGTCCCACCAGACCAAACAGAATCCGGAACTTACTCGAGATTCTTTTTAGTGCCAAAGAAAACAGGGGACTAGACACCAATTTTGGATCTCAGTGGATTGAACAAGTAGGTTCGACTCAAAATTCCAGATGGTCACAATTCAGTCCATTCTGCCCTTTCTGGGCAAAGACAACTGAATGTGCTTGATAGATCTCCAGGATGTGTACTATCATGTAAAGATAAAAAGATGATCCAGAAGGTACTTGCGCTTTCGGATGGGAGACAGTCACTCTCAGTACAGAGCACTGCCCATTGGCTTCACCACAGCCCCCAGGGTGTTCACCAAGTGCATGGCAGTGGTAGCAGCTCACTTGAGACTGCAATGATTCCAGATGTTTCCATATTTAGACAATTGTCTCATTACCTCCCTGACCAGGCATTGACTTGATAGAAACTTGAGATCAGGTGTTACAGATCTGTTCACATCTCAGAATAACCATGAATTACAAGTCTCATTTACAACCAACCCAGACATTAAAATTCATAGGAGCAGTGTTCAACACAGTATCTGTGGTAGCTTCTCTTCCACTATAAAGAGTGCAAACAATAAGGCTGCAGGGCAGGAAAATAATTTGCAGCACCAGAATTTCAGCCCAATTGATTCTGCAAGCCCTGGGTTCAATGTCAGCAGCAATAATTTTGGTCCTTCTAGCAAGATTCCACATGAGAATTCTACAATGGATGCTAGAAACACAATGGTCAATCCTTTCTCAACATATGTCAGCGGAGATAAGAATAACCCAGGTATGCAAATTATACCTTTCCTGGTGGATGCAGTCACAACAGCTGCTACAAGGTCATCCTTTCAGCCTCCCTCATTCCAAGGCCATAGTGACAATGGATGGTTTCCAGACTGGATAGGGGGACATGTCTTAGGGAAAACAATCCAAGACACTTGGCCCCTCGAAGAGGCCAATTTGCATATCAATGTTCTGTAGATGAGAGCGTTGCTTTTGGAGTTGCAGGCATTCCAAGACTGTCTCCCTCTTGGGACAATTGCAGTATCAGCAACAAGGGGGAACCAGGTGTTATCCACTGTGTCAGATGCCATCAGAGTGTGGCAAATGGGAGATATCTTCCAACCGCTTTCTAATAGCAATGCATATTCTGGGGAAGTCCAGTGTGTTAGCAGACAAACTGAGTGATGGAAATGATTTTCAGTCGGTGGGGACAGCCTTGCTGTGATCTT
Source organism: Protopterus annectens (assembly GCF_019279795.1). Classification (NCBI taxonomy): domain Eukaryota; kingdom Metazoa; phylum Chordata; order Ceratodontiformes; family Protopteridae; genus Protopterus; species Protopterus annectens. The sequence continues at coordinate 453,272,334 of NC_056739.1, forward strand.
TTTGCATCGTCCCTTAACAAGTGCAGCAGCTTCTTTGCCCTGATCCCCCCACAGGGGGAGTCACCGAGAGATGCTCTGCTCCACAATTGGCCCCCAGTCTTCTGTACGCTTATTCTCTAACTCCCCTAATTCTCAAATTCCTTCAGAAAGCAGCCTGGTTGAAGAGCAAGGTCATCCTCATTGCACCTTATTAGCCTCAACAGATTTGGTTTTCCTTCCTTTGGTCTCATCTACTATATCTGCCTTGGATTCTAGATCCAGTTCCAGACCTCCTATCTCACCCGGCAGGCATGGGTCACCCAGATATCTCAAGTCTCAAACTAACAGCGTGATTTCTCCAATTCCCTTAATAGCTAGGCAACCAAACTAATGCTCTCTTCCCCTGTTCTTTCCATATTTTTATCTTCCCATAAACCTTCTGCTGGAAACTCTACAGAAGCAAATGCAAAATGGTTCACTTATTGGGCAGAGCAAAATAAGACAAATCCCTTCTCAGCTCCAATTTCAATCTGTTTTACAGTTTTTAGCAAGTTTAAGGTGTCAGGACGTCTGCGGTGGTGCAGTGGTAGCGTTGTTGCCTAACAGCAAGAGGTTCTCCCGTTCGATTCCTGGCTGGAGCGCGGTGAGTGCCTTCTGTGTGGAGTCTGCATGTCCTCCCCGTGGTTGGGTGGGCGTTCAAAATATATGCGTAAATGGGCGTGCCTTCATTGAAGGTTGAACGTCGAGCTGGCACTCAGCATTCGTGAAAATCTACTGCCAATCATTAGCGGACCGGAATTCCGCTGTGTCGACCCCTAACCAGGAAAAGTCGAAAGACAACAACAACATTTAATGAAGGTGCTAGTTCATCAATGATTAAAGTTCAGCTTGCAGCAATCTCTAACTTTCATGTGGGATTCCAAAATTCTTCACTGGCGTTCCTCTAAATTGTGCAAGGCCTTTTTGAGAGGTACTCTTCTACTAAGACCTCCTTATAAAGACCCCATGCCACCACTGGATTCAAAGTTGGCACTGCAAGCCTTAATTCATTCTCCCTTTGAACCTGCAGCTAAATGTGATCTTAAATTCCTGACCTGGAAAACAATTTTTTTGTTGCAATTACATCTGCTAACAGAGTTTCAGAAATTCAAGCATCATCTTCTAAGCCTCCATATTTTATTTTTCATAAGGATAGGGTCACATTACATCCCACTGCTTCCTTCCTTCCTAAGGTGATGTCAGAATACATCAGACAATCCATTAATTTGCCAGCATTCTTTCCAAAATGTACAAATAAAGGGGAATATATGCTGCACTTATTGGGTGTTCATAAACAATTAAGTTTCTACATGCACAGAACAAGACAGATTACAAAAACAGATCAGTCATGTGTTTCCTTTGCACATAAAACATTGGGTGAATCAGTTACAAAGGTACTCTAGCTAGATGGTTGACAGATTGCATTTCATTTATCTACAACAAAATGAATGTCCCCTTACCAAAACCATTAAAGGCACATTCAACCAGATTTATGGCGACTTCTGCTGTATTCAAGTCTAGAGCTTCAATGCACTATATATGTATGGCTACAACTTGGACAAATCCTCATATATTTGTCATTCATTACAAACTAGATCTGGTCTTGAGGGGAACAGCAGCCTTTGGTGCAACTGTACTCAGGAATATCCTGCCTTAGAGTCCATCCAGGCATTTAGTTAGATAGTTGAGGAATGAATGAAAATTGACATAATCAGATAAAAAAGTTATGTACTACCATAACATTCCCTCTGTGTTGTCCATTTTCATTCTTCTTCAACTCCCCACCCACCATTTTTCATGGCTGGCTTCTGGAGGAATGAGATGCTTCAAGGACAACTATGTCCTTTGTGTTGAACTCCATTTATGACATATCATTATAGTCTTCATGTCAAGCTGCAAACAAGATCTGAGAGAGAGAGGTGGTAAATGCTCTGTATGCCAGCATATAATAACAAAAATAGAGAAAATAGGGGGAAAGAGATTTAATACACTGGGAATGTATTCTTGTCATAGTAAAGGTGTGATTTATGGTTTAATGTGCCCTTGTAATAAATGCTATATAGGGGAAACAAAAAGATCTTTGGCAGAACAAATAAAAGAGCATGTGAGAGACATCAGAAATAATAAAATTCTTAGTCCTGTAGCTGAACACTTTAATAAAGAACATAATGGTGATATAAAAACCATGAAAGCAACAGTGTTGGAACAAGTAACATTACAATATGGAAATGTAGAGTTATTAAAACATGTATTAAGACAGTAGGAATCTATTTTAATAATGAAATATGACACACTTATACCTAAGGGTATGAACAAGGAATACAATTGGCATAGTTTTATAAAATGTTTTTTAACTTTAAGAAGAGAATTGATTAATTGTGGTAATTTAATTGTTAATTAAATAATTAACAGAAATTGTATAAATAAGATATCTTTTAACAAAGAAAGTTTTTACTCTGTAAAGGCTACAGCCGAGGCGCTAAGAGAAGTGTGTTCTGTGATTAAAAGTGTTTCTGGAAAGTAGAGCTGTTTTTCACTGGTCATTTTGTTTTGGTCATTATAGCAAGATCTGAGAGATGTTTGGGTGGTGCATTGTGGGTAGGGAAGAAGCTCGAGAGTTTGCTGGAGACCTGGACAACACACATGGAACTTAAAGGTAAGTACATAACTTTTTTTAAAAATGTAGTGAAGTCAGGGCTTTATGCACACTTGAGTCTTTCTAGTTTATGCTACACCAAATGGAGAATATCTTCCACTTAGCCAGATACTTCTTTGTGATAGGTTCCTGGCTTCTTTCATAATCCTCAGCCTGTCCTCAGGAAAAATGTACTTCATGGGATTAGGTGTAGGCTCATCCATACAGTTAACATGAAAATCTGGAGGTCAGCATGGACCAGAAAAGCCTGTCTGCTTAGGTAGATTGACCACTAGAGGTAACCTTTATGGAAGTTCCTTCCTTAGTTGCATCAGTTGAGCAGAGAACCAGTGTTACCTGAGCTTAAATGGGTCAGTAAATATTTGGTCTCTGTTATCTTACCTTTTACAACACCTAGGTAGTCACACATTCCAGCAGTCCAGAATTTTGCAGAATGTCCTTCTTTATTCTCATATTTTTGGTTTGTCCCTCACAAAATGCGCATTTTTCTGACAAACCATTGAAAATTGCACTCACTAACGAATGACAGACGTTTGAGTTTCAGACTTCTCATCCTTCAAAAGAAATGCACACTAATACAAAATTTGTTATAGCAACTTTATATGGTTATAAAATACGTTTGTATACTCTGTTCCTATTTTAGGTCTCTGCTGCCCCACCCCTATTATTTTTGGCTATGTCCTTGACTCTTGTGCTAAAAAGGTAAGAGGTATGTAGACAGCAAAGGTATTAAATGATAGAAGAAGGCCTAACCAAGGGAAGGCATTCACAACTCATGCTCTTTTGCATGGCAACTTTGCATAAAACTTTAGAAGCAGGTTATTCATTGTGGAAGTGAATAGATCCTGAGTACTTTCCACCTCTCTGTTAGCCTTTTGCAGGCAGCTTTAAGTGCCACTCATGGTTGCTGATTAAATATTTGATGAGAGTAATATGTGGTTGAAGCATGAGGGTCATCTGTGATCAGAAGGCTCAATACTAGGCTTGCTTGGATAGCCTACAGTGGGGGGGGGGGCTAAAACTGGGTCTTGACCTATTTATTTAAATAGGACTGTTGTTTTATTTGGTTAATAATTCCCCATATTAGTTCATCTGTATTCACACTTTCCCATTGTATCACTCTTCAATATTCCCTAAAATGTACATCTGCACTGACTTCCAAGATGGCTGCATATTGAGTAACAGCTTAATTCTAGCTCTCCCAGTGTGAAAACAGAAAATCAGCAGAGAAGGACAGTATACTTGTGTTTATGGGTAAATTTCATTAATTGGCTAGTAAGTGTACTGCCTTGATGCCAGGAAAAAAAAAGAATACAGAGAACCTGGAAAAAAATCAGCTACAAAAGTGAGGAAGAAACAGTGAACAAAACACTGGAGTATATCAACACAAACAACAAAAGTTTTTTTTTTTTAAATGGAAGAAGCTTTAAACAAATATTCAGATGAGGTGATAAAGCTGCAAAAAACATAGGTCAAAATGAAGAAAAGGCTATCTGAATATGAGACTGTTCAGGAAGAGATGTTTCAAAAAATAATAGAATTAGAGGACAGAGCACATAGGGAAAACCTGAGATTTTCAACTATACCAGAGAAGGTGGCAGGAACAGACTGCATTCTTTTTATGAAAGCACAAATAAGTAACTGGACTGGTATTCCACAGCAGGAGTTGTTAGTTGAAAGAGCACATCTTGTGTATGCTCTAAACCTAACTATGAGAAAGCAACCTAGACCTTTAATAGTAAAACTGCAATCCTGCCAGCAGAAGGAGTTGATTTTGACAAAACTTTGGCAGAATGATAAAGTACTAAAAGTGGGAGACTGTAGTGTTTGTGAAGAATGATTTCCCATTGTACACTAGGCAGAAGAAAAGCAAATGTATTCCACTATTCAGGGAATGTTGAGACACAGGTGTGAGATTCAAACTCCTGTACCCAGCTGTCTTTGAGATATTCTTCCCTGGATAGACAAAATCATTTTTGATGAAGTACATGCTAAGGAGGAAATACAATAGTTTGTACAACAAAAAGTGAGCTGTGAAACAGAAACAGATTCTGCTTCTTGTTCTTCTGGTAATAAAGAACACAGAGAGACTGTACCTGTGAATCTTTTAACAATGTTTCAATGGAAAATATTGGGTGAAGTAAGGGCACATGAGAGTTGACTAGAAGAATCAAAAGTACCTTGGAAATGAAGCAGATACAGGATTTGGGTAATGGAGATGAACAGTAATAAAACCAGTAACTTAATATGGGATTGCAATGCAATAATTACATGTGTAGAAATATATTAGAACAAGAATATCTGGAAATATTGGACTTTTTCAGAATTTGTTGGACTTATGTGGGGAACTCTAAAGCATATGCCCTATCTCACATCATTAATGTTCAAAAAATGCTTGTGGGGGAGAGGGAGAAAGTTAACTGTAAGTAAAGATTTTTTTCTTACTAGCACTACTTTTGTGATGTATGGTTTTCTTTGCATGCTATAAAGTAAAGTTTTCTCAGTTATTTTTAAGTGTGATGGGGATTGTAAACAGGTGCTGCTGTTTTTTTCTCCCTTCTCTCTTTCTTCTTGTTCAGTTTTAAGAAATTTAGGCAATGCAATAAAAAGCCTGGTTAAAAGAACATGACAAAAGAAACAACAATGTGCTTTTTCTCATTCTTGCTTGAGGAAATTACTGGATTAAGCACTTTAGATTGATTTAATAACAACTTTTAAGAGTAAGCAAGTAAATGAAAAAGAATATTGAATATTATGAGACTATTTTAGCAAATACATGTATGCTCAGTAGCAATTCTGCAGCTGGTTTTCATGTTTTCATGGAACCAATATGATAAAGGGAAACTGGCTGCCTGGTTTTCATGTCTCCATGGAGACAATCTGATAAAAAGAAACTTGCTACAGCCTGGTGGAGAATGATTGGCTGAAGAAAAAAAACTGAGAAGAGAAATTGGCTGGAAGATAATGTTCTCTGAAAACATTCAGGGGGTTTCCCAGTGGGAGAGCTATAAAGCAATGACAACACCAATTAGCACTTAGTAGAAGCACAGGTTGCACCAAGCATCTTAGCACGTTTAACCTTTATTAGGAGAGTAAAACTTTAGTATTTGAAGATGTACATAGTTTTGTGTGTTAGTATCGAGTTAATAGGTTTTAGGGGGTATTGTGTGTGTTTTTTGAGGGTTTTCAATAAATCAAAAAGTTTTGTAAGATGCGACATAGGATCAATGGATATGACAAGAAAAAAGTGCATAAAAGTTCAACAACCTGTCAATTAGTGTATGCATGTATCACAAAAGCTGGAACTAGACATTTAACAAAAAGTGTTATACATAAAAGGTGGGAATAACTTTTTAATGCAATGAGGCTTTCTGTAATATCTTTAAAAGTCAACTGTCTCACAGATAAAAACAAAAAAGAAAGAGTAGTGAACTATATTAAAAAAATGGAGTGCAAATAGTCAAGATGGTTATTCAGTGGAATACCTGGGACAAAGGAAAAAAGGAGCACTTATATTAATTGCAAGAAGAGCTCCAATAGTGATAGAAGAGGATAAAAAGATAATAAAGCAGATTTTTAGTACTAAGGGGTTACTGGCAAGGGAGGAGGATTACACTGCCATGTATTTCTATTCCACCTAAAACTGCTATAATGGAGCTAAAGAAAATTCTGGAAGATATAATCAGTTTTCAGCAAGGAATATTAACTATAGGTGGTGGTTAGAATGTGATTTGCAACAATGAAGATGTGTCTGGGTGGCCCAGAAGGGAAAGTATAACAAAGGAGGGTAGATTTTGAAGTAATGTATGAAAATGCTTGGCGCCAACCCACCACACTCCCAGAAAATATGTTCCAAAGTACTTCTTTCTTCCCTGTCACACCTACAACAGTTGCTGTTTACCTGAGGAAAAATCTCTGGAGCCTAATCTACTTGGGGGTATAAAAATATATAAATATTTCCAAGCAAAAATCCTAAATGTTCTAGATTTTGTTGCATATTTGGAAGATATACATATATCCTCCCATTGTTTCTTTGTGAATTGCTTATCCAGTCTCTCTTCCCAGTCCTTTCTAACCTCTTCTGACTGATTCGTAAAGTTATCATGGAATATTTTATATTCTCTACTAATTATTCCTTTTTTAACAGCAGCTTCTATTCTAGATTCTAATAAAAACTGCACCAGTGCTGGTCTTTCATTTTGGATCCCCCTATTTCTTTCTCTTTGCCTATACTCTGATATCATTCCTTGATAGGAAGGTGATTTCTAGCCTGCAGTCCAAATAAATTCTTGATCTCTTCTCATTCTATTACCCTTCCTTCTTCAATTATTTGCTCCCAATACCTAGGTTCTTTTGCCATTTTTTCCAATAAATTCCAGCCCCTTCCTGCCTATTGTCTGTACCCTTAATTGCAGTCATCCCTAGTGGCAGAATCTCCTTTCTCTATCCCTGTGTTGGCTTGGTTTTTAAAATACTTTCTGCTGCTTTATGAATATAATATTCTGTATGGTTACTATTATTTTCCTTAAGGATCTGCATCCAAAATCCCAGTCTCTCCTTGTTTCTTGAGCTTCCCCCCTGTTTTGTCATCATCTCTTTCCACTTTGAATTATAGGTTTCTGCTTGTGCTATGTATAGGAGCCTTAACTGTGTAGATCTTAATCATCATCATCATCATCATCATCAGCCCCCCTTTTTCCCATTTATCTACATGGGGTCAGGGTGTCATGTTAACTGTCGCCAACTCTCTTGATTCAGTGCCACACTCCTGCCCTCTTCAACATTCATGCCAGACTATCACAGATCTTTCACACAATCCATCCACCTATTTGCTGGATGTCCTTGCTTCCTCTTACCTTCTTCCTGTGTGTCCCAAATCTTCCTCACCAGATTGTCTTCTGCTTTTCTACACGTGCCCAAACCACTGTAATCTGTTCTCTTTGATCTTTTCTGCAATTGGAGCTGTTTTGGCTTCTGCTCTTATAGGTTCATAGGTTCATACTAGGCTATCTGCCCGAGGGCATTTACAAGCCTAGCCCATAGTTTTGTGGCTTACGCCACCCCTTTAGTATGGGGAACTATACCCATTATTTTGCTGTGCCTCTGTCGAGCAGTGACACTGAGGTAATCCCTGGGGTATATCTGCGATCTCCCATCCATTGGTCAAGATTTCTCTTGAACAAGGCCAGCGAGGTGCTCTGCCTCACATATACCGGGATTTTATTCCACAGCATAGGGAGTCTTTGGGTGATGAATCTATCCCTCCTGCACGTCCTATTAATAGCCGTGTCGAGGTTTAAGTCTCCCGCCCTTGTGGCTCCGACGGATCTAGATTTTTTGAGGTGAAGCATATTCATCAAATCTGGGTTTGACATGGCCTTGTATGTTAGGCAAAGGTCACCTCTGAGCAAGTGGTGGCGACTGAATAGAGCTGGAGTTCTTTCAGTCGGGCAGCATAGGACAGATGTTTGAGACCCTTTATCCTTTTGGTGAGGAACTTTTGTGGCCTCTCCAGCTGCTGCAAGTGTCGGGTCAGATACATTCCGAATGGGGCATTGTACTCAATCATTGGTCTGATGAGTGATGAGTATAGGAGACTATGACCTCCCTTGATCTAGATGAGAATCCTTCATGATAAGGTGGGCAATGTAGAAGGTCTTCCTAACTACTTTAGCTACATGGGTGTCGAATGACAGACTACTATCAACCTGGGTCCCCAGGTCCCTGATAACTTCTTCTGTGCTCAGTGGATTGCCACCTATTTGGTAGCTAGGGGTAACCTTGTTTTTCCCGAAGGGTATGACTATGCATTTTTTGGCATTTAACTTTAGGCCATGGCTCTGGCACCAGTTATCCGTTTCTGTGAGACCCTTCTGAAGGATATCTGTGTCAGATGTGTTTTCTACTATGAAGCCCAGTTTGCAGTCATCTGCAAACTTTGTCAGCCATAACCCTCCTGTGTTTGCTTGTACTTCGGAAAAGTAGATGCCAAACAAGAGTGGGCCCAGGACTGAGCCCTGTGGTACACCACTTGTGACAGGCTTTGAGTCTGACATGGCGCCAGCAACTCTGACCCTGTGGGTTCTGTCACTCAGCCAGTTTGCAACCCATCTTGTGATGTATGGGTTAACATTTAAGCTGATGAGTTTTTCAATGATACCCGAGTGGGGTATTGTATTGAAGGCCTTCACCAGATTGAGGTAGGCTGTATGGACTGCCTTTCCCTCATCAATGGCTTTGGTGACTGTTTCGAAAAAGTCAACCAAATTTAGAAGGCATGATCTGCCTTTGACAAAGCCAAACTGGGATGGATCCAAAGTCTGCAAATTCCCTATGTCTTTATTTATGAGGACCATTATGATCCTCTCCATGGCTTTGCAGATAAGGCTTGTCAAGCTAATGGGCCGGTAATTTCCAGGGTCGGTGGAGGCACCGCCTTTGTGAAGTGGGACCACAGTTGCAGTCGCCACTCCCTGGGTACGATCCAGAGGTAAGACTATGATTAAACAGCTGTCCTAGCTGTGGGTTTAATTCCTCGTTGAGTTCGTGGAGCACACAGCCGGGACACCATCAGGTCCCATGGATGCTGTGTTTTTGCTTTGGAGAGAGCAGTTCTCACTTGGGCGTTGGAGATATTTGGGGGCTGCAATGCGCGGTATAGATATCTCTCCTTTGGGGGGGGAGAAGTTTGCACTGAACCTGTCAGCCAGTATGTTGGCAATGTCTGTAGGATCAGTAATCTTCACATCATTTTGAACTAGTTCTGAGCATATCTGGAGTTTCCTCCCAGGTTTCTAACATAGCTAAAGAAGGCCTTATGATTGTCTTTTGAGTCTTTAGCTATTTTTCTCTCAAAATTTGCTTTGGATGATTTTATGAGAGCTCTTAGTTTTTACTTATAGTGATCAAGGGTGTCTTACCTTTTAAGGATTTTGCTCTATCTTGTAGTAGCTTCCTCCTTTTGTTGTAGAGTTTGTTTATGGCTGGGGTCCACCAGACTGGATGCTTACCTTTGGTACAAAGAGTCTTTGTTTTGCTTGGGATTGCCTTATCCATGCAGTCCTGCAGGTGCTGGTAGAAGGCATTTGTAAGTGATTCAGCGGCTTGAGTACTGTTTTCCGCCAGCTCGGGGCCTTAAAGGAGACCACACTAGTCTTTAGAAGTGTGAAGTCGGCTTCGAGAAGTTCTTTACTGTGGTCTTTTTATTTCAGGTGGGGTGGGATGAGGACCTCCAGCGAGATTAGTTTGTGATCTGATCTCACCAAGAATATCTGGAAAAAATCAGCTACAAAAGTGAGGAAGAAACAGTGAACAAAACACTGAGTATATCAACACAAACAACAAAAGTTTTTTAAATGGAAGAAGCTTAAACAAATATTCAGATGAGGTGATAAAGCTGCAAAAAACATAGGTCAAAATGAAGAAAAGGCTATCTGAATATGAGACTGTTCAGGAAGGGATGTTTCAAAAATAATAGAATTAGAGGACAGAGCACATAGGGAAAAACCTGAGATTTTCAACTATACCAGAGAAGGTGGCAGGAACAGACTGCATTCTTTTATGAAAGCACAAATAAGTAACTGGACTGGTATTCCACAGCAGGAGTTGTTAGTTGAAAGAGCACATCTTGTGTATGCTCTAAACCTAACTATGAGAAAGCAACCTAGACCTTTAATAGTAAAACTGCAATCCTGCCAGCAGAAGGAGTTGATTTTGACAAAACTTTGGCAGAATGATAAAGTACTAAAAGTGGGAGACTGTAGTGTTTGTGAAGAATGATTTCCATTGTACACTAGGGCAGAAGAAAAGCAAATGTATTCCACTATTCAGGGAATGTTGAGACACAGGTGTGAGATTCAAACTCCTGTACCCAGCTGTCTTTGAGATATTCTTCCCTGGATAGACAAAATCATTTTTGATGAAGTACATGCTAAGGAGGAAATACAATAGTTTGTACAACAAAAAGTGAGCTGTGAAACAGAAACAGATTCTGCTTCTTGTTCTTCTGGTAATAAAGAACACAGAGAGACTGTACCTGTGAATCTTTTAACAATGTTTCAATGGAAAATATTGGGTGAAGTAAGGGCACATGAGAGTTGACTAGAAGAATCAAAAGTACCTTGGAAATGAAGCAGATACAGGATTTGGGTAATGGAGATGAACAGTAATAAAACCAGTAACTTAATATGGGATTGCAATGCAATAATTACATGTGTAGAAATATATTAGAACAAGAATATCTGGAAATATTGGACTTTTTCAGAATTTGTTGGACTTATGTGGGGAACTCTAAAGCATATGCCCTATCTCACGTCATTAATGTTCAAAAAATGCTTGTGGGGGAGAGGGAGAAAGTTAACTGTAAGTAAAGATTTTTTTCTTACTAGCACTACTTTTGTGATGTATGGTTTTCTTTGCATGCTATAAAGTAAAGTTTTCTCAGTTATTTTTAAGTGTGATGGGGATTGTAAACAGGTGCTGCTGTTTTTTTCTCCCTTCTCTCTTTCTTCTTGTTCAGTTTTAAGAAATTTAGGCAATGCAATAAAAAGCCTGGTTAAAAGAACATGACAAAAGAAACAACAATGTGCTTTTTCTCATTCTTGCTTGAGGAAATTACTGGATTAAGCACTTTAGATTGATTTAATAACAACTTTTAAGAGTAAGCAAGTAAATGAAAAAGAATATTGAATATTATGAGACTATTTTAGCAAATACATGTATGCTCAGTAGCAATTCTGCAGCTGGTTTTCATGTTTTCATGGAACCAATATGATAAAGGGAAACTGGCTGCCTGATTTTCATGTCTCCATGGAGACAATCTGATAAAAAGAAACTTGCTACAGCCTGGTGGAGAATGATTGGCTGAAGAAAAAAACTGAGAAGAGAAATTGGCTGGAAGATAATGTTCTCTGAAAACATTCAGGGGGTTTCCCAGTGGGAGAGCTATAAAGCAATGACAACACCAATTAGCACTTAGTAGAAGCACAGGTTGCACCAAGCATCTTAGCACGTTTAACCTTTATTAGGAGAGTAAAACTTTAGTATTTGAAGATGTACATAGTTTTGTGTGTTAGTATCGAGTTAATAGGTTTTAGGGGGTGTTGTGTGTGTTTTTTGAGGGTTTTCAATAAATCAAAAAGTTTTGTAAGATGTGACATAGGCTCAATGGATATGACAAGAAAAAAGTGCATAAAAGTTCAACAACCTGTCAATTAGTGTATGCATGTATCACAAAAGCTGGAACTAGACATTTAACAAAAAGTGTTATACATAAAAGGTGGGAATAACTTTTTAATGCAATGAGGCTTTCTGTAATATCTTTAAAAGTCAACTGTCTCACAGATAAAAACAAAAAAGAAAGAGTAGTGAACTATATTAAAAAAATGGAGTGCAAATAGTCAAGATGGTTATTCAGTGGAATACCTGGGACAAAGGAAAAAAGGAGCACTTATATTAATTGCAAGAAGAGCTCCAATAGTGATAGAAGAGGATAAAAAGATAATAAAGCAGATTTTTAGTACTAAGGTTACTGGCAAGGAGGAGGATTACACTGCCATGTATTTCTATTCCACCTAAAACTGCTATAATGGAGCTAAAGAAAATTCTGGAAGATATAATCAGTTTTCAGCAAGGAATATTAACTATAGGTGGTGATTAGAATGTGATTTGCAACAATGAAGATGTGTCTGGATGGCCCAGAAGGGAAAGTATAACAAAGGAGGGTAGATTTTGAAGTAATGTATGAAAATGCTTGGCGCCAACCCACCACACTCCCAGAAAATATGTTCCAAAGTACTTCTTTCTTCCCTGTCACACCTACAACAGTTGCTGTTTACCTGAGGAAAAAATCTCTGGAGCCTAATCTACTTGGGGGTATAAAAATATATAAATAAATATTTCCAAGCAAAAATCCTAAATGTTCTAGATTTTGTTGCATATTTGGAAGATATACATATATCCTCCCATTGTTTCTTTGTGAATTGCTTATCCAGTCTCTCTTCCCAGTCCTTTCTAACCTCTTCTGACTGATTCGTAAAGTTATCATGGAATATTTTATATGCTCTACTAATTATTCCTTTTTTAACAGCAGCTTCTATTCTAGATTCTAATAAAAACTGCACCAGTGCTGGTCTTTCATTTTGGATCCCCCTATTTCTTTCTCTTTGCCTATACTCTGATATCATTCCTTGATAGGAAGGTGATTTCTAGCCTGCAGTCCAAATAAATTCTTGATCTCTTCTCATTCTATTACCCTTCCTTCTTCAATTATTTGCTCCCAATACCTAGGTTCTTTTGCCATTTTTTCCAATAAATTCCAGCCCCTTCCTGCCTATTGTCTGTACCCTTAATTGCAGTCATCCCTAGTGGCAGAATCTCCTTTCTCTATCCCTGTGTTGGCTTGGTTTTTAAAATACTTTCTGCTGCTTTATGAATATAATATTCTGTATGGTTACTATTATTTTCCTTAAGGATCTGCATCCAAAATCCCAGTCTCTCCTTGTTTCTTGAGCTTCCCCCCTGTTTTGTCATCATCTCTTTCCACTTTGAATTATAGGTTTCTGCTTGTGCTATGTATAGTAGCCTTAACTGTGTAGATCTTAATCATCATCATCATCATCATCAGCCCCCTTTTTCCCATTTATCTACATGGGGTCAGGGTATCATGTTAACTGTCGCCAACTCTCTTGATTCAGTGCCACACTCCTGCCCTCTTCAACATTCATGCCAGACTATCACAGATCTTTCACACAATCCATCCACCTATTTGCTGGATGTCCTTGCTTCCTCTTACCTTCTTCCTGTGTGTCCCAAATCTTCCTCACCAGATTGTCTTCTGCTTTTCTACACGTGCCCAAACCACTGTAATCTGTTCTCTTTGATCTTTTCTGCAATTGGAGCTGTTTTGGCTTCTGCTCTTATGTCCTCATTTCTTCATCTGTCCCACAGTGTACATCGTATCACCTTTTTCAGGCACTTCATTTCCATCACCTCTAGCCTCTTCAACTGTTCTGCCTTTACTGCCCATGTTTCTGTACCACACAGTAGTACTGGTCACACCACTGTCCTGTACACTTTACTTTTCAGCTTCTTTGGCATTCTTCTGTCATAGACTACATCTGATACTCTATGCCAGTTGGCTGCAGCCCTTCTGATTCTAGCTTTGACCTCTTCATTCAGGCTACCCTTCTCCTCAACTACTCCTCCCAGATACTTGAACCTGTGCCACTATCTTCCCTTCTATCTCTATTCTCAGTTTCTTCTAATTTCCCCAATTTTCTGCCATTACCACCGTCTTATCTGTGCTTAGTTTCATACCATTTGCCTTCAGATTTGCATTCCATTCTCCTACCCTTTGCTAAAATTCTAGTTCAGAGTCTGCCTGTACTGCCACATCGTCTGCATACAGCAGCTTTGTTGATCCATCCCTTCCAACCTGTTTGCTAATGTAGTCCATCACCGGTATGAACAGCAGTGAGCTCAGAGCTGAACCCTGATGTACACCCACACCCACTGGGATTGCCTCTGTAAGGCCAAACACTGTCCGTACTTAAGTCATTGGGTCCTTGTACATAGTCTGCACTAATTCTACCAATGTTTCTGGAACTTCAAACCACTGCAATACTGCCCAGATCAGCTTTCTTGGGACCTTGTCATTTGCTTTCTCCAAGTCTAGGAATGCCCAGTAGGACACTATCCTCATCTCTAGCTTCCTCTCAAATATCTGTCTCAAAGCAAACATATGGTCAGTTGTGCTGCATCGTGATATGAATCCAAACTGCTCATCTCCCATCTTACATTCTATTACTCTGCGTATTTGTTTATCAATCACCCTCTCCAGAACTTTCATGCAATGTGATAGGAGTTTGATGCCACTGTACTGCCCACAGTTGTGGATGTCTCCTTTGTTCTTGTACAGTGGCATGAGTATGCTTATTCTCCAGTCATCTGGGATATGCCTTTCTCTCCACACTGCTATTAGTACCCTCAGGAGCCATTTCTCCCTATCTCACCCAACATCTTTATCATATCTGCTGTGACCTCATCTGAGCCTGCTGCTTTCCCTGACTTCATCTTCCTTAGTGTTGTTCTTACTTCTTCTTGGGTGGGCTCCTCTTCTTCTCTCATTGTAGGCTGTTTCTAGGGCAGTACAGCTTCTGTGGGGTTTTCTTCATTCAGAAGATGCTGGAAATACTCCTTCCATCTGCCTTTGATGTCTTCTGGGCTGGTGAGCAGGTTGTTGCTGGCATCCCTTATGAAGGGTGTATAAGGGAAACCAGCAACAACTTCTACTCTGGTTGATAAAAATATGCCTGGTCTGTGTATAAAACTAAAGGGACTAAAAACATTTTCACTGCTTGTGTCTTACTATCCATATCCATAAAATAGATCTTCCAATTTCTCGTTTTTGTATTATCTTTTGTTTAGTCCCTCCCACATATCCTTAGCTGTCATACCAGAATCCTTTTTAATCCATACTCCTATGTACTTCATTGCCAATATTTACTTTTGAGATTAATTTCTTGGCACCCATGTCTCCAACACATAATAACCTGGTTATCATCACAGACTTGATCATAACCTTCCATGCTGTGTGTGGCACAGTCATAGTTCATGTGACTGAGACAAACCTCCCTGGAATATATGAAAAGAGACATGATTGAGCACTTAGAATATGTGTCACAGGCTGGTATGAACCTAGCATTGAGCAGCATTCTACCATCTCCAAGAATGATGCCACAATACTAACAGAAAATGATAGACTTTAATAACTGGCTTACCTACTGGTGACATTCCAAAGAGATCCAATAGTTGTCACCCTGGGAGAACATGATTGACAGGCCATGCTGCTTTGCCAGGGATGGTCTTTGCCTGTCACCACTAGGCTTTTGCATATTGTCCAAAACATTATCCACCCCTATAGTGCCTTTTGTAAGCATTGCCAAACAGACAAACCTTCCAACATAGCAAAATCTACTCAGGATAAGCTAAAGGTATTATTGCTCAATGCTAGGAATCTCAATAAGAAACTACACTCCCTGGAAGCACTCCTCACCCTGGAGAATGCTGACATCTGTGCAGTTACTGAAACATGGTTCAAAGCTATGGAAAGCACCCCAGCAGTGCATGGCTATAATGCCTTTCACACATTTTGATCACCCACTGAACATAAAAAGGAAAAAGGTGGAGGTTTATCCATCTGCATAAAGGATAAGCACCCTCAAAACTGGTCAAACAATATGACATGCTTGAGCTGCGCCATGTCCAACTAACCATAGGTAAAATCCATTACCATATCCTTGCTAGCTACAGGTTCCCCACCATGAACCAGGAAACCTATTCATCATACCTGAATTTACTAGAAGGACTTACCACTCAGCTCAGTACCATACTGATGGATGATTTCAACAACCCTCCATTAACTGGGAAGCATACATGACCACTAACGTGGAGGCTCAAAGAGTTCTAGACTTTGTCAATGCAAATGCCCTGAAACAGCTAGCCTGCACTCCCACTAGGGGTACAAATTTCCTAGACCTGGTACTCAGTAATATGGGAGAGCACTGTTACCCCCATCCGTCTGATGTCCTCACTGGTTAGATCAGATCACAAAGAGGTCTTCCTTGAAATAAATACAGAACTAGGACCTCCTCCTAACCCAAAAACTTTTAAGAACTTGTCTAAGGCAAACTATCTCGTATTAAGTGACGGCATAGTTAGTTTCCAAGCTCTCCCAAATACAGAAAACACAGAAATCTATGAGGAGGCATACACAAAAGCCCTGTATGACCATATAAACAACTGCATAGAAATGGCAGTACCAAACCGAAATAGGCCTAGGGCAAACTGCAAAACCAAGCCACCCTGGTGGACCCCCTGGTGTAATTAGGTTGTGCAACAAAAAAAGAAAGAAAATCCTGTCTAGAAGTAACAAAGTGTGCATAACAGAGCAAAAACTCCCTCATTAGTCTAAGCAAGCAAATCAGGAACCAGATAAGTCTTCAAAAGCAAATTCTGAGGCAAATATAGCCTCCCAAGCAAAGGATAACCATAAAATATTTTTCAGTTATGTCTGCAATATTTACGGCAACATCTAACAATGTACATAATTAGTTGTGGACAGCATCACTTACACTCAGCTAGAAGATATAGCAAATTTGCTGCACCTCTGGTTACCCCCAAAGAAATACAGTCCACTCTTCCGCTACCTGTTATCACCAAAGAATAGGCCACCACTGCACTCTCTAAAGCTACAAACACTGCTTCAGTGGGTCCTGACAATATTCCAGGATTTATTTATTTATCTAACATTTATTTACTGAGAAAGTTCAGCTGGGCCAAAGCCATTTTCAGAGGAGGCATGGGGAGAAGTATTCCAGATGCATGTCTTTGGAATGTGGGAGGAAACTGGAGCATGCAAATGCAGGGAGGACATGCAGACTCAGCACAGATGGCACACCAGCCAAGAATCAAACCGGAAAAACCTCTTGCTGTGAGGCAACAATGCTAACTGCTGCACCACTGCACTGACCATGGATGGTGCCTCTTAAATAGCTTGAAACAAGACCTATTAGCCCCACTAGGATCTCTAACCACAGCCTCCAGACTGGCTTTATCCCTGTGGAGCGGAGGACAGGAACAGTCATCTCTTTGCATAAAGGGGGACCATCAACAGACCTGGGAAATTACAGACACATAAGTTTGACTAGTCTTCTATGCAAGCCCATGGAAAGAATAATTATGGACCTGATAAATAATGACATAGGAAAACTCCAAACACTAGACCCAACCCAGCTCAGCTTTGACAAGAGCAGGTTATACCTGCTCAGTCTGCTGGACTTCTTTGAGAAAGTCATGAGGGTAAAACAGTGCATACTGCCTACCCTGACCTGGCTAAGGCACTTAACATAACTCCCTACTCAGGTATTGTAGATAAATTTACAAAACTGGGCATAAATCCCCATGTTATCAAATGGGCAGTCAGATGGCTCATGGACAGAATACATGTTGCTAAGAGTGTCTGAATCCAGGTCCAGCAAGAGACTAGTGGTGTGCCACAGGGCTCAGTGCTGAAACCTCTCCTGTTTGTGATACTTCTCTGAAGTCAAGGCTAATGTGGAAGGCCTTTAGCTAAGTTTGCCAATAACTGCAAGTTGGGGGCAATCATTGAATCCCCCATGATATAGATGCCCTATAGAAGGGTCTGACTCAGACACATGATTGGTGCTAGAGTCATGGCCTAAAACTAAATGCAAAAAAATGCATAATGATACCCTTTGGAAGTCAGATACCCTTGAAAATTACAACATTAATAACATACCTCTAACAGTGGACTCAAAGGGGAGAGATCTAGGTACAAAGGTATACAGACTGACTGCCATGAGTCCATAGTGGTGAGAAAGGCCTTCTATGTGGCACAGCTTATAAATAAGGGCATGGCATCCAGATCCAAGAAAGTTATAGTCCCACTGTACTCAGCCTTCATAAGACCAATTGTGACTATGTGAGGTATTGCCATCTGTGCCAGGGAGGATAGGGCAGTGGAACTGTAACATATGTCAGCATAATTAGCTAGATTTCTGTAAATAATTTTGTGTCATTTGACTATCACACTGACGTCTACAGATGCTTATGCTAAAAATGTATCAACAATGTTATTATAATTGATTAAATGTTTATGTTTAAACAAAGGATTCTGGAAGGGAAGAGTGTAAGTTTTTGAAATTGTTCTATAATTTTCAAAAACTGAAGCAGATCTTAGCAAAGCTCTGAGTGTGTACTGTACCAGAGTCAGGTGATCAAATGTGATATAATTCTATAACCAGCATTGAGAGGATGGAACTCATACAGCAGCTTGTTTTGTTTTGTTTTCTTTGGAACCTGACATAAAAATCTATGACAGTTATCACAGTCAGATCAGTTCAGTAGTTGGAAGCTCATCACCTTGCCTAGTAGGAGTAAGTATCTCAGCATCTCATCTTGCCTTATTGAATTAATTAAGCTAGCTAGGGCACAGTTACTCTTTAGACAGTCAGGAAATACAATAAGATTAGTTAAGTAGTGTTTTCTGTCCAACTGTGTTATTTTTACTTCTGTGATTGAAGCTCTGATGTTTATTGTACTTAGATGTGTAATATTCTCATGTTTTCTTTTTATCTTTATTAAATATTTCATACCTTTAATTGTGGCTGGTCTTTTAGAGATTACTTTTAACATCTTGAGAGTACTTGTGCTTATTTTGGTGATGCCTTGGCCACTCCAAAAAGCCTTGCTGCTTGGGTTACACTACCATTTATATGAGCATTGATTTTACTCATTATAAGTGAATACCCTTGTAAGAGCCTGATAGTGATTGACTGGTGGCAGCATAGTTACCTTATTATCTGGACAGAAAGGGGCAAAGCCAGTAAGTGTGTGTGTGTGTGTGTGTGCGTGTGTGTGTGTGTGTGTGTGTGTGTGTGTGTGTGTGTGTGTGTGTGTGTGTGTGTGTGTGTGTGTGTGTGTGTAAATCAAATATCCAGGCACAGTCCAGTCCCCAGACTGGAGCATGTTCCCAGTGTGCTCTTGGGGAAAACTGTGCTTAATGCAGACAGATGCATTTGAAAATACTGTACAAATCCATTCTTGTTTTTAGTGACTGTCTCTCACCAGAGTCAGTGGTGAGGATTGAGGCTCCTTGATTATTCCCCCCAGGGTAAAGAGAGGCCATCACATATCGGTATCAAGAGCAGTGGGATATTAATTGAACTCCAGTAGCCTGTGGGCAGTTGTCACTGAAAGTGTGTGTACTCTCAACAGCCACAAGATAAACATTCAGAGTTTTATTTTCACAACAGTTTTATTTATTTTTGTTACTTTAGTTTAGTCAAGGAAAGCAGGCAAAGATGCCAGCAGAGGATTATGGTAAGCTGACAAAAAAAACAGTTGGCCAAGGTGTGTGAAGCCAAAGGACTGCTAACCAGACTAAAGAGGAAATGAATTCAGCTTTAATCACAGCTGCAGTGTAGACCAGTGGCCAGGAGGTCAACCAGTCTGGTGATGGGGATGTGGAGTCTTTAGAAACCGGACAGTTAACCTTTTCCTCAGAGGATTTAAAAATCCATCTGGAGTTAAACAGACTTGAACTGGAGGCCAAATGTTTGGAGTCCAAAGAGACACTGCAACGTTTGGAAACTGAAGTAAAAAGAGAAGTAGAGTCAGCATGAACTGGAGACCAAAGAGAGAGACTGGAACATTTGGAGGCTAAAGAGAAGGAGGAGCAACTTTAGCATGAACTGGAGGCCAAATGCTTGGAGATTGAAGAAAAAAAGACTGTGGCATTTGGAGATCAAAGAAAATGAGAGATTGCAGGGATTGGAGGCTGAAGAAAAAGAGTAGCAGCACCAAAACAAGAGGGAGATGTTGACTCTTTGTCAGGGTCATAGAGGTAATGGGAAAGAGAATAAGCAGACCCTAGAAGCAATAAAGATCAGTACATTTCTTCCACAATTTGCAGAGGGGGATGACTTTGATAGTTTTATTCATATATTCAAAAGAGTATGTAAACAGGATAATGTTGACCAAGAGGTCTAGGTACGGTTCCTGACCCCCTTACTCCATAATAAAGCTGTAACTGCTGTTTCTAAATTGTCTGATACTGATTGTTTAAACTATGATAGAGTAAAACAATGTTTATTAAACTGTTATAAGTTAACACCTGAAGCTTACAGAAAAAAAAATTTTGAGTACAGACACAAGGCAGATAAAAGTGTATGTGGTTATATTCCTGAATTAAACACTTATTTCTGTAGGTGGGTGAGTGGGTGCCATGTCACCACTTCTGAAAAATAGGCAGACCTTTTGGTGAGGGCACAACGCCTTAGAACTTTGCCTGAGGACACGAGAATCTGGTTGGCTGACCAGGAGTGTAACTCTGCAGATGAGCTGTGGAACAAAGGGAATCTCTACTTAGCAACAGAGCATCACTGCACAAGAAGGGGATACCCAGTGCTGCACATGTATATAAGGGAACTCATGGTGGGCAGTCTAAATCACACCAACAGAGTCTACTAGTAACAGGAGAAGTGACTAGTTCAGGTACACAGGCATGATTAGGGGTTCGAGGTTTTAAATGTAACCAGAGGGGTCATGTTGCATACAACTGTCCACTGAAGCAATGGTGGGGAACAAAAGGTGAGGGAGCCAGCAACTGGGAATAACACCATGCCAGTAGTAAGTTGTCTGGAAACAATAAGGGTATCAAACTATCACTGGAGTTTGTTTCCTATCTTAGTGTTTGGAAGACAGGTCCTGCTAAGAAAGACAGCCTCTGACATACAGTAACTTTTGTGAAGCCTGCAGTGGTTAAACAGGAGCAGTACTTGCTTGGGCAGTCCACTCTAATCAGAGCTTTAGGAGGATTCTCATTCCAAATACCGTTGGCCAGGGTTCACCTTGACTGGGAGGGTCAAAAAGGAAGCAAGCAGGTAGCTGTGTATGAGGATATTCCTGCAGATGTCTTGATAGGGAATGATTTTGATAATGCACTACCTTGTGTGCATGCAGTTACACACAGTCAGGCTTGGAGACAGGCATGTAGGTCTGGAAGTCTGGGGGAGACCCAGACAGAACCCACACCTGAAGCTGGGGCTGGTGATGTGGCAATTTTATGGTGGGAGCTACCTTGTAGCAGTGAGCCTGAAAGTCAGCCACAGCTGCTGGTAGGTACAGATGTTCCCATGGACAGGGTGAATGCAAGGACAGAGGTGAGTGGTAGTACCCAGCATGACAGTGAAGCACCAATGTCAGAAGATACTAGGCTTCCTGTTAAAGGGGGGATGGAAGGGGTCACAAAAGTAGAGTTGAGACAAGCTCAGCTTTTGAACCCTACCTTACGAAGCTTGAGGGTGGTAGCTAAGGAGGCACCTGATGCTCAAGGAAAGGAGAGTCTGTATACTGGAACAAACGGTTACTGTATACAGACTGGACCCCTAAGGGAGGGCTAGAGGATGAGCTAATACAGCAGTTGGTAGTGACCAGAGCCTACCATCTTGCACTTCTAGCCATAGCCCATAACATTCCTTCTGCAGGTCATATGGGCATTAAGTGTACCAAGAGACATTATGCAGAATGTTTGTTGGCCTGGGATTGCAAGGGATGTAACAGGGTACTGCAGGACCTGTTATTAGTGTTAAATGGTAGACAACGCAGGGGACAAGGTCAAAGCTCCATTGATGCTTTTACCTGTGACTGGGAGCTGTTTCAAAGGGTAGCTATGGATTTTGTGGGGCCTCTGAGTACCCCAAGTTCCACGGGGAAGAAGTATATCCTGGTGATAGTAGATTATGCTACTAAATACCCTGAGGCATTGTCTCTGTCCTCTATCAAGGCAGAGAAGGTGGCAAGTCCTTTGTTACAGATTTTCAGCAGGGTAGTTTTCCTGGAAGAAATACTGACTGACAGAGGTACCAGTTTCACGTCAGACCTGCTGGCTTGTCTGTGGAAGCATTGTGTTGTGAGGTGAAGCACCTAAAAACCACCCCTACCACCCCCAGACTAATGGTCTTGTGGAGAGTTTAAATTCTACACTAAAGACAATGCTATGGGCATTTGCAGACCAGTTTAGAAGAGATTGGGACAATATTTTCCTCATCTACTGTTTGCATACAAAGCGGTACTCCAGAAATCCACATGTTTTTCACCCTTTGAGTTGCTGTATGGGCAAAGGGTGAGGGGGCTTTTAGATTTGATTCCTGATGAGTGGGAGGGTGAGTGTGAATCCCACAAGAGTCTGTTGTGGCATATGTCCTAAACTTCTGGACAAGGCTTAGGGAGCTCATGGGCTTAGCCCAAGAGAACCTGGCAGGAGCCCAACAGCAGAAAAAGGTCTGGTATGACAAGAATGCTTGAGCCTGAGAGTATGTTGTAGGACAGCAGGTTATGGTGCTCATTCCTGTCAGACACAACAAGCTGCAGGTAGTTTGGGATGGACCTTCAAAGTGGTAAGGAAGGTCAGTAATGTTAACTACATGGTAAACCTGCTAGGCAGGGGCACAAACTGTACTATGTTAACATGATGAAGCCTCAGTATGTCAGGAAGTTCCTTGGAAGATTGAAAAAGGCAGGGTTGACCATTAAGCCCAGTAGATGTCAGGTGGATATGGCAGAGGTCTCCTACCTGGGACATAGATTGGGAAGTGGTAAGATTAGGCCAGAACCTGCCAAAGTGGGAGCTGTTCAGGCATGGCCTGCCCCTGTTACCAAAATGCAGGTGAAGGTATTCTTGGGGACAAAGGGGTACTATAGAAAGTTCATCCACAAAAGAGGCCAGATAATGTAGAGTGAACCCCAGCCTGTGAGCAGGCAATCCAAAAGCTTAAAGGGACTTTTGGAGGACCCCTGTGTTACCCTGTCCAGATTACAGCAATGCCAATGCAGATGGACTCTCAAGACAGGGTATAGGTTAATGTGTTCCCAGACAGGCCCAATTCTCTCAAGCAATGTTTTTCCAGGGTCACTTGAAAAACTAGCTTGAGCCTTTAAAAGGGGGCGAGATGTGATGATGTGAGGTATTACCATCTGTGCCAGAGAGAATACGGCAGTGCAAGTATAACATCTGCCAGCATAATTAGCAAGAGTTTTATAAATAATTTTGTCATTTGACTATCCCACTGACTTGTACAGATGCTTATGCTAAAAATGCATCAACAGTGTTATTATAACTGATTAAATGTTTATGTTTAAACAAAGAAGTCTGGAAGGGAAGAGCAGAAGTTTTTGAAATTGTATAATTTTCAAATACTGCAGAAGATCTTAGCAAAGCTCTGCATGTGCACTGTACCAGAGTCAGGTGATCAAATGTTATGTCATTCTATAACAAACACTGAGAGGATGGAACTCACAGTCAGATCAGTAGAGTTCAGTGGTTAGAAGCTCCTCACCTTGCCTAGTGGAAGTAAGCATCTCAGCATCTCCACTGCCTTGTTGAATTAATTAAGTTAGCTAGGCAACATTTATTTTTCAGACAGTCAGGAAATACAATGGAATTGGTTAAGTAGTGTTTTTCTGCATCTGTTTGAATCTGACCAACTGTGTTACTTTATTTCTCATGTGATTAAAGATCTCATGTTTATTGTACTTAGATATTTAATATTCTCATGTTTACTATTGTATTGTTTTTTATTAAATATTTGTATACCTTTCATTGTGGCTGGTCTTTTAGAGATTACTTTTAACATCTTGAGAGTACTTGTACATATTTTGGTGACACCATGGCCACTTCAAAAAGCCTTGCTGCTTGGGTTACACTCTGCCATTTATATCAGCAATGATTTTATTCAGAATTATTGGATACCCTTGTAGAAGCCTGATAGTGACTGACTGCTGGCAGATTAGTTACCTTATTGTCTGAACATAAAGGGGCACAGCTAGTAAATCTGTGCCAGCCTTTCCCAGGACTGTGTGTGTATGAAAATCAAATACCCAGGTGTTGGTGTGTCAGTTACTTGTAAATGGGACACAGTGCTCCAAAGTGAGTCTTGTTTGGGATCTGGAGAGACAGAGAGTCCAATCCCAGGTCTGTAGCATGTTCCTGGTGTGGTCTTTGGGGAAACCTGTGGTTGATGTAGAGAAACTGCATTTCAGAAATACTGCATAAATCCAGTCTTGTTTTTAGTGACTGTCTTTCACTGGTGAGTGGTGAGGACTGAGGCTCCTTGATTACTGGCCCCAAGGTAAAGAGAGTCCGTCACACCAATAATCGAGTACAATGCACCTTTTAGCATGTACTTGACCAGGCATATGCAACAGCTGGAGAGATTACTTAAAATAATACAGGGTGTAAACAACATGTCCTATGTAAATAGACTAAAACCCCTACTTTGTTTCCTAATGACTATTAACAGATGAGCTATGTCTAACCTAAAAGACACTCACAAACCCAGCCCTGATGGAACTGTAACACATTCACAAGACAAACTGCACAATGGTCACCCGATCTAGGGATCTAAACATGGTCTGTGGCATGAACAAAACATGCAGGAGAGACAGATATGTGTCTCAGAGATTTCCCCTTCTCTGGAACAGGCTTCCTATTCACATAAAGCAGAGCCCTTCCCTGACCTTCTTCAAACACAGTTTGGATCATTGGATGGGGAATCGTAAATTCACTCCTGGGGTGGTGCCCATGTACCTTATCAACAGGGGCAGTCTGCAAAATACTCAAAAGGCAAAGGCACAAATGTAAGTTATCCTTTAGCCCTTAGGGTTCAAAAATCAGGTAAAACCAGGTAATAATGACTAGGCTTGTAAGGGTTTTTATGCTGTTAGTATAGTAATCTCCTATGAACCTATAATCTATAAGTGAGGTCAGTGTTTAGTCAGGTAACTCTGCCACAGGTTGAGGCCTGATGGTCTGGTCTGTCTTTCAGAGCTAAGCACCCCACCCCCGCCAGGCCGATAATTGCATTTACCACAGATGCCTTCACATAATGGCTATAAGGATGACATGCAACCACCCCATCTTTGGCTCTTTCTTGCCCCCCCCCCCCTTAGGTTAGTGTTAGACTCTGTAAAAGATGGTGTAGAGCCAAAGTAATTTTCCAGTGTTTGTTTTACATGAGACCCAAAAAAAATCTAGTCCCCTTGATGGACCTGACCATTAAGAAAGCATATGCAGCAGGTAAGGGGGCATAAGGGACAAGCACACTGGCCTTGTTTCCAGGAAGATAGACAGGATCCAGACTGCAACAGTGAACACATTTGAATAACTATTGTTATGGTGAGATGGTTGCATAACGCTGAGAAAATTACCAAAGCTGATCCCCTAATCTGGAAGGGTGGCTGCACTGCTGAATTGAGGAGGAGGACAGAATGCCCTTCTGCATGGCTGATATCAGCAAAATCACTTCTAGCTTCAGAGAGCTGCACTGGAAGCGCATGTGCTTGGAAAGAGAGTGACTGGCTTTTTAAACTGAGACTTCATCAAAAAGGCAGGAAAGTACCTGTGTCACTTGCACATGAAATCTAGTAAATTCTGCTATTTGAAGTATTTTTTCCTGAATGTTTATTACTTTGCTTGGCTGTAAATTGTTTTACTGCGTGTATACCAGTCACTTGGCTGTTACTATGTTACAAAGTATGAAAGAAGTAAAAAGTTGACTGTTTTTTCTGGGTATCTCTATCTCTCAACGTTATACTTACCTGCTTTTTTCAGCTGTTTTTGTCAGGGCGTTGGCTTTGGGAGCCAATAGTGATTGTTCTAAGACAGAGAACATGCTGCTGTTTTTGAGAGGAATACATTATTGGCTAGAGCCCTAGCTGTTTTTCTGTTGGTTCTTTTGGTTTCTTTTCTTAGCTTAACTGCACCTGTCATGCATGTTTTCTAAAGGCTTCAGAAAGCTAGTCTTAAAAACACATTTTCTGAAAATGGAGTAACTGACTTTTAAAACTCAGACTTCATCACTCACTTGTACATGAAACCTCCTAATAAATTCTACTTAAAGTATATTTTGTCTGAATTTTTATTATGTTTTCAGTCTGTTTGGCTAAAGATTGATTTACTGGTCCAGATACTAAAAGACTTGTTCTTAGATTAAGTTATCACTTACACTAAGAGAAGGCATTTTGAACTCTGCTCCCCATAATAAGCTTGTTTATAGGTATGCCTTTCAGTGAAGTACGTCACTTACACTGACAGCAGGTCTTTGGGAATCAGGGTAGATTTACACGGACAGCAACTCTTTTGGAATCTGGCCCACTGTGTGTATAACAGTTGCTTGGCTGTTAATGTTACAAAGAATACCCTAATAATAAGTTGACGGTATCACTACACAGTGCTTGTTCTGTAGCAGGGAATATTTATTTCTACTGTTTCTGATAGCTAGATATTACTGGGTGGAGGCCAAGCTATTTCTCTGTTGATTTTCTAAGTTTAACTGCTCTTACTTGGCATCCTTTGCAAAGGCTTAAGACAGCTACATTGGAAGCATTGATGAGGAATAGAAAGTAACTGGCTTTTTAAACTCAGGTTTCATCAAAAAGTAGAAAGGTATCTGCTTTCATTTGCAGTTGAAATTACCTAGTAAATTCTGCTATTTAAAATGGTTTATCTGAATTTTTTTCAGTCTGCTAGACTAAAAGGTGTTTTACTATGTGTATAACAGTTGGTTGGCTGTTACTGTGTTACAGAGAATCATCCTAGTAATAACTTGACCATTTTCACTGCATATCTCCATATTTTACACCTATCTGCAGTTTTTTCATCTTTTTTTGGGGGGGTTAGTACTGATTGTTCTGTGGCAGGGAATATATTGCTGCTGTTTCTGAGAGATAGACAATATTGATTAGAACCCTAGCTGTTTTTTTTTCTAAGTTTATCTATTCAATTTAAGTATGCTGGATGCTGTTTGCCTGGCATCTTTTTTTAAAGGATTCAGAGAGCTTAACTGGAAGCATATGTGCTGAAAAAAAGAGTAACTGGCTCTTTAAACCTACCTTCTCCTTCCTGCCTTTCCGATGAAATTTATCTGTTTTCACTCACCTGAAATCGCTTAGTAAATTCTGCTATATAAAGTGCATTTTACCTGATTTTTTTATTATTTTTTAGTCTATTTGCCTAACCATTGTTTTATTGTGTGTGTAGCAGTTGGCTATATGTAACTGTGTTACAAAGTATCACTCTACTAATAAGTTCTCTGCTTTCTCTGTGGATCCCCCTATTTCATACTCATCTGCAGTTTTCAACTGGCTTTTGATCAAGGTGTTCTCTCTCTGAGGGGCATCTCTGATTGTTTGGTGACAGAGAATATATTGTTATTTCTGAGAGGAGGAATTATTGGCTAGAGCCCTGACTGTTTTTTTTTTTCTTTTGGTTCTTTCAGATTCCTGTCTGACTTTAACTGCAATGGATACTGCTCCCTTGGTGTCTTTTCTAAAGGCTTCTGAGAGTTGCACTGGAACCACACATGCAGAAAAGAAAGTAACTGGCTTTTTAAACTTGCATTTTATCAGAAAGGTAGGAAAAAAGTCATGTTCTTACCATGGTAAGGTACAGTACTGATGGATGCCCAGTGGCGGCTGGTGACTTCAAATCACAGGGGGGCTGCAGGAGACAGCTGAATGGGTGGGGTCAAGGGGAGGGGGTGTGGTCAACCAGAAAGGGGAGGAGCTATGCACAAAACCACAAAAAACTAACTTTAATTAAATACGCTGCCCTGGGTGGCAAACCATCATTATGAAAGTCCAATCAAGACAAAAATAAGTGTAGAAGAATAAAAATATTTCAATGCATTGGCTGCATGACAGCTTACTTAATATCTAGATGGAAACAAAAGGTTGTGAGGCATGAAAAAATAAATTACTTTTTAAATACATTACTGGAATGCCAGTCAAAATCAAGTATAAGAATAACCAGAAGCACTCAACTCAAACCACTTCTCCTTGCACTGCAGTCCTAATTATAATATATTCAGCTTTATTAAAGTACCAAGTAACATGCTGAAAGTAGAAATCTATGTGATGCCCCCACTTGTAAAAATGTTTCTTATCCAAAAAGACCTGCTGCCTGACAACTTGTTTCATGGGGAAAACATGATAAAAGTAAAAATGAAAAGCAAACAAGAAACAAGCTCAAGATACATTGCTTAAAGGATTACTGTACAGGTTATGGACCACACATGATTGGCATTCTGTTTAGTTTATGGGTAAAGTCTGTAGAGATGACTGGAAGTCTCCAACAAGTGTAATGAGCTTTTTAAAATAATGGAATCCTGTCCTTTAATACCCAAGGCTTATACATTATCTAGTCAAGTATTCTCTGCATGGCAACAACAGAAAGGCTTTCAATGTTGGCAATTCTTTAACAGTATGCTTATTAAAGCTTACTTGCATCTTACGATCTCAGACAAGCTTACCTTATGGTCATTAAAGCATTGCTACTTAAAAACACAGAGCAACAGGCACTTTGAGTAATAAGCATAAATCAACAGTACAAAAATATGACAGAAACCAGACCATTCTGCAAAATCAAGGACAGATGAAAAGCCACTGTAGTACTTATGCAGTGTGTCCTCCCCATCCAAGGTAGATACAACTACTCATTGCCTTGCTTGAACACATCCAGAGTCACTACATGGGGGAGTGGGGTGCAACAAGCATGTCACAATTTGAAATCTCTCTGGCTGACTGTGATGGCTCTGACACATTTGTCATACCTCTCAACCTCAAGAGCAAGAAATCTGGACAAAGCCATACACAGAAGTGGGACAAAGGCCCAACAATAAGGACAATTTTCAAATATTGCTCAAATAAACTTAGAAAGATAATAGAATAGGTCTTGCATTAGTATGAATTTTCTGAAGGGTATAAAATCTGAAACTCAAATGTCTGTCATTTTCTAACTTCAGTCTTTAGTGATGTCACTAATTTGCCAAAAAACACAATTTTATGAAAAATGGACAAGAACGTGATGCAAAAATATAAAATAGACACACAATACAGCTGCTACCTGTCAAAGAAGGGACACTTTAATATTAGTACTGCTACCTTGAGCAGCTGACAAAATATAAAAGAATCTACATGCATTTCAAGTAACCCTCCATGTTTTCTTCCAAAATTGCTATTTTGCGGAGGGATTATAAGGGGGAAGAGCAACATTTTGAGCCAAAAATTGGGGACAGTTGAGAGGTTGGCTATGCCTAATTCTATAAAGCAATTTATTTGCATGTACCTCTCAACCTGTTAATGCAGTAAATCTGAACAAGGCCAAATATATTGGGGGCACATATAAACAGTACTAAAAATTGCTCTTGTATAAATTGAGACAGTTGATAGAACAGCTCTTACTTTAACATGCATTTTTCTGAAGGTTATGAAGTCTGAAACTTAGAGTGACTTCTGGCAAATCATTTAGGAATTAAAACTACAAATTTTATGAACAACAAACCAAAAATATGAAGCAAAAATCTATTCATTCTTTGAAAATCTGGACAGTTGGGAGGTATAGTTCAGCTGGGCCTGTCTGAGTTTGCTGCCCTTCCCCCCCTGACAAAATAATGGTTGAATGGAGCCTCTGCAGCCATTCCAATGAACCATTATACTTGGCTATTTCACTCCATTTACCATAAACACTAATGTGCATACTGCTTTACTTCTATGATGAGTTGGACTTCATTTGAAAGTTTTATTTTGTATTTTACAGCACAAACACTAAGTCATCTGTTAAACAAAGCAATGCAGTCTCACAATGAAAACTTAGCATTAAAACTTCTCTGCCCTTGAAACTCACATTCATTGAAACAGCATTGAAACCCACATTCAAAGAAAATACATTTTGCCAGTGGCAGATAAAGATTAATTTTGGGCTGTTTTCGAATCATAGGCTCCTTGCATATGAAACATACATGTGCTCTTTGATACACCTTCCTCATTGTACTAAAATTATATTCCTTGTACAATACAGTACACTTGTTACAGGGTGTTTTAAATTTGTTTTGAACATTTTTCCAGTAAGCAATGAAACAAACCATATGCACCCATAATGGCAAAACTGCCCAGTTGAGAACATTTATCATAAAAAGTCTACTCAGACTTCCACAGTCCACCATTATTAGTAAATATACACAATTCTACAGTCCACCATTATTAGTAAATATGCACAATTCCACAGTCCACCATTATCAGTAAATATGCACAATTCCACAGTCCACCATTATCAGTAAATATGCACAATTCTACAGTCCACCTTTATCAGTAAATATGCACAATTCTACAGTCCATTATCAGTAAATATGCACAATCTCTGAAGTCAGTCATCTAAATAATTCCACATTAAAGAAATCTGTAACTAATGAAGCGGTTGCTGCTAGCAATCACCTTTATATTTCATGGTTTCATCGAAAAATAAAGTGTCTGTTGCCCCTCAGGAATAAATTGCCTATATTACATTAAAAAATGATAAGCTAGTAATAATATTGCAAGAGGAAATGGATGGCAAACTGATAACAAACTCATAGTTAGTATCTTCACCAAGGAGAACATTCTCAGTACGGCAGCATCTACCCCTTGTGGGAGTAGAACCCACAACCTTCTGCATCAAAAGCAAGTACACAGCCTGTTGTGCTATAGTATTAACTTGGCAAAGCACTAAACTTCTATTCCCTGCAGCTCTCAGTTCCTTGTAAAATCTACCCAATACTCAACTGCATCTCAACTTAGCAGCTCAAGAAAACTGGAAAAAGCCAAAATGTATTGGGGGGGGGGGTCAAAAGCCCAAAAACAGGGACACATTAAACATTGCTTGTATAATCTTGGAAAGTTGCTAGAATAAAATGTTGTGTTGCCACCATATATTTTACTGCCAAGGTCCCGGAGCAAAAAACAGTCAGAGTAACATACCACTACACCACATCAGCTGCTTTGTAAAAGAGAGGAAGACTGAAACTTAAATGGCTATCATTTAGTGAATTCAGTTCTCACCATAGCTGTCAACCTCTTAGTACAAAACACCTGGACAAACCCAGTAATGAGGGAATACAGCCCTCAAACATATTCAGTGAATTCAGTTCTTGCCATAGCTGTCAACCTTAGCACAAAAACCTGGACGAAGCCAATAATGGGGGAATACAGTCCCAAAAATAGGGACAAATTTAAAATATTCATCTTATAAACTTCGAAAATTGCTAAAAAAAAGAGGTTGTGCTACTATGTATTCTGAAGAACATGAAGTTGGAAATTCAAATGCCGGTCAATTTTACTGCGGACAGAACAAAAACAATTTTCAGCAGAGACGCAGGGATTAAAACTGCAGACACGTCTTTGTAAAATGGCAGGGCACCAGAGCAAATCCACACAAACACAGGGAGGAGATGCAGACTCCACACAGAAGCCACCCCAACCAAGAATCAAACCAGAAAACCTATAGCTGTGAGGCAACAATACTACCACTGCACCATCAGTTATGCAAGGAATTAAACATTCAGAAACCTGAAGTCTGAAATTCAAATGCCTGTCAATTTTACTGCGGACAGAACAAAAACAATTTTCAGCAGAGATGCAGGGATTAATACTGCAGACACGTCTTTGTAAAATGGCAGGGCACCAGAGCAAATCCACACAAATACAGGGAGGAGATGCAGACAGAAGCCACCCCAACCAAGAATCAAACCAGAAAACCTATAGCTGTGAGGCAACAATACTATCACTGCACCATCAATTATGCAAGGAATTAAACATTCAGAAACCTGAAGTCTGAAATTCAAATGCCTGTCAATTTTACTGGACAGAACAAAAACAATTTTCAGCAGAGACGCAGGGATTAAAACTGCAGACACATCTTTGTAAAATGGCAGGGCACCAGAGCAAATCCACACAAACACAGGCAGGAGATGCAGACTCCACACAGAAGCCACCCCAACCAAGAATCAAACCAGAAAACCTATAGCTGTGAGGCAACAATACTACCACCGCACCATCAATTATGCAAGGAATTAAACATTCAGAAACCTGAAGTCTGAAATTCAAATGCCTGTCAATTTTACTGCAGACAGAACAAAACCAATTTTCAGCAGGGATTAAAAATGCAGACACGTCTTTGTAAAATGGCAGGGCACCAGAGCAAATCCACACAAACACATGGAGGAGATGCAGACTCCACACAGAAGCCACCCCAACCAAGAATCAAACCAGAAAACCTATAGCTGTGAGGCAACAATACTACCACTGCACCATCAAATATGCAAGGAATTAAACATTCAGAAGCCCTTAAGTCTGAAATTCAAATGCCTGTCAATTTTATTTAACATTTATTAATCAGGACAGTTTGACTTGGAACAAATAAACAATTTTCAGCAGAGGCCCAGGAAGAAATAATGCAGACATGTCTTTGTAACATGGGAGGACACAAAAGCAAACCCACACAAACACAGGGAGAAGATACAGACCCCACAAAGAAGGAACCCCAGCCAAGAATCAAACCCAAGAACCTGCAGCTGTGAGGTAACAATGCTACTACTACACCATCAAATATCAAGCATTGCAACATTTACAAACCACGGATATTATGAGGAACAGATCAGATCGAATATGAGGCAAAAATCTGAAATTTTTTTACAAATGGTGGTGGGTAGGGAACTCAAGTCTTTAACACCTGCATACAGGGTACAGGGTTCAAGCCTGAGGTATTCCCTACCACACCACCATAAGCACCTGGGGCATTTACACACACACACACACACACACACATGTAAAGCATAAGCACCATACACAAACTCCAGTAAGATAAAAAGCACCATACACAAACTCCAGTGAAGCATAAGCACCATACACAAACTCCAGTAAGGTAAAAAGCACCATACACAAACTCCAGTAAGGTAAAAAGCACCATACACACACAAATAAACATTGTAAATTAAATAAAGGTAGAAAGCACCATACACACACAAATAAACATTGTAAATTAAAGGTAAAAAGCACCATACACTTACCTGAATATATCCAGCTAACGTACATCCTTCCCGAGCAATACTGAAAGACCCGCGAGATCCTAATGCTCCTGCCCGACGAGATCCTAATGCTCCTTCCCGAGTCCTGCTGCTGCTCTTGCAGTCCGGACGCGACCCATAATCCTGGCGAGTCTGTGCACTTTAAAAGTGCACAGATGTCTCCTTGTGTCCCCCTATGGGGACTGCCTTGAGCATGCGCATAGACTGACAGTAGTCGGGACTACTGCGCATGCGCGAAGTCCGCGAATTTCAAAAAATAAATTTTTTTTTTATTTTTCTTTTTCTTTTTTTATTTTGAGGGGGCTGCAGTCCGGCAGCCCGATGCCACGAGCCGCCCCTGTGGATGCCATTATGTATGAATCCAAAATGAAGGAAATGTTGAATGATAATACCAAATATT
Source organism: Protopterus annectens (assembly GCF_019279795.1). Classification (NCBI taxonomy): domain Eukaryota; kingdom Metazoa; phylum Chordata; order Ceratodontiformes; family Protopteridae; genus Protopterus; species Protopterus annectens. The sequence goes on from NC_056739.1 coordinate 453,305,884, forward strand.
CCAGGGCCTCTATCGATGAGATAAATATAGCCAATTCTAAAATTAATCTTTTGCTCAGTGGTCTATTATTTGAAGGCTCTATCAAAATTGATACATACAATTTTTTGTCCATCAAGAGCCCCGGGGTGCCTTCAGTTTTTGGGATTCCAAAGGTCCACAAGGATCCTTTGGATCACCCATTACGACTTACAGTATCCTCAGAGGGTTTGGTTACTACACCTCTTGCTAAATATGTGGATGTCAAGTTAAAGGACCTATCTAACGGGGGTCCATCAGTTCTGAGAGATTCTTGGGACTTGCTGAGGAAGGTAAAACCCAATCTTTTTCGTAAGGATATTCTTTTTGTAACTTTAGACATTGTTGATTTATTTGGTTCCATTCCACATGATATAGGGCTTTTGTGGCTAGAGGAATGTATGACCAGTAATGGTGGTTTCGCTCAACATGATTTTCGTAATTGTTTATTATTAATGGAATTAGTACTTCACAATAATTTAATGTTTTATGAGGGTGAGTTTTTTCGACAGAGAAAAGGGGTTGCCATGGGGGCAAAATGTGCACCAACCTATGCAAACATTATTTTGACATGGTGGGAAACAGAATTTGTATTTAACAGTGAATTTGCTAATTGTTGGTATTTATACAAAAGTTTTTTGGATGACATTTGCATATTTTGGACAGACAGTATGGATAGATTTTTAGAATTTTTGTCCTATCTAAAAGGAACCACTAATTTATTGGATTTTACCTATGACATTAATAAACACGAATTAATATATTTGGACATTTCACTTTTTAAGTCTGAGAATGAATTTTCCTCTAAGGTACATAGGAAAATACTTTCTCTAATTCTTATCTCCATTTTAGCAGGGTGATCCATTTTTTCAAAAGAAAAATTTATTAAAAGGCCAATTGGTTAGGATTAGTCGGATGACGTCACAGGACAGAGATTTTAAAATAGAATGTGATTTTGTATGTGACATGTTTAAAGAAAGGGGTTATCCCGACAAACATTCATGATATCACTGTAGATGTGGTGGAAGGAAGAAAGGAAAGGTTTGCCCCTATTTTGGGGAAAGATGAATCTACAGTTTTAGGTACAGAGAGCAACCCTATGACCAACTGGGAAGAAGCTTATGTATTGGACTATACCGGTGATTCTGGTGTCATCAGGCAAGTTATAAACAGGGAATGGGATAAGTTCAGAGAGTTTTCAGATTTGGATATTGCACACAAAGAACCTTTAAAATTCATATACAGAAAGGACATGAACATAAAAAATTTATTTGAGTTTGGGAAGAGCTCCAATCAAAAAGGTAGATCGGGGAAAACAGGTACTTTTAAATGTGGGAGCTGTTCAAAGTGCCCATACATACATACATATATAATAAAACCAGTATAGAAGTACCAAGTAGAAACAGGACAATTACAAGTACCTGTTATTCTAATTGTAATAAAAACGGAATTGTTTACCTAGCAACTTGCCAGATATGTAATTCATTCTATGTAGGGAAGATGGAAAGGAAATTAAAATTGAGGATTTATGAACATTATTATGAAATTAAAAAACAAAATGTTAATAATGCGTTATTCAGTCACAAACAAATATGTGAACAGGCTTCCTTTACATTTTTTGTCCTAGAGGTTGTACCCAAGGAAATTAGAGGGGGTATGTGGGAAGCCAAATTAGAATATCGAGAACTATTCTGGGAGATATTTTTGGAAGCTGCAAAAATCCAAGGCTTGAATGGCATGTTATCTATTCGTTCAGTGCTCAAATTAAGGGCTGCAAAACTGTGAATTACCACCAGAGGGCAGCTATATATATATATATATATATATATATATATATATATATATATATATATATATATATATATATATATATATATATATATATATATATATATAATGTTTAAATATTTTGTTTTTATTATTTATTGGGACCCAGTATAGATGTACAACAGTGGTTCATCTACCAATTTGTTTTACAATACAAAAAGTATAGGTTTTTTGCCATGAGTTCTTTAAACAATTGATGTATCATATAGGGATTAATCCTATTGGATATTGGTATAATAGTCAATTAGTTTTAGAGTTAATAGGTGTATATAAAAGCTTTGAATTTTCAACAGAGAGTATCTGCATATGAGGAAGGTGTACGAAAACGTATCAAGACGTATCAGCGTTTATGCAACTTATTTTTCTTTGTTTTTAATGCTTGTTCAGTGAAAATAAAACTACTTGGCTCCATTTGGACTCGGGCCCTTATTTGGCACTCCAGCGAACCTTTGTATTGGTTTTGGTGTAGTTCCAGTTCGCTTTTCATCTCGCTTTGGTTTTTGGTTTGAGATCCAAGACATCCTTGGAGCAGAGGTTTTCAGATCTGAGTGGATGCAAGCAGTTCCCAGATCTGACCAGCTTGTCAGATCCGTCAGACACTACCTTCAAGTCTTCAGACCCTACCACACTGTCGGATCTGTTAGACCTGCCAGGTCCTATAATTGTTGTCAGATCCCCATGTAGGTAGTCAGATCTGGTTCGTAGAAGAAAAGTATCTTCCCAGCTCCAAAGAGCTTCAAGATCCAGGGTCAGATCTCCTGCTAGGTCAGGTCATTCCTCAGTTTCATCCAGGTCCTCCAGAAGTCTCCTCCCCTTGTATATGGATAGGATGATGAGGAGCTTTCTCAAGGCTCAAATCGAGTTGGGCTTGCTTCCATCCCTTGTCCTACTGGCTAGGGGACCTTTCCTATCGACAGAACTCCACTCTCCTCTTCCAGTCTGTCAGGGTTTGGAAAGTCAGGACTAGGGAAATTCCAACCAGAGGATGACCGGGTCAGGTATTTCTCCTTTCTCAACTCCATCTGGGTTCCTGGCTGGCTCTGTTCCACTGCCCTCTGGTCAAGGCACACCTCACCCCGAGGGGTTGGTGCGAGTTCACTGGGGGTGAGTTTGGGCCTGGAGCTTTCATACCATTCCCCTCCCCTGGGGGCTTCAGCACTGGGCAGCTCACAGCTGATATTGCGATATTATCAGGGGTTGTCGGTGCTGTTTCAGGGTCCCTTCCCCATTCCCTAGTGGCCCCAGCCATGGGGGAGGGGAGAGGTGCTTGGTCCAGCCCATCGGCCTTCCAGGCAGTAGAGAAACCTTATTGGTCTTGGACCTGGCAGTTACCTCTCCTTTTTCTCTAGGTCCCCTCAGCCTTTCTCAAGTTTGGGTAGTGAGGCCTCATCTGTTCAGGGTCAGCCCTCCCAAGAGTGCCTTCAGACGGGCACTCCCCACACTTGGGGTACCATCTCTTCCGAGACCTTCCCTGAGACCAACAGGAGCCCTCTCAGAAGAAGTTGTGCAAGAGGATGCACTTGGACTCCACCAAAGAGTCCCTCACTCAGGACACAGGCTTTGAGGATGAGACAGGTCCCCCAGACTCCTGCCCGAGGAGGTCTCCTTTGGGGACATCTTCAAAGTCCTTAAGCAGAGAGTCGGGTGGTCTTCCCTATCCCCATCTACAGAGGAGTCTATGTTCCTGAAGGCCTTTGGGATGGGCCCATCTTCTTCCTGGAATCCCCCCCCCTGCTGATGAGCTGGTGGATCCTATCACCAGTAGGGCTTGGAAGGAACTGGACACGGTGGAACCAGTGCCTAAGAGAGCTGACAAATTCCTCAGTCCCCCCAAAGACACACACCTTTGGAGTAAAGGAATTCCTGTCAATGTTATTGTAGTGGCTGCTGCTACTAAGAAGGAGCTAGTGGGACAAAGCTCCTAGGTCCATCCTCCAAACTGGGAGTCCCAGACAATAAACCATTTTGGGAAGCAGGTTTTGCCTCAGTTACTTTCGGACTGACAGAAGTCAATTATTTGGCCCATTTTACCCAACTTCAGAGGGGATTTGGTTTCAGAACTTACCACTTTCCTTAAAGAGTTATTGCCTCCGGAGAGTCTTCAACTAGTCTCTCCAAAGCTTTCTACTCTTACTTCCCTGGCTAATGGATCAATGAGATTGATTTCCAATTTAACTGAGGCCACCTCTCAAGTGGCTGGCACCAGTACTGCCATTCGATGGTATGCCTAGCGTCCTTTACCAGCACCCACTTTGATGGCTCCACTTTTTTTTGTCCATCTGTTTAGGAGACCTTAACCCATAGTGAGCAGGAGGGTAAGACTCTTTCCGCTGTCGGAATCAAATTTTCTACTCCCCAATGGTCCTTCTCTAAGACAAGGAGGGGAAGTAAGAAACTATGGTTCTGGAAGATTCAGTCTTCCTTTCAGGATGCCCCCCAGGAATCCCCTTTCACAAGCCTGGGGCAGGGGATTCAATGGTAAATGCCACCCCAGGGGCAGAGGGGGTCCATAAAACCAGGGCTCCCAAGAACACTTCTCAGAGAAGCCCTTTCAGCATTCCTGAAGCACTGCCCATCTGTCCTGCCCTGGAGGCAGTTGGGGGTGTCTCTCCCAGTACCCACTAGCCTGGACAAGTCTCACCTCTGATCAGTGGGTACTAAGAATCATTTCCAGGGGCTCTTTTATTCTTTTTTTCCAGTCCCCTCCAATTTGAAACATTCTTCCAGACATTTCACCCCACCAAAGGGAGTTAGCCTGCATCAAGATGCAAGACCTCCTTTAAAAAAGAGCCATCCAAGAGGTCCCAACAAGACAACAAAGGTTCTTTACTTACTTCTGCTTCTTTTTGGTGCCAAAGAAGACAGGGGACCCGCGTCCAATCTTGGATCTCAGCAAGCTGAACTTAACCATCAAGAAGTCCAAGTTCTGGTGGTCACTGTACAGTCCTTTTTGCCCCTCTTACACAAAAACAAATGGATGTGGTGTGTGGATCTCAAGGATGTGTACTATCACATAAAGATCAACAGACACTCCAGGAGACATTTACACTTCCGAATAGGAGCCGATCATTACCAGTTCAAAGCCCTGCCCTTTGGACTAACCACAGCCCCCTCCCTCAGGTGTTTACTAAATGCATGGTAGTGGTGCCAGGTTCTCTCTGGCTGCAGGGTTTACAGGTCTTTACATACCTGGATGACTGGCTCCTCATGGCCCCCCACAAGGCATCGACTATCAATGGCCATCAAGTCCTTACAGCAGAGTGCAATATTGTTACATTTTTGGAGTTCCACATGTAACAGCATTTTTTCCATTTAAGAAAACAAGCCTGTGGTTTACATTAATATTTACAAATGACAGAATTATCTACAAAATTCTATCTGGCTAGATTGGCAGTCTTCACCTATCTTCACCAGCCTTCACCTATTGTCACACACCTCCCCCCTTGGAAAACTCAAGCTAGTTTTTCAAGTGACCCTTGAGAAACGCTGCTTGAGAGGGTTAGGTCTATCTGTGAGTATACCTTACCCCATTCCCTGTCTTGAGAGCCCATCTGTGTTGGCATTACTAATCCCACTGTGGTGCTGCACTGACATATATGCTTGCAACCCCAGGCTCCATCTTAGCAACTTGGCATTGTGCTGGCTGGCTCTGTTTAACCATGTTAGGGGGTTGTGATCTGTCACTACAGTGAATTTTCTTCCATACAGATAAGGCTGAAGTTTCTGCAGTGCCCACACTATGGCAAGACATTCCTTTTCTGCAGCTGCATAGCATTCCTCCCTGGGTTGGAGCCTATGACTGAGATAAACCACTGGGTGCTCTTCTCCCTCTGAAGAAATCTGGCTAAGTACAGCCCCCACCCCATGGTTTGACGCATCCACCTGCACAACAAAGTCCTTGCTGTAATCTGGACTGGCTAACACTGGGGGTCCTTGCAAAACTTCTTTAAGCTTCTGGAATGCCTGCTCACATGGTGGGGTCCACACTACCTAACCTGGCCTGTTCTTCCTCATCAGGTCTGTGAGGGGAGCAGCTATGGTACTAAAACTGGAGGCGAGCTTTCTGTAGTACCCTGCTGTCCCTAAGAATGCCCTCACCTGCTTTTTGGTAAGAGGTGCAGGCCATGCCTGAATGGCTTCTACTTTGGCAGGTTCTGGCTTGATCTTACCACTCCCAACTCTATGTCGCAGGAAGGAGACCTCTGCCATACCCACCTGACATTTGCTCGGCTTAATGGTCAACTCTACCCTCTGTAGTCTGCCCAGCACCTCCCTGACATGCTGAAGGTGCTCTTGTCAGGAATGGCTGTAGATGGCAATATCATCTAGGTAAGCAAGGGCAAACTCACTTGCTCCTACTAGGGTATGATCTAACAGCCTCTGGAAAGTCACTGGGGCATTCTTCATCCCAAAGGGCATATTTGTGAACTCATACAAGCCAAAAGGAGTCACAGAGGCTGACTTCTCTCTAGCACTGGGAGTGAGGGGCACCTGACAGTAACCCTTGGTTAGATCAATAGATGTAAGATACTTAGCCCCACCCAGTGGGTCTAGGGCCTCATCTGTCCTAGGCATCGGGTAAGCATCTGACTCTGTGTGACTATTTAAGTTCCTGCAGTCCACACAGAACCTGGTGCTGCCATCCTTTTTTGGCACCAGCACCACTGGGGAGGCCCAGGGACTGTTGGACTCTTGAATCAGCCCTAGTTCCAACATCTCCTGTGTCTCCCCCCTCAGAGTCTGTTTGACTGCCACAGGCACTCTATAAGGGGCCTGCATAATAAGCCTTTGAGGTCCTGTATCCACCTGGTGCTGCACCAGGTGGGTGCACCCTGGTTTCCCAGTGAACATGTCCACACACTCCTGTAACATTGCTCGGATTTCTGGAACCTGTGTAGGAGATAGCTGCTGGGACATTGCTACCCCTTCCACTGAAGTGTCAGTCCAAGCCACAGTGAGGAGATCAGTCACCAGATCTCTTCAGACTCCTTCTGCAATCCACTGCAAATGCTCACCGCAAGGGCCTGCCTATCATGGTAAGGTTTCATCATGTTAACATGGTACAATTTGGGCCCCTGCCTCCTGCCTAGCAGTTCCACCATGTAGTTAACATCACTTACCTTTCTTACCACATTGTAGGGTCCTTCCCAAGCTGTATGCAGCTTGTTGTGTCTGACAGGAATGACAACCATTACCTGCTGCCCCACAGCATACTCTATAGCTCTAGCATTCCTGTCATACCACACCTTTTGCTGTTATTGGGCTTCTGCCAGGTTCTCCAGGGCCAAGCCCATGAGTTCCCTGAGCCTTGTCCTGAGGTTTAGGACGTATGCCACAACAGACATTGTGAGACTAGCACCTTCCCACTCATCTCAAATTAAATCTAGGGGTACCCTCACCCTATGCCCATACAGCAACTCAAAGGGTGAAAAACATGTGGATTCCTGGGGAACCTCTCTGTAAGCAAACCTCAGATGGGGCAAACATATGTCCCACTCCCTCTTAAAATGATCTGCAAATGCCCGTAGCATGGACATGATTGTAGAGTTTAACCTCTCAACAAGACCATTAGTCTGGGGATGGTCTTTATGTGCTTCACCCCACAGGACTTCCACAGACAAGCCAGCAGGTCTGACATGAAACTGGCACCTCTGTCAGTCAGTATTTCTTTTGGGAAACCTACCCTGCTGAAAATCTCTAACAAAGCATTTGCCAACTTCTCTGCCTCAATGGAGGACAAAGCCACTGCCTCAGGGTATTGGGTAGCATAATCCACTACCACTAGGATATACTTTTTCCCTGTGGAACTTGGGGTACTCAGAGGACCCACAATATCCATAGCTACCCTCTGAAATGGCTCCTCAATCACAGACAAAGGCATCAAAGGAGCTCTCACCTTGTCTTCTGCCCTGCCTACCTTTTGGCACTGCTCACAGGTCCTGCAGTACCCTGTTACATCCCTGGAAATTCCACGCCAATGGAAGTTCTGCATAATACACCTCTTTGTAAGTTTTATGCCAATATGACCTGCAAAGGGAATATCATGGGCTATGGCTAGAAGTGCCAGATGGTAGGCTCTAGGCACTACCAACTGCTGTACTCTCTCACCTTCTAGCCCTCCCTCAGGGGTCCACTCTCTGTATAGTAACCCTTTGTCCCAGTATACAGATTCCCCCTTTCCTTGAGAATCAGGTGCCTCCCTAGCTACCTGCTTCAGGCCTTGCAATGTAGGGTCTGAGAGCCGAGCCTGTCTCAACTCTCTCCTTGTAAACCTTCCCAGCTCCCCTTCCACAGGAAGTCTGACATCTTCGGACAGTGGTGCCTCACTGTCAGCCTGGTACTACTACTCACCTCTACCTTTGCAGTCACTCTATCCAAGGGACCATCAGTACCCACAAGCAGCTGTGGCTCCCATTCAGTCTCACTGCTCCCTCCCTGAAGTAACCACCTCACTAGTCCTGGCTGCAAGTATGTAGTCTGTCTGGGTCTCCCCAGGCTGCCAGACTTACCTGCTTGTCTCCAAGCCTGACTGCGTGTCACTGCACAAGCACAGGGTACTGCACTATCAAAATCATTCCCTATCTGGACATCTGTAGGTATATCTGCAAACACACCTACTTGCTGGCTTCCTTTTCCACAATCCCAGTCAAGGTAAACCCCAGCCAAAGGTATTTGGAATGGGATCCCTCCTAAAGCCCTGACTGGAGTAGACTGCCCAGGCAAGTAATGCTACTCTGTAACCACTGCAGGCATTACAATGGTTATATCAGAGGCTGCCTCTCTCTTGGCAATGGCCTCTTTGCCATTCACTACAATAGGATGTAACCTCTGGTTGTAGTTTGGTACCCTTGTTGTCCCAAGACAACCTACTATTTGCATTTTGTCTTTCCCACTTACTGGCTCCCTCACCTTTTGTTCCCCACCTTGCCTCCATGGACACCTGTATGTCACATGGCCCCACTGGCTGGATTCAAAACATTTAACCCTAGCTCCTGGATTTGTACCTGGACTAGTAGCTTCCCCTGCTACTGGCAGATTCTGTTGGGGCAGTCTGTGCTGCCCACCGTGGGTTCCTTTAGACCCATGAGCAGTACTGGGGGTCCTCTTCCTGTGCAGGGCTGCCCTGCTTGCCAGGTATAGATCTCCATTTTTCCATAACTCATCTGAAGTAGGACATTGTCTATCAGCTAATCAGATCCTCATGTCCTCAGGCAATGTGCTAAGGGCTTGTTCCCTCATCAAAGGTCTGCCAGCCCTTTAAAAGTGGTGACCTGACTTCCACTCACCCACCTATGGAAATGAGTGCTCAGTTCAGCAACATATTCACACACACTGTCATCTGCCTTGCATCTATGCTCACAAAACTTTTTTCCTATATGTTTCAGGTGTTAGCTTAAACAATTCTAACAAGTGATTTTTAACAGCAGTATAATCAAAACATGCAATGTCAGACATTTTTGGCATAACAGTTACCACTTTACCATGGAGTAAGGTGATCAGGAACCATACCCAGAGCCTTTGGTCAACACCATACTGTTTGCATACCCTCTCAAACATATGAATTAAACTCTCAAAATTATCCCCCTCTTTAAACTGCAGAAGAAATTTACTGACCATTTGTGCTTCTGGGGTCCAGTTTCTCCCTTCCCCATTACCTCCATGACTCTGGTGAAAAGTCAGCATTTCCCTCTCATGTCTCCTCTGCCACTCCTTTTCCTTGGCTTCTATCTCCAAACGCCTGGCCTCCTACTCAAGTCTCTTTAGCTCCAGATGAATTTTTAAGTCATCTGTGGAAAGGTTGAGCTGTCCATTCTCCGAGGGTATTACATCTCCACTGCCAGTCTGATTGTCCTCCTGGTTGCTGTTTTCTGATGCAGCTGTAACCAAGGTTGCAATCAGGTCTGCCTTAGTCAGGTTTCCATGCTCAAGCCTCTAGCCTGGGACATCTCCGCCAGCTGGGTCCTTGTCAGCTTTCCTATTTCCTCTGCTGACATGCTGCCTGCTCACCCTGACTAAGCTAACAAAAGAAATAAAACAATTGTAATCTGAACTCTTGAATATTCACTTTGTGGCTGATTTTGAGTACCAAACACCTTCAAAGCTCACTGTACACAAGCTACAGGAATTCACTCTACCCACACCACTACATGCCAATTAGTATTTACCAACCAATTAATATGTGGTGTGGATATACCACCACTGCCACCAATTAATATGTGACGCCCATGCCCTGGCCCAACAATCAAGGAGCCTCAATCCTCACCACTAACACCAGTGAGGGGCATCTCATATAGGAGGGAAAGATAACAAATACACACAGTAAAGTGCAATTTCCCTTAAGAGCACACAGAGATCACAGTCAGTCTGGGACTGGTTACTCCCTTGCTCTCCAGGTCCCCAATAAGACTCCCCACTGGCACAGCTATAGGGTCCAGATCTCAGCCTAGTTCAAGCTAAAACCTCCAGCACCCTCTCTGTCAAACCAGTGCTTTGTGTCCCTGCCCATGTAACACACACAGACAGACAGACAGACAGACAGACACACACACACACACACACACTCTGAGAAGAGTTTATATAACCACACAGACACTCCTGGGGAAGGCTAGCACAGGTTCTCCAGCTGTGCCCCTTTTTTCCCAAACTATACGGTAGTACTAGCTGCCACCACCCACTAATATTTATCAGCTACTCAAAGGCCCTTAAAAGGGTGTTCAATTATTATTGTGCAATATTACTATTCAGTTGGTAGTATAGCTAAACAGTCAAGGCTTATTAAAGTGACTTGGTACAGGATCACTATATACATGCAATGTACTCTTAGAGCTTAACTTATCTCTACACAATGCAGCCATAGTTGAAAGGTATTAAAATATTTAATAATAAATAATAAAAACACAAGACAATACTTTTTACTACCCAGTGCTAGTTGAGTTCAGAGATCACACAGAAATACTTAAAATAATTTCGTAGTTCAGTTCTGACATCACAGAAAAAACTTAGTCTAATCTTTCTAGTTTCTAGCCATTTCTAAGAGAAAACACAAGTCTAAGATAAACTTACATATAGAGCAAAGGCAGAGTGCTGATGAGTTGGATGGTCAAGACAAAAATGCTTAATGCTCTCTGATTCTCTCTGTTTTTAAAATCACATTCCTGGTTCACATTACATCATTCTTTACACGTCCCTGGGTTCCCAGGCTAACAGGCTACATTCTTTAGTAAGCTCACAGCAGGTCAGGAAACAAAGCCATTAAGGGCATTTATGCATGCAAACACTGGCAATTAACTCTGGCTTTAAAACAATAGCAAGAATTCCTTCATCTAAGTTGGCCGGAGCCGTGTTTACATCAAAGGGTCACAACATGCTTTACTTGGTCAGAAGAGTGCACTGTTGTTACATTTTTTTCAGTTCCACATGTAACACTATTTTTACCATTTAAGACACAAGCCTGTGGGTTACATTAATATTTACAAATGACAGAATTATCTATAAAATTCTATCTGGCTAGACTGGCAGCCGTCACCTATCTTCACCCAATCTTCACATACAATTTCACCTGTCTTTCGTCTGTGTTCACAAAACTTTTTTCTATAACCTTCAGGTGTTAGTTTAAAACAATCAAGAAGACAGTTTTTACCTTTATCATAATTAAAACAATCTACATCATACAATTTTGGCATGACCTGAGCAGCTTTACCATGTAGTAAGGGAGTCAGAAGCTGAACCCAGAGCTCACAGTCAACATTATACTGTCTACAGACCCTCTGAAATATATGAATAAAACAAGTCATTCCCATCCCTGTATTGAGGAAAAAGTTTACTGTCCTTTACAGATTCTGGGGTCTGGTTATTCCCTTCCCCATTACTTCCATAACCCTCTCGAAGGGCAAGAAGCTCCACTTCATGTCATCACTTTTTGTTTTCCTTGGCTTCTAAATGTCTTAGTCTCCCCTCATTCTCCAATTGTTTGGCCTCCAGTTCATATTGACGCTGCTTCTCCTCAGCCTCCAGTTCATATCAGCGCTGCTTTTTCCTTTCTTCAGCCTCCAGATGTTGGGCTTCCAGGCACAGTCCCCCTGCTGATTCCAGTTCAAGACGTTTGACCTCCGGGCAAAGTCTGTCTAACTCCAGCTGGATTTTCAGGTCCTCCGAAGAAAAGGTGGACTATCCTGTCTTGGCAGGCTGCCCATCCCCAATACCAAACGGGATACTCTCCAAACAGCTGGTTTGAGCTGAAGCTGCAACTAAGGCTGAAATCATTACTTCCTCATTTAGGTTGGCAGGCACCAATCCTCTGGCTTCACACTCCTTGGCCAACTGGTTCTTTGACAGCTTAGTAATCACAAATACACAGCACGAACCATCAAAACAAAAATAACACAACAGACCCTGTTGATACCAATAAAGGCTGTCCTTCCGTTGAGTTCCTCTGTTCAGGGAAACATAAATTACAAATAATTCCACAGGAAAGCTCCAACAATGAACAAATTATTTATTATATTAGAAACAAAAACAAATAGATTTTAAATTGAGCGCTTTCATCTCCACTCAGGAGACTTCATTAGAATCATCCTATAAAGTAGCTATACACTTTATATGCCAAGCCACATCACTTTTCATTGGTCAAACAGTTAATTCAACAGAATGACTTAACTCATGAAAGTTCAAAAACTGTTTAACAATGCTTCAAACAATGAATGTAAATACATATATAAATATAATTAAAAGTAAATATAAATATAAGTTTGAATATAAAATGTAAATGGCTGTGTATTAAATATTCTAAACTTACAGGTATTACCTATAAAAACAGTAAAAATACAATTATAACCATAAAATTCCATTTTAATGTGCAGACTGGAGTGGAATGCTATTGTTAAGGGCAAACAGTTCCAAAATCCTGGGGAAATGAGTGTTTTATGAAATAGATAGTAGCTATAAAAATATTAACATACTTAAAAATATATATTTATATGTGTATATAATTTATTCCTTATACAATATGTATAAAAAGTTAAAATTACATAATATGATATAATATGGTGTGTAAAAATACTAAAAGAGTATGTTAATAGAAAATACTGTGAAGAAATGATTCATAGTATTGTTTCAGTATTATTTTGTTCCTTAACTATGGTATATTCCTTTAGGGGTTCAGTCTTTTTGGGTTGGATGCTAGTATTTTTAAAGCAGGGGTGATGGATGATGGAATTTTGGGTGCTAGAGGAAGCAAAACAAAATGAGAGAGGGGGTGATTGGGAGACCCGATTGGAATTCCGGGAAATTATGTGGCAGTTAAGGCTGGATGCATGAAATAGTCAAGGTTTGAATGACCATATATCCAACACCTCTGGTCGCAGCTACTGAGTTCCAAGCATTTATTGTCAACCAAATAGCAGTTTTAACCAACAAGTTAAGCACTTTCTGATGTTCTGAGGAAATCCTAACAGTGTTTGGATGAAAGCACTTAACTTGTTGGTGAAAACTATTTGGTTAACAAACGCTCAGAACTCAGTAGCTGTGACCAGAGGTGTTTCTTTTTCTGCTCTTATGTCCTCACTTCTTTGTCTGTCCCACAGTGTGCATCCTACCACCTGTCTCAGGCATCTCTATCACCTCTAGTTTCCTCAACTGCTCTACCTTTACTGCCCAGGTTTCTGTACCATACAGTAAGTGCTGCTGGTTACACGACTGTTTTGTACAGTTTATTTCGAGCTCCTTTAGCATTCCTTTGTTGAATATTACACCTGACACTCTGTGCCAGTTGGCTGCAGCCCCTCTGATTCTAGCTTTGACCTCCTCATTCAGGCTTCCCTTCTTCTCCTCCACCCCTCCCAGATACATGAAGCTGTTAGTGTTCCACTATTTTCACTTCTATCTCCATTCTGTTTCTTCTAATTTCCCCCATTTGCTGTCATTACAACTGTCTTATCTGTTCTCAGCTTCATCCCATGTGCCTTCATATTTGCATTCCACTGCTAAAGTTCTTGCTTGGTTTGCCTGTAATGCCACATTGTCTGCATACAGCAACTTCGTTAATCTGTCCCTTCCGAACTGTTTGCTAGTATAGTCCTTCACCAGCATGAACAGCAGTGGGCTCAGAGCTGAACTCTGAAGCACACCTACCCCCACTGGGAACCCCTCTGTGTGACTGAACACTGTTCAACCAGCATGAACAGCAGTGGGCTCAGAGCTGAACTCTGAAGCACACCTACCCCCACTTGGAACCCCTCTGTGTGACTGAACACTGTACAAACTTGATTCATTGGGTCCTTGTACATAACTTGTGCTTATTCTCCCAATGTTTCTGGGACACAAATACAACAGGACTGCCCACATCAGCCTTCTTGGGACCTTATCATATACCACAGGGGGCCCATTCTTCACCCAGGAATGTGTCCTGAACAGTGACTATGTCACAGCAGCTAATATATGCTTGCCCAAGTGCAATAAAGTTTGTACTTGGCTAAGGAAGGAAGCCTTTTGGGCTTCATCCTGCACTCCCCCAACTACTTCTAAGACTATATATCCCTTGAATTTTAAAATATAGGTTTGGCACTTTAAAGGCCTCAAATACCAGGGTCTCTGAAGCTTACACCTTTTTCCAAACCAAGCAGTCTGCTATCCTTGTCATTAAGGAACTGTTGCACCCTGGTGCCATTCTGTATGCATTAGTAGATTCCAGGGAGACTGGATCTGCAAAGGAACTTATAATGCTCTGTCACCTTGCAGAAATAGGCCTATTAGGGCAAAAGTATTGGGAGTCTGACATCAAGGAAGTATCATCAAAAGCATCCAGGAACACTTCCTGGATCAGAAAAAATACCTGGAGATCTGGGTGGGCTGAATTCAAGAAGATCTATAGAGCTTGTTTTATGAAAGCTGATGCTTGTACGTTTGTTATTGGAAATGCTCTGTCACAAAGGAGAGGTTAAAGAATAGATCTTCTGGGGTGAGTCTGAGACCAAAGTGTTTTCACTATCTGTGTCACAGGACAGAGGGATGTAATTTGTGACTTACAATCTAGGTTTCATGTGGATCTGAGTTCCTCACAGAAGATTGTTCCCTTTTCCTTTTTTGAAGGCAGACCTAAACAGATGGAGGGCTGTGCTACACAGGTGTACAATACCTTTTTAAGACAAAGCTGGAAAAAATAAAAAGCTCATAAAGGGAAATAGAGTTCTCGATGTGGTACTTAACAGGCTCTAATCTTCAAAGTGTGGGCTGATGGATTTACAAACTCTCTCTGCTGAATGGTGTATTCTACATCAGAAAACCCTGGAAGAAAGAACTAATGAATTTGTGGATAAATACAGCATTTGTACCCAGAATATAAGGTATCTGTGGTGAAGGTGAAATGTATTCAACTCTAAAGATCAAGCTGGAACTTAAGACTTCATCCTGATGCAGAGATCCTTGAAGGTATGACTTTTCTGGATAAAAGGGAAGAATGTTCAGCTCTAAGCATTTGAATGGACCTTAAGATTTCATCCTGATGCAGAGTTCCCTGAAGGTATGACTATCTTGCAATTTTAATGTCAACAGTTTCAGTAATGATTACTTCTTGGGGAATTCTGCCCTAGAAGGCTTACTGTCCAGCCTGCCTTTCAGGGCTTTGTAACCACCCCCTTCCTGCCCAGGTGGATACCCTCCCACCTGGAGGTCAGCA
Organism: Protopterus annectens; assembly: GCF_019279795.1. Classification (NCBI taxonomy): domain Eukaryota; kingdom Metazoa; phylum Chordata; order Ceratodontiformes; family Protopteridae; genus Protopterus; species Protopterus annectens. Next base: position 453,321,398 of record NC_056739.1, read on the forward strand.
CATCAACGGCATGAGAGAGACATCCACATGCACAATCATTTGGTCTTTTCTTGCCCTGATTCCCCCTTGGGCTGAGGTCTGAGACCAGAAAATGAAAAGGGTTTGTACAAAGTGGACCCCTTATGAGGATGCTCAACCAGAAAGGATGTACTAAGCTGCCACTCTGGAGAGTAGGTCAGCTTGGGAGAACACGGCATCTTGTAAGAGTGACAGAGGGAAAATGTAAGACTATGAATGAGCAGTTGCCCACCCAACCCTGCTGAGACCCCAGAAAAAGGAAAAGAGGGGTGGAAGGACCAAAACACTACTTTCACATTGTATTTCTCAATTATCTACATTTACAGATTTTTTTGTCACCCTCCACCATTGCTTATTGATCATCAGCCTTTTCTCAATGAATTGAACTCTTCATTCACCTTTCACCGAGAGAGAGAGAGAGAAAGCAAAACAGTCAGGCAAGAGGGGTCATCATTTAGGCAGACACTGGAGTCAATTCAAGATTATTTTTTTTTTGTAGTCTCACATCCCTGTGCACACTTGATTGTGCAAGAGAAGGAGACATGGAACAGGCTGTCCACAATGGAAGTTCCCTTACTTTTGCAAGAGAAATTGCCATCAGGCAGCCCCACCCACCATCAAACAAGCACAGGATGTGACTTCTCTAGTCTCCACCTATCCAGTGTGCTCCGGAGGGCAGGAAACCATCCAAACCACCCAAAGAGAGGTGAGTGGGCCATAAGCCTTCAGTCATCCCCCTTGCACATCTAGCTCCTCCATTGCCAGGGTTGCTATTCAAACTCCAGTTCTTTGGGTTGCAGTCAAGATCCCATCCTTCTTTGCCATGGAGCCAGGGTTAATGATTATGGTAAGTTCTTACTACAATTGCATTGCTGTTCCTGTTGTAGTACCAATTTCTTGGGAAGATTCCTAAAGCTTCTGACCTTGGAGAGGCTGGACCACAGATGGAGCAGGTTGCAAGATGCCTGTGACAAACCCTACCTTGGCTCTGGAGGAAATATACAGGTTGTAATGTTTTGAAAAAAGAGTGACCAGGTAGCTGCTTCCAAAATGGACTGAGTCCTGCTCCTCTTAGAAGAGCAGTGGTGGCTGCAGTGGTTCTAGTTGAATGCAACCTCACTTGCACTGGGATAGTCCTGACAAAGAATGAGTAGCAGAAGGAGATGCAATAAGCTACACATTGTCTTTTTCTTAGAACCAGTTCTGCCTTCCCTACCTTGTGGAAAGGACAAAAAGACACCTGGTCTGCTTTCCTTTTTTTTTTGTTTTGTCCAGATTTTATCTTGGCAAATTTAGAGGATACAAGATCTTTTTTCCGCTGTTTTGTGGGCAGGGTAAAAAGAAATCAGGGACATGAACAACACAATTCAGAGACTTATTGGTCACTACTCTGTCCAGGAAAAAAGGGAAGGTGTGAAATGTGACTCCTTGTGGAAGGTGAGAAAGTTCACTGCACATGAGGGCATGTAGTTCTGAGATTCTCCCAACAGAGTTGATGGGCACTGAGAAAACAGTTTTCCAAGACCAGTACTTGATTTATACAGAAACAGCTGGTTCAAAAGGAGACCATATTAACTGTTCTATGACCTGTTTGAGATCCCATGGTGGAAAGTGCTCTTTCTTAGGTCTTGTGTGCAGGGACCACTTTACATCTAATCTAGAGTACAGCGGGGGCTCCCAAAGCATGCATGCACCTTCAATGAAACACAAAACTATATTGATTTAAAAAGGTCTTGACAGGTAATGGAGGACTGTGGACACTGAACACTGGGTTAGGTCCTGGCCTCTGGTTTCGTATGAAAAGGAGAATCTTTTCCATTTTGCTAGATGTGATTTTCATGTATTAAGTTTCCTAGCCTCCCTTTCAGATAGGAAGCACTTCCTTGGAAAACAAATACCTAGTAGAAATGAAAGCTAGAGCATACATGCTATATAAGCCTTAACCTGTTCAAGTTGGGATGTATAAAAAAATACCTTATTATGGGCCAAAAAGATTATGCATTAAAGGAGCAATAAGGGCTCTGCCTTTACCACAGTTATTAGGAGGCAAGAGTAGTGTTTTCTCAGCCAAAAGGGTGGTATCAGTATTTTAGCTCCTCCTCTATTATCTTTTGCATTACCCTGAGATGAGGAGGACCTGGATGAAGGGCATACAGAAGAAAACCCAATCGTCTGACAAAAAAGACATCTGTTTCACTGGCCATTTTTGCAGTTGTCTGTTTTCTGACATGTTCACTTGTGAACCAGATCCAAAAAAAATATCTCTAACGTCTGTTTGTGAAGGTATGTTTGTGTTCTGCTCAGCTGATCTGCCAGCATGCTGTCTTGAGAATATAGGATGCCCAGAGGGTCACACCCACCTTCTGGGACAGAAACCATGCCTCTATTGCTAGTCTGCACAGGGGGCATGTATATGACTCTGTTTTTGTTTGTTGATGTACCATACCACTGTGGAGGTGATTATGAGGAACGTGCAAAATTCCATGCTTACAAATCTGTTTCAGGGCCTTGATAGCCAGAATTACTGTCTTAATTTCCTTCATAATGCCTTTTCCTTTTGTAACTTGTCTCAAATTCACTGGGCCGCAAAATCCCCTGAGTGAGCCCCCCAGGCTGTCTAGTCCCAATTTGACTAGGACAACCATGTTTCAATTCACTGTTGTGCCCACCACAATTCATCTATATGATAAAGGACAGAAAGTGGATGGTGCACTCCAGAGAATGGACATGCTGATACCTACTGCGTTTTGGGCATCACTAGCACTTCCTTGTGTAGTTTTGATTAAGAGCACAATCTAGGAGGAGAAAAGTACATATCTCAATGTCCTTAGAAACTCCCTTGCTGTGATGCAGTAGAGCTGTTCTATGCAGTTGAAGTATGGGCTCATAAATGTCACTTTCTCCTAAGACAAAAAGGCTTTCTGATTTTCATTGTCCAGCTATGCTTCCAGGAATAAGGTTGACTGATTAGACTTTTGTTTAGGTTTTGAAATATTCAGAGATAGTTCCAGAGTCTTGAAGCAAGAAAGGTTAACCTACAAGGCTTCTTAAGCTTCCTGCAGACTTGGTGTTTGTATCAGGGAGTCATGCAGGTAAGGGCAGATATGAATCCAATTGGTTTTGAAAAAGGCAATTAATGCAGCCAGGCATTTTGCATGTAGGGATAAATATGAATCCCATTGGTTCTCAAAAGGTAATTAATGCAGCCAGACATTTTATAAATACTCTGTGGGTTAGATAAACCAAAGGGCAATGAGGTGAATTTGAAATTAGATGCTCCTGCTTTGAACCTGAAGTATGTCTATCCACCTTGGCAGTGGATATGTGGAGATAGGCAACCTGGAGATCCAGTATTACTATGAACACTTGGAGAAGGAGTAGAGGCAGGAGATCCTGCAAGTTTAACATTTTGAATTTTGTAATATTTATAACTTGAATGGTTTCCAAAAATCGTTATAAATTCTTTGCCCTGTCCTGGTTCTGGTACTCTACAGCCACTTCCCACAAAAGATCTTGTAACATTGGTGGTACTGTCTCTGTTCTGTGCACTGGAAGGATTTGTGAGAATTTTTGTTTATGAAATGTAGCCCTTACTCTTAACCTAAGACATTATCCAGTATGTGTTTCTTTTTATGTTACTTTTTGCACTCTTTCACAAGAAGGTGCAGTCTCCAGCTGTTTTGATTTGGAGTGATTTGGAACAGTAAGGGCGTTAAAGTGATGATGTATTGGGGTGTATATTTAGGAGTGGGGAGGGACAAACTGTTTTGTCATAGTTGCTCCTTCTCAGGGTCTCACCTCTGGTGTCCTCTCTAGGCTTAACTTTTTGAAGTTGCATTTTTTTCCAATAGCAGTCTTCCATCCCCTTTGCTAAATTCCTTTGGTAGGGGCCTTCTTCCTCCTTTGGAATTTTCCTTTGCTTTTCCACTGAGGAAAAGGCCAATATTTCATGGGAGAAGTTTTCTCAACTGGGAGAGTTATACAGATATAAATATTAAATAGCATTTACTAATAGCACAGGTTGTACCATGCGTCTTAGCATGACTAACCTTTCGTTTTGGTTAATTTTAGCCTGTCTGTGTAGCTATCAATTTAGAACTTATGTTATTAGGAAGCAAAAACTTCAATATTTGAAGATGTACATAGTTTTGTGTGTTACTGTAAAGTTCGTAGGTTTTAGGAGATTTTTTTTTGGGGGGGGGGTGTTTGTTTGAGGGCTTTCAAAAAAATAAAAAGTTATGTAACATGTGACATAGGCACACATGGATATGACATGAAACAACTGTATAAAAGACCAAACTGCCGGACAGTATATACATGTAACATAAAAGTTGGAACTAGACATTTAGCAAAACAGAAGTTATATACAAAAGGGAAATAACTATATAAGAAAATGATGCTTTCTGTAATGTCTTTCAATCTAAATGGTCTTACAGATAAATATAAAAAAGAAAAGAGTAGTGAACTACATTAAAAAATGTAGAGTGCAGATAGCTATGCTACAGGAGACACACCTGGAAAGAACTGAACATGTGAATTTAATAAAGAAAGGTTTTCGTGATGGTTATTCAACAGAATATTTGGGGCCAAGGAAAAGAGAAGTACTTATTTTAATTGCAAGAGGAGCTCCAATAGTGATAGAAGAGGAAACAAAGATAATAATGGAAGATACATAGTACAAAGGGGCTACTGGCTAGGGAGGAGGATTACACTGGAATGCATTTACATCCCCCTTAAAACTGCTATAATGGAGTTTAAGAAAAATTTGGGAGAAATAATCAGCTTTCAGCAAGGAATATTACTTACAGGTGGAGACTGAAATTTGGTTTGCAATAGTGAAGATCTGTCTGGGGTGTCTAAAAGGGATAATATAACAAGGGAGGGTAGATTTTGAAGATATTTATGAAAATGATTGGCGTGGAAGATGTGAATTCAGTACTAGGAGTTCGGAGTGAATTTACATATTACTCACCGAGATACAAAAAAACTGAGCTGGGGTAGACAGATTTTATATCTCACAGGAACACGTGCATTTAATTGAAGGTCTTGAAAAGCAGCCAATAACTATTTCATATCATGCACCAATAATAACTAAAATAAAATATCATGGTAATGAAATGAAAATGACACACTGGGGCTTCCCCACCTAGTGGTTGAAAAGAGAGGAATTTAAGGAATGGGTTGTGGACTTATTTCAAGAGCTACCAGAGAAGACAGATTTGTCTTCTGAAAACAGCTAAAGAGTGGGATAAAATTAAAGTGGAGTTTAAAACTAGGTTGGAAATAAAAGAAAGGGAGATATGGCTAAACAGTAACAAGAATTATTTAGCGGGATTGACAAATGTTAAAGTATTGCAAAATAGGGGAAATCTTTCAGAACAAGAAAAGTAGCAACTGCAAAATAAGGGATTACCTTGATAATATGCATGAGTTTAGAAAGACTGCTGTTAAGCAACTGTTTTTTAATAATTCTAGAGCACAACAACTCAGGCAACAAAAAGTGGAAAGGGCCATCACCAAGCTTAGGGAGCCTATAACAAGGAAGATAACAAGAGATCCTGTAGAAGTATTAGAAATATTTCAGAAATTTTATGAAAATTTGTATAAAGCAGGGAAAATATGGAAATCAAGAAAAGGTACAAATGGAAATGTTTATGGAAGAATTAAATATGCCAAAGTTAGAGGTAGATGTGTTTCAATTACTAACAGGCTAGGAAGGGATGAGATAAAAATGGCTATGTATAACCAATCTACAGGAAAGTCCCCAGGAATAGATGGTATTCCTATGGAAGTTTGGAAGTTAGAAAGGAAAAAAAATCTGATAAGGATATGGAAGGTTTTAACAGTATTTTAAGAGGAGGAGAAGTTCCAGCATCCTGGAAAAAGGTGGTGGTAATGGTAATACCTAAAGAGGGTAAAGATCCATTGGATCCAGCTTCATGCAGGCCCATTTCAATACTAAACCATGATTATAAAGTTTTTGTCTACAATGACTAAAAGAATGGCAAAAGTGATACCAAAATTGATAGATATGGATCACTGTGGTTTTGTGTAGGGGAGGCAAACATTTGACAATATTAACAGAACACTGATGATCCATAGGGAAGCAGAAAGTAACACTTTTATTGGTGGGTCTTGATGCGGAGAAAGCATTTGACAGAGTAGACTGGGACTTCATGAGTGGGGCAACGGAAGCATTTGCTTTCCCTGATACAATTATAAGGTTGATTAGAAGAATATATGAGGGACCAGAGGCGTGAATGAAAGTGGGTGGGGTCCTCTCCGATAATTTGTGTTAAAGAGTACAAGAACCAGGCAGGGTTGTCCGCTTTCCCCTTTGTTGTTTGCATTATACTTAGAACCACTGGCAAAGAAAATGAGGGACTCATAAATTCAAGGATATAATTGGTATGGTATTCAGGAAATGCTGGCTCTATTTGCAGATGATATTATTCTATACATGACAAAACCAGAAAGGGACATTATAGTGTTGTGGAACATCTTAAGACAGTTTCAAATCTTCTCCGGATACAAAATTAATGAAGCTAAAACAAAGGCAGTAGCAGTAAATTAGGTACCCACACAGGAATTGGTCCAAAAATATCCATATTTATGGGGACATGATAAAATGAAGTATTTAGGAGTATGGATTAGAAATGACTCTGTGGTGGCACCTAAGGATATGTGGGAGGAGACTAAACAGAAGATAATACAAAAATTGAGAAACTGGAAGCTTTGTTATATGGATACGGATACTAAGATACAAGCCATTAAAATGCTTTTAGTCCCTTTAGTCTTATACACAGGTCAGGCATACTTTTATCAACTGAAGGAGAAATTGTGGGCAGCAATTAAAGAGTTGAAGTATTTTATCTGGGAAGGGAAGACAGCAAGGGTCAAGTGGGATAAGATGATTCTACCAATAGAAAAAGGTGGACTAGGATTACCTAATTTGATGGTGTAATTTAGAGCAACACAGTTATAGCTCTTGTACATAGCACAGGTAGAAAACTATAATTCAAGGTGGAAAGGCATGATGATGATGATGATGATGCAGGGAGGAAGGTCAAGAAATAAGGAGAGAGTGTGATTTTGGATGCAGACTCTTAAGGAGAACAACCGAAATTATATAGAGCATCATATTTATAAAATAACAGAGAGTATCCTAAGAACTAAACCAATACGAGAATGGAGAAAAGAGATTTTGCCGATAGGGTTGACTGTGGTGGTCAGGGATACAAATAATAGGCAAGAGAGGGCTGGAATTTATTAGAGAAATTTGGCAAAGTAACCAAGTTACTGGGAACAAATAACTAGAAAGACAAAGGCAATAGAATGGGAAGAGACCAAACATTTATTTGGACTGCAGGTTAGAGATTGCCTTCCCTATCAAGGACTGATATCAGAGTATAGGCAAAGGAAAAGAAATAGGGGGCTCCTAAATGAAAGACCAGCGCTGGTAGAGTTTTTAACGGAATGTAGAACAGAAGCTGCCATTAAAAAATAAAGAATAATTAGTAAACCATATAAAATATTGCATAATAATTACAAGAATCAATCAGAGGAGCTTAGAAAGGATTGGGAAGAGAGGCTGGATAAGCAATTCACAAAGAGACAATGGGGGGATATATGTCTATCTCCCAAATATGCAACAAAGCCTAGAAGATTTAGGATCTTTGCCTGGAAATGTTTACATAGGTATTTTTGTACCCCAGGTAGACTCCACAAACAATTTTTCCTCAGGTGGATAGCAAATTCTGGAAGTGTGATGGGCAAGAAAGGGGTAGCTGGGAACATATTTTTTGGATGAGTGATAAGCTGGCAGACCTTTGGGATTACCTGCGGGCTGCTCTGTCAGAGATGCTGGGTGGGCAGATTGGACTGACTGGGGAGATGATTTTTTTGAGTTATACTACAGAATCGGAATTGCCTAGACATAATAAAGCCTTGCTGAGTCTAATTAAGGTGGCTGCCAAAAAAACAATTACTTGAAACTGTAAATCAAAGTCTAGATTAACTTTACTAGAAGTAGTGAATATAGTAGCTGAAATAAAACAACTGGAATTGGGAGCTTTAAAAAAAGGAAGGAGCAAACTACATAGAAAAAAATGGGAACTGTGGGAAATGTATATGCAGACCAGGAACGAGGTTTAAGCGGCAGGATTTGAATGAGCTATATAATGCTTAACTGACAAAGACTAGAATGTTTATAAGTGATTAGTAATATTTACAACTACAGTTGTTTCAATGGTGTCTGTGATGTTTACAACTAAAGTGATTTCATTTTGTATATTTTTCATTTTTATAAATGTAAGACTGCCTTTGTCGCATGTAGAAATTTAATAAAGATGTTGGGGGAAAAATATTTTCATGCGGGAATTCTGATACAGTTGGTGAAGTAAGAGTGGGGAACAAACAGTTTCACTGACTTCATCTACTTGCCGTATTTCATTTTTTAACACATATTCTGCAAGGGGTCCAAAAAGCAGATCCTCCTTCAAAGAGGATTTTAAGAAGCTGAACTATCTGGTCTAGTGTGTGTCCATGTGCTGGGGGTGGGTGCAGAAATCTAGCACTGTATCTCTCAGGCCTTTGATATGCCCCTCAGCCTTGTCCTTGAACTTAGACAGCAGTGTCTTTTAGTATTTCAATATATGTTTGACAGTTAACCCAGAAGGCTAGGTTAGCAGGGGTGTGGACCTCCTTCCTAAAGTCCCCAGTATTTAACTTTACTATATTTAGGAAGTAGATTCTTGGGAGTCCCATTAGACCCTTTGCTAGTATCCAACACTGTAGCTGGTATTCCTGAAAAAAATATATGGTTGATTAGGAGGATATATGAGGGATTGGAGGCGAAAATTAAAGTGGGTGAGACCCTCTCGGATAATTTCTGCTTGAGCAGAGGAATCGGGCAGGGGTGTTCTCTTTCCCCTTTGTTACTTGTATTATATTTAGAACCATTGGCAAAGAAAATAAAGGACTAAGAAATTCAAGGATATAATTGGTATGGTAGTCAAGAAAAGCTGGCTGTACTTTTAGATATTATTCTATACCTGACCAGAAAGAGACATTGCAGTGCTGTGAAACATTTTGAGACCATTTCATATCTTTTCAGGACACAAAATGAATGAAGCTAAAACAAAAGCAATAGCAGTAAATTATGTACCCGCATATGAATTGGTTTAGCAATATCCATATTTATGGGGACATGAAGTATTTAGGAGTATGGATTAAAAATTATTCTGGTGTGGCAGCTAAGGATATGTGGGAAGAGACTAAACAAAAGATAATACAAAAACTGAGAAAAATTGAAGCTTTGTTATATGGATATGGAGAGTAAGATACAAGCAGGTAAAATTATTTTAGTCTGATTAATGTTATACACAGGTCAGGCATATTTTTATTAACCAGAGGAGAAGTTGTGGATAGCAATTAATAAAGAGCTGAAGGACTTTATCTGGGAGGGGAAGATGGCAAAAGTCATGTGAGATAAGATGATTCTTCCAGGAGAAGAGGGCAGACTGGGACTACTGGATTTGATGGGGTATTTCAGAGCTACAGAGTTAAGTCTCCTGTACATGGCACAAGCAAATTATAATTTAAAGTGGAAAGGGATGATGATTAAACAGGTGGAAGCTTGAGAAACAAGGAGAGACTGGGATTTTGGATGCAGGCCTTTAAGGAGAATAACAATAATCATATAAAATATTATATCTACAAAGTAGCAGAAAGCATCCTAAGAACTAAGCCAATATGGGAATGCAAAAAAGAGATTCTCCCGATAGAGACATAGACAATAGGCAAGATGGGGTTGGAATTTATTGTAGAAAACTGGCAAAGGAAACAATGTATTGGGAGCAAATAATTAGAGAGGGAAAGATGACAGAATGGGAAGACGCCAAGAATTTATTTGGACTGTAAGTTAGAGATTTCCTTCCCTATCAAGGATCAATAGAGTATAGGCAAAGAGAAAGAAAGATGGGGGTAATAAAGGAAAGACCAGCACTAGTAGAATCTTTAGTAGAATTTAGAACAGAAGCTACCATTAAAAAAGTAATAATTAGTAAAGCATATAAAATATTGCATGATAACTATAATAATCAGAGGAGGTTTAAAATGATTGGGAAGAGAGACTGAATAAGCAATTTACAAAGAAACAATGGGAGGATATATGTATGTCTTCCAAACATTTAACAAAATCTAGAAGATTTAGGATTTTGCTTGAAAATGGTTACATAGATATTTTTATGGGTTCATATTACGTTATCGAATTGTTAAAAGTTTGAACGTCATATGGTCGAACCCATTTGATCAATTTTTTAACACTTCAAATATTTCAATGGAAATCTCCGTACAGTGTGGAATGGGAAGATTTCCCTTTCCTGCACTGTAGTGCAATCTCAGAGTTGGTATATTTAAAGAGCAGGGGGTGTGGGGGGCTTGCTCCCATTTCTTTAAATGGTCACGTAGGGTTTTTTCTGTTTTTTTTTTTTTTTTTTTTTAGATTTTCGAAGTGTTGAAAGTTCGATCATATGGGTTTGACCATATGATGTTCAAACTTTTAACAATTCGATAATGTAACGTGAACCCTATTTTTATACCCCAAGTAAACTCCAGAGAATTTTTCCTCGGATAAACGGCAAATGTTGGCAGTTTGACGGGTAACAAGGAGGTAATTGGGAACTTATTTTCTAGGAGTGTGGTGAGTTGGTGGACTTTAAGGATTCCCTGCAGGATGCACTTTCCGAGATTCTGGGTGGGCAGATTGGTGTGACGAGGGAGATTATTTTTCTGAGCTACGATACAGAATCAAAATTGCCTAGACTTGGTAAGGCCTTGCTGTGTCTAATTATGGTAGCTGGCAAAGAAGCAATTACTAGAAAATGGAAATCAAAACATAAACCATCTATACTAGAAGTAGTGAATATAGCAACAGAGATAAAATAACTAGAATTGAGATCTTTAAAAAAGGGTAGGAGCAAATTATGTAAGAAATAATGGGAATTGTGGGAACAATATATACAGGGGAGGAATGAGTTTTAAAAGAAGGCAGGACTTAAATGAGGTATGTAATGTTTGACTGAAAATGATTGTGTAGATTATAAGTGATGTATAATGTTTTCAATTCGGAATGTGTCAATATGGTTTAGGATGTAAAATGCTTGCAACTAGGATTGTTTTCATTTATATAAATGTATTACTGCCTATGTCGTAAGTGATGGTTTAATAAAGATGTTTCTTGTTTAAAAAAGGCAGGAAATGAAAAATATATGTAATGTTGCTTAGGTTATATGATATATAGCAATATATGTGAAGTATAATATTTGTAAACACGAATATGTTAATACAGTTTGATTACTTTTACTTAAATGTAAATTTGCCTATGTCACAAGTGATAATTCAATAAAGGTGTGTAAAAAAAGACACTGTAGCTGGATCAGCTACAGAATTTTTATAAAGATATTAGCATGAGTTCACAACCTTCTTAAAATTTTCCTTGATACAGGGGTTGGGAGTTTGGAACAAAAGACGCATTACTAAATGCATCCATCAAGGCTTCTGTCATTGGAGGTACTGATAAGGGCTTTTGTCTCAATTCCAAGAGGTCTCTGTGTCTCTTGTGGGCATTTAAGAATTCAGATTCCCATTTAAAATGAGCCTGCATTCTATTTATGGCACCACAAAATTAAAAAATCTCTATTATGGAGGTTGTGGATAAATAGTCTGATCAATAACTAGAAGGGGAAGACACTGCTAGAATTTGGAATACACTACCTAACCATATAACTTCAAATAGCTCTACTACTCAATTTAAAAAACTCCTGAAAACCCACTACTCAAACAACTGGCTATGCTCCTGTTACTCCACAGGCTAAAACATAACTAACTGTTGTAACATGGATACTGTTATGTGATTTCAATTCCCTGTCAAGACAGTTACTATTAACCCACTTCAATATTTCTCACTACTGTAAATCTCTTTGTATAGAAATAGGACCTATTTTTCATATACTCAAGAAACATTATATGTTGTCTGAATCAAGAAACTCATGCCATAGAAAGTACAGTTGTGTACCTACCATAAATGTAGATGTTCGAGTGTATTCACTGTTGCAGTCATTACACTTGGGTTATCCTGCTGGCAGGCTACCCACAGTCGGCCTGAATTCCAAAGTCCTGGTCCCGCGTCGGTTGCTGTTGCCTCTTCCCTGACGTCAGTGTGCCAGGGGTATATAAGATGCAGCTGATGCCATTTTCTTCAGTTTTTCCTTGCCCCAGATGTCAGGTGCCCCCAAAAGGGTAGGCTAAAAACATTGCTTATAAATAGCATGCACTAAAATAAACATTACCTTCATCTACAAGCAAATACACCACATAGGTTGTATTGAATAGAGAAGTACAGATAAGTCCCAGCAAAGAAAGGGGGATGGTGGGTGGGTAACCTGGACTGCAACAGTGAATACACTCGAACATCTACATTTATGGTAGGTACACAACTGTACTATGTTCATCGTGTTTCACTGTTGCAGTCATTACACTTGGGTTGAATCCCAAAGCTGAGGTTGTGTGGCTGGGTCTAAATAGAATTAGGAGTGGCTATAAGGCCCTACAGAACTGCAGTGGCAAACCCTGCTCTGGATTTAGAGTAAAGAGGCAAGTGGTAGTGCTTTGTAAAAGTGTGCACTGAAGTCCAAGTTGCAGCCTCCAAAATATCCTTGGTTGGTACTCCTCTGAGGAAGGCTGCTGCCCTGGTCAAATGTGGCCTAATGCCCTTAGGCACTGATTTTCCATGTTGTGAATAGCAGAAATGAATACAGTGTCCTATCCATTTTGAAATAGTCTGCTTTGAGATAGCCTTTCCTTGTGATCCTGCAGGATATGCCACTAAACGTTGCTCAGTCTTTCTGAAAGCTTTAGTTTTGTCCAAGTAGAAGCATAGCTGTCTGTGTTTGTCCAAAGAATGCAGAAATCTCTCCCCTTTATTCTGGGGACTTGGATAAAATGTAGGCAAATGAATGGTTTGATTAAGAGCCACACTGGATACTACCAACATTATGCATAAATGCTGGGTTTGTCCTTAGAGAAACCCTGTCCGGATGGAAAATGATAAAAGGTTCCACAGCCATTAATGCCTGTAACTCTGAGACTCTTCTTGCTGAAGTTATTGCTAGGAGCAGAGCTGTTTTCCATGATAAGAATTTAATCTCGGCTGTATTGGCTGATTCAAAAGGAGGCAGTGTGAGCTTTTCCAAGAAAAAGTTGAGGTCCCATGCAGGTATTGGTGCTCTTCTTGGGGGTGTAATGTTTTTGGCCTCTCTGAGGTACTGCCTTAGTAATGGATGTGAAAAAAAGGTGGGTCCATATTGTAATGAGTTGAAATGGCAGAGGCATGGATTTTAATTGATGAAAAGGATAGGCCTTTGTCCAGCATCTCAGTTAGGTATTGTAAAATCTGAGGAATATTTGGTACAAGCATGTCAATTCCTTGTGCCTGGTTCCAAGCACAGAATCTCTTCCACTTTTCTGCATATGATTTTCTGGTGCTGGGCCTCCTGGCCTCCAGAATAACATCCATAACTGCTTTAGAGAGAGGTGTGCCCTGAATGGTTACATTATCCGCCATGCAGCCAGATTTAGGGTTCTGAGTTGGCTGTGCAGTATCTGATTGCTTTGTTGGGTCAGTAAATGAGGAACTTGAGGTAATGTCCAGGCTGGGCATTGAGACAAGCTCTTTAGGATTGGGTACCAGTGCTGGCGTGGCCAGTCTAGGGCAATCAGGATCATTTTTGGCATCTCTTGTCTGACCTTTAGGAGTACCTTGGGGAGGAGAGGTAGTGGAGGAAAGGCATATACTGTAAGGTTTTTCCAGCTGAATGATAGAGCATCCACTTTCCATGCTAGCTTGTGATAAGTCCTTATACAGAATCTCTGTAGTTGGCAGTTGTGAGGGGAGGCAAATAGATCTATGTCTGGGCATCCCCATTTCCTTGTTATTATGCTGAAGATTTGTGGATCTAGTTTCCACTCGTGAGGATCCATGAGGTTTCTGCTTAGTTCGTCTGCCAGAGTATATGTCTTTCCTGGCAGGAATTGTGCTTGCAGGTGTACTTGATAAGTCAATGCTGTGTTCCACAAATTCATGGCTTGTCTGCAGAGGGGGTAGGAATGTGTGCCTCCCTGCTTGTTTATGTACCACATGAATGTAGTATTCTCCGTCTTTATCAGTAGTTGTCCTGGATGAAGTAGATCCTTGAAAGCTGTCAGGGCATACCGGACAGCCAGCATTTCTTTTAGATTGATATGAAGATGCATTTGGCTCGTGGGCCATGTGCCCTGAATACATTTTCCTGCCATGTGGGCCCCCCAGGCATAATCTGATGCATCTGTTGTTATTGTCTGCCTGGTAGTGGGTAAAGTGAAAGGCTGTCCCTTGTTGTGGTGATAGGCCTGTGCCCACCATCGAAACTCCTGTTGCAGGCAGGGAATGAGGGTAATAAGTTTTTCCAGGCTGTGGCAATGTTGAGTCCAAACACTTTTTAGATACCATTGAAGCTTCCTCATATGCAGTCTTGCATATGGAATTAACAGAATGCAGGATGCCATGAAGCCCAAAGCCTGCAGAATTTTTCTTGCAGATAACTGGGTTTTTGTTGCCAACGTTTCAAAGTAAGAAGTCAGTTGCCTTTGTTTGTCTGGTGTGAGATAGGCCATCTGGGCAGTTGTATTTAAGTTTGCACCCAGGAATATTATCTCTTGAGAGGGTACTAGTTTTGATTTCTTTCGGTTACTGTGTACCCTGGGCAAATTAGCAATCTTTTTACAAATGCCAGATGCTTTAGTAGAATGTCCTTGTTCTCTGCTTGAATAAGGCAGTCATCCAAGTAGGGATATATTTGAATTCCTCTTTGTCTGCAAAAAGCAATTACTGGTGCCAGGCATTTTGTGAAGACCCTGGGTGCAGTAGATAAGCCAAAGGGCAGTGCAGAGAATTGGTAGTGCATTGAGCCAGCTATGAATCTGAGGTATCTTCTGCAAGATTGTCTGACTGGGACATGCAGGTATGCCTCCTTTAAGTCCAAGGTTACAAGCCAAGCCTTCTTGCCCAGCATGGGCAGAAGCTGCTGCAGAGTCAACATTTTGAATTTTGGAACGTCCAGAAAAGTGTTTAGAATAGACAGGTCCAGTATTGGTCTCCAGGCTTTGTCCTTTCTGAGTACCAAGAAAAGATGTGAGTAAAATCCTTGCCCCTGCTCCTGTAGTGGTACTCGCTGAATGGCCCTCATGTCCATGAGGGATGAAACTCGCTTTTGTGCTTCTGCCCATTGATTGTGTGGCAGGTCTGGCATGCCTTTTGCCTTTGGCAGGGTGTGAAAGTGGAACCTGTAGCCCTGAGACACTATATTCAAGACCCATTTGTCCTGGGTGATCATGTGCCAGTTTTGTGAAAAAAGTGCTAGTTTTCCCCCTAAGGGAGCTTCCAAAAGATAAGTGCTTGGTACTGGTAGAGGAAAGTCATTGGGACTGTTTCCTATAAGGTTGAGATTTGTCTTCTCCACTTTTGGAGGTAGAAGCACCCCATTGTTTAGGCCTGTATGAGCCTTGGGGCTGGGATCTGCCTCTAGGGCACTTGTATCTGCGTCTTTGTGGCCTATCTGACACTGGAAAGGACCAATTTTTTGAAGGCCAGTTCCTGCTGCATCTGGGTGGCTGTACCTGTAAGAAATCCTTAACTGTCTGCATAGATTTCGTTTTATCCTCCATTTTCTTCAACGCCTCTTCTGCCTTAACACCAAACAAAGTATCATGCTGTAATGGAGCATCTAATAATTTTGCTTTAACATGATCAGGCAGATTCTGTTCCTTTAACCAAGCATGCCTCCTAATAACAGAACCCGTTACAGCGGCCCTACAAGAGGCCTCCAAAGAATCAAAACCACATTGCAAAGTATGTTTTCCCACCTGTTCAGCTGCATGCAATAATTCCTGCATTTCCTTATTTTCAGCACATTCAGAATTTGTCAACATTTTCTGTTTTAACAATGACATTAAGTATTGCTGATATTTAAGCATATGAAACTGACAATTTAAAGCCCTTACAGCCAAGGTAGCAGAAGTGTAAACTTTTTCCCCCATCTGTCCAGTGCTCTAGAAACCCTATCAGAGGGAACGGGGTTTTTTGCAGGAGGGAACAGGGTTTTTTGCAGTGGAAGCCTTGACCACTTTGGGACCCTGAGATATAGTTTCTGGGTCAGCAGCAGGATTTTTATATAGAAATTTATGAGTCTGCAACCCTGTAGTGCCTGTCTATCTTAACGGGTGCTGGGGGTATAGAGTCTGGAGACAGGCCAGACTCTGAAAAAACATCATCTACAATGTCCAGAACAGGAGGAATAGCAAGGGTCCTGTGCTGAGGAAGTAAAAGAAAATATCTGAGCCTTTTCTTGGATTCTGAATAATCCTGGCTCTCCCAATGAAAGTGCTCTCTCATACTATGCAGGGTTCCCCAAAAGAGTAATCCTCAGGAGGAGAAGCTGAAGGAATAGATTCTTCAGCATCAGAATCCTCATAGGAAGGAAGAGAGTATTCCTGATCAGAGGAGGAATCAGAGGAAATGGAAACCTGATCTGAAGATTCATAGTCTGTCTCTTGCCTAAGTCTCTTATCAGGAAGGGGATGGGAACCCCTGATCAAAGTAATAAGGTCTTCGGCCATTTTGAGCATCTGTTTTTTAGGCATGGAAGTCTGTCCTGGAGAATGCTGTACTTGTTTCTTTGTCTTTAGAGCTGCTTTAGTCTTTGGCTTTGAAGCTGAAGATGGCTTTACATATAACTGTATAGGTCTGAAAACACCCTCAGAAGCCGATGCCTGCACAGCGGCTCCATACCCATCTGAGGGAATAGTTTCCGAGGATCCAATACCTTGAGTTTCCAGAGGCCCAGTCAGCTCCACATGGGAGTCGGAAGCGGCCTGTGGCTCTGAGTTAGCAGGTGTCGGGGCTGCGAAAGCACCTCACTGAGAACCGGTGAACCGACGACTAGCTTAGAGGAAGCCTCCTTGTTGGTTTTGGACCTCGGATGCCTGTCCTTGTCTTTATCCTTGCATTTTTTATAGACTCCGGTCATCGGCTGTTCCGCCGGCATTGTATAATTGAACCTGTGGCCAAAGTAATGAAAGGCAAATCGTACAGACGCTTAATAGTGCGTTGGTTAAATCTAGCACAAAACCGACAACAAGCAATGTTGTGGTCAGGGCCTAGGCAAGGAATACAGTAAGAGTAAAAATCCTTATGAGGTATTTGCTTCCCACAAGAAATACAATTGTTAACTTTTTCTGACATCGGTCTGGAGCAAGAAAAAAGTTTCCCCAAATGGGTACTTAGCTTTAATGAAGACTTCGGATATGAAATTCAAATTCGAAAATCTCAGGAGTCGGCCGACCGGCACTTGCGAACTGCTTTTGCTTCAGGCACCGAGCGGCAAGAAAGACTGAAGAAAATGGCATCAGCTGCATCTTATATACCCCTGGCGCACTGACGTCAGGGAAGAGGCGACAGCAACCGATGCTGGACCAGGACTTTGGAATTCAGGCCGACTGCGGGTAGCCTGCCAGCAGGATAACCCAAGTGTAATGACTGCAACAGTGAAACATGATGAACATCTCCGCTACAATGTCATATCTATCCTTAAAAATATGTAAATGTTTTTGAATTTTGTATCCATCATCTCTGAATTTTCATGCCTATCCTTAAAAATATGTATGTGTTTTAGAATTTTGTATCTACTGTCCCTGAAATTGTATTGTGCCTTCTCTGTTTTTGAATTTTGACTTTCATTGTGCTATATTTTTTTTTATGTACTATGTCTGTTGGAGTTTTTCACCCCGGGGCTCCATTGAAAATGGACCTGTGTACAGTCGGACTATGCTGGTAAACAAATGTAAAATAAAATAAATAAAAATAAAGTCCACATCAGCCAGATCATCTACCTCATATCAAATTGATTCCTCATGGTGGTATCTTTCCTTATCTCCTAAGGCTAGGGTCTCCTGACATTTGACTTTTTTATGAAAATAACTGCAAGTTCTTAAAGTGTACAATATCCTGAGCCAAGTTCATTAAGTGTTGAGAGAGAGTCTGCAAAGCAGGAAAGGATGGAGGTCCACCCAGCTCATACTAGACAATGGTGGATGCCTTCTGCCTTCAGTGCCTTGGGAATGGCCATTTTCAAGATCTGCATATCTAGACAGACACCGACAAGCTCAGTCTTTGAACTGGGGATGTCCTCATGCACCAACACCAAGAGGATACCATCCTCACCTTCAAAATCAAGATATAGATGTTAGAACTGGATACCTGTGGAGAGGTACCCAGATTGACCAATGACTGGATGATTTTAACTTGGGAGGACATGATGCTATCCATGTGTGTGGTGGCCTCCTTAGGGGCAATGCTAAATGCCTAATCCAATCTGCAGATGCCAGGGTCGGAAGCTGAAAAAGCTCCTCACTAGACCCAATTTCCTTGAACCTAGGAAGGTCTTCAGCTTCTTTAAAAAAATACCACCTTCTCCCTTACATCATTCTTGTATAAACACTGGGCACTTCTCATTTCTCCTTTTTGTGGAGTATCTGGGATAGACTTGGCTGATGGTGTAACAGCCTTAATCAAGACATGCAAAGTTCTTTAGTTCAGATAGTTGTTGAGAGTCTCTGCTCTGTTTTAATGTTCTTCTGGTTGAAGCATGTAAAGCGAGGGTAGTTAGGGATGTTGTGTTTAAGCCCCAAAAACAGCAATCACTGATTATGGGAGTCCTTAAATTGAATCTTCCTACAATAAATGCCCAACACCTGATAAACTACAGTGGGTACAATCATGCAGAGGATAATGGAAGAGACAGAATTCCCTGAGTATTTATATGATAACTCCTGAAGCCAGGGTAAACTGACCTACTGATGACTGCTATCACAACAGTATCAATTTGCACTCTTATTGCTGTAAGAAAAAAATAAAGGTGGTTTGTGCAGATGTCTGATGGGATGATATCCCAGGGCAGGAGGGTGTCTGACTGGCTGGGAAAGGGTGCAATGCTAAGGAAGTCAGGCAGAACATAAAAGATTTCTGTGACAGAAGTCTTCAAGAAGTTACCACTTCTACAACAGTGCAGTTTGATTCCATCAGCCTTCATCTAAGACTCTGGGTAAATCATTTAGTCAGATACTGTTCTGGGAAAATTGGGTGCAAGCTCATCAATGGTATCCTGGATCCCATGCTTTGTAACCACCTATGAAAATTTTTTATTGTGCCCGCTAAAGTTTATTATAAGGCGTTTCAGGAAGGGAAAGTTCCATCTTAAGTGGGAAAGGATTAACACTGCCCTCGTTCTACATGCAACTTCAATATTAACCCATGATTTTAAATGGTTTATGGCTATTTTAGCAGTCCATATGGCAAAGTGTCTATCAGAAATTAATACATTTAGATAAAAGTGTTTTTTTTTTAATAGGAAGACAAATTTGGATAATATTTTAAAACAGAAATGCAGTTAGCTCAGTGATAGGAGTCTAATGGCTACCATCTTGGATGGTGAAAAGGCAATGGATATAGCATCTTTAACTAAGGAATTGCTAGCCCTGGATTTTTCCTACAAATTTGTGGATTTGACTTTTAATCATGTAGAGAGATTCTGGTGCAAGAGAAGTCCTGGGGGATTACCGTTACTTTTCTGACTTTGTAGGGATACATGGAACAGAACTCCATTACTCCCCTTACTTTATGCAGTATATTTGTAGCCTTTGGCAGCATGGATTAGACAATCTATAATAAGTGATTACAGTGTGGCATAAGGGTTTCAACATAACTGCTGCCATCATAAAATCAGAGAACTTTGGTGCAGGCAGAGTACTACATGTGGCCAAAGTTTCAAACCATATCTTCATAACCAACTTTGCATCTCCCACTCTCCATATGTCTCCAGGTCTCAGTATAAAGGTAGACATACAGTTGGCTACCTTCAATTCTTTCTTGGAGTGTACTGCAAAACAGTCATAAATTCTTACCACCTGTCAGGATAGGCCAAGGGTGGCAGACGCAGATAAGTACCCATTATGGAATTGAGTTTCTCCATTTCTAGACAGTGTGGCAGTTGTTGAAATGGTTACTGGGATTTGGATTTTTTTGAATTGTTACATTCCTGCTTGGGTATGGATGTTCCTAAGTGGGGGTTAGGGTGCAGAACAAATGTGCTTGCAAGAGAAACTAATTTCAAAGACAGGCATAAGTGTGGTTATGCCTTGGATAATTAGTGATGTACTTAGCATAACTTGGTATCTGTGTTATCCGTAATCACCATTCATCACGTATGGATCTAGGATCCAATATCAGATCCGAGCCGACAACATTCAGACAGCAGCTTAGCTCAAGCTCCTCCCCTCCCATAATGCTCTGCTGCCCTCTAACCCCTCAGATCGAGTTTGCCCTGGAGAAAAAAAGACAGAGCAAATCTGCCACCAGAAAAGTTCCACTATTATTCTGCCAATCCTTCAGGAAGGGAGGAGGAGGATGGGATCGTGATGAATGGTGACTACGGGTAACACAGATATCAAGTTATAGTAAGTCATCTTCGTCTTTCGGCTGCTCCCGTTAGGGGTCACCACAGCAGATCATCTGTTTCCATTTCTTCCTGTCCTCTGCATCTTGCTCTGTCATGCCAACCACCTGCATGTCCTCTCTCACATCCATAAACCTTATCTTAGGCCTTTCTCTTTTCCTGTTACCTGGCAGCTTCATCCTAACCATCTTTTTCCAAATATACTCTGCATCCCTCCTCAGCACATGTCCAAACCAATGTAAAAACCAATGTAATCTTCCCTCTCTGGCTTTGTCTCCAAACCTTCCAACCTGGGCTGGCCCTCTAATATACTTGTTCCTAATCCTGTCCACCCTTGTCACACCCAGTGCAAATCTTAACATCTTTAACTCTCCCACGTCCAGCTCTGACTCCTGCCTTTTTGTCAAGTTATAGTAAGTACACAACTATAAATCTGATGTTATTTTAATCACCATTCATCACATATGGGTCAGAGTCTCCAGCTACCCAATATCTTGGGGTGGGCTCATGGAAGAACATGCCGAAGAACAATGGAGACAAAGGAAGCCCTTCCCCTAGAAACTAGGTCAACTTTATAATGAGAAAAAAGGTATGAGGAGAAGACCAAGATACCACCACACAAATGTCATCCAGGGATTGATGAGCTGAAAAGGCAGCTGATGTAGCCACTGACCTGGTAGAAAAAGCCTTAACTGCTCCAGGCAAAGGAGAACCGAAGAGTATATGTAAGAAATATGCCGAGAGATCCAATGTGAAATGGTGATTTCTGAAACAGCTTGGACCTTCCTGTTGACTGAAAGAGCCACAAACAATTGGTCTGAAAGATGAAAGGACTTGGTTCTGTGCACACAAAAGCGGAGCTGTCAATGAACATCTAAGGTATGTAAAACTGTATTTTCCCTTATTAGCATAATTAGGAAAGAACACTGGGAGTTGGATAGACTGAGGTTCGCTTCAGTGGCCACTTCTGGCATAAAGGAAGGACTGGGTCTCAAGGCCACTCTATCTTTATGGAATATCAAATAAGGAGGCTTGATGGCAAGAGCCTGCAATTCTGATATTCTTTTTGCGGAGGCTATAGCCACCAAAAAAGCAGACTTCCAAGAAAGAAACTTGAGGTCACAGGATTCAGCAGGCTCAAAGGGTGGTCTAGTTAGAGACTGCAGCACTACAGCAAGATCCCACAGAGGAGAAGGGTCCTTGACCAGAGGACGCAACAAAAAGACCCCTTTCAAGAAGGCCTTACACAGCTGAGAAGAGAACATGGTTTGGTCATTAAGGTGAAAATTAAAAATAACTGCCATTTGGACTTTAATCTTAGAAAAACTAGCACCCTCCTGAAACAGAGAAGTCAGAAAAAGAAGGATGTCAGAAACAGGAGCTGAAAATGGATCCAGATTCCGACATTTAGCCCAAACAGAAAATCTTTTCCACGTACTGCTGTAAACCCTCTTGGTAGAAGATTTCTGAGAAGCAAGGATAATGTCTTTCATAGGGAAGGCCAGCCTGGACCTAGCAAGAATCACTGGAATTGGACAAACCAAGCTGTCAGATGAAGGTCTGTAGACTCAGGATGGAAGGAGCTTTCGGAAGAACCCTTGGAAGCAAAGATAACAGGAGAAAGGCACAAAGGAGACCTGGAGGACAATCATGAGTCAGAGCATCCCTGGGGGACTCCGCCCTCTGGGGGGATCAGGCGAAGTAACTGTCGCATTTGTGGTTGAGGAAGGAAGGAAGCATACAGATCACAGCTCGGGTGGCCCCACCAATGGAAGATCTGCTTTGCCACTAGGTGATTCAGAAACCACTCATGAGGGATCAGAATAGCCCTACTCCGCTTGTCTGCCTTGTTGGATGCTCCAGGAATATGTGTTGCAAGGAGAAAGCATCCCAGGGCATTGCCCACTCCCAAACCCTCATAGCCTCGTGAAAACTAGATAAGAATGTGTGCCACCTTGCTTATGTACCACACAACAGCCAAGTTGTCTGTGTGAACTGCTATTGTAATCAGAGGAAGGCAGTCCAGAAAGGATTGCAATGAAAGGAGGACAACTCTCATCTCCAGAACATTTATTTGCAGTTTGTTCTCTGACTGGGACCATGTCCCTTGGACAGTCTTCCCACGGAAGTGCCCCCCCGGAGGGAAGCGTCCATGGTAACTGTGGCCATCAGAAGAGGAGGCGACAAGGACCAAGGTCTGCTGAGTGCATCCACCAAGAGAAATGCCTTTTGCATATTTGGGAGAGCCATATGGGGACCGACAAAGGATGGGAGAGCGCTTATCAATGAACTGCCAGGGTTCACTGCAGAACTCTCGTGTAATACCTGGCCATCGGGACCAGATAAATGGCTGCTGCCATGGAACCTAGGGCCCTTTGAATGAGAGATACTGGAGGACAGGTTTGGTCCAGAAGACATCGTACGTAAGCCCAGATTAGAAGCAAGCAGAGGGGAAGAGCTGCAGTCTCCATGGTCGTATCCAACTGAGTGCCTGTGAACTCCAGCTGTTGAGATGGGGTCAAGGAGGATTTGGCAGTATTAAGTAACCAATTCCACCACTCCTTCTCCTCAAAAAATGTATAAACAAACAAAAACACCTCCGCTGGCTTTACCATAAAGGGTACCCTCCAATCAAATACTCGAACTCCAGAACGGCACAAAGTGTGTTCCACAAATATGTCAGCCACTCGTTGTTTCAAATAAAATAATAGATTTAATCAGCAAACATATACATACAAACAGAACTGGGATTGAGTGCACTTTCATCTATCTCACAAAGACTTCATCAGAATCCCTTTGGCAGTATTGATTGTTATCCCCAACCAATCAAAAACATGAAGAAAGCATGTGTTCTCCACCAGTTGACGCTGTGTGGGAGCTGTGAGTAGTCAATTGTCGAGATAGGGAAACACCTGGAATCCCTGCAGCCTGAGATGAACTGCTACCACTGCCATACATTTGGAGAACACCTGGGGAGGCAAATGGCAAGGCTCTAAACTGGAAGTGATTGGCGCTTAGATGAAAGCAGTCAAATCTCCTGGACCACCTATTTTGATATGATAGTACGTGTCCTGGAGATTGACAAAGCACATCCAGTCATTCTTGTGCAGAAGGGGCACAATGAGCTGTACAGTAACCATCCAAAACTTCAACTTCTTAACAGATTCAACTGACTGCGGTCCAGAATCGGATGCAGATCCACTGTTTTCTTGTGTACCAAAAAGCAGGGAAAATAAGTTCTGGATCCTCTCTGTCCTGTGGGGAACCCTTTGGATGGCTCTTTTTTGAATGAGGTTGGTCACCTCCAATCGGGTTAACTCTCTCTGACCAGGTGGCACATTGAGGAGAGTTCTGCTTTTTGGCAGGGGGTCAGAAAAGAGATTACAGTAGCTCCTGGATATAATTTTTTAGCACCCATTGATCAGTTGTGATATTTGCCCAGGCCAAAGGGTGAAAAGATAAATGACCCCCAACTGCCTCCAGGGAGGGACAGCCAAGTCACACCTTAGGGGTGCTGGAAGGGCTTCTCAGAGAAAGGTTCACTGCAGCCCTGGTTTTGTGGGCTTTCTCTGCCTCTAGGGCAGCGTCAGCCATTGAAACCACTCTTCCATCCCCTTGGGAAGACAAATCTTCTTGAGCATCCTGAAAGTAATACTGTGACTTATGGAACCACATCATCTTATTCTCCTGCTGGGTCTTAGAAAAGGACCTTTGGGGGTAGAGAATTGGATCCCTACAGCCGATAGTGTCTTCCCTTCTTGGTCACTGCAGGTCAAAGTCTCCTTGATGCTTGGTCCAAAGAGTGTTGAACAATCGAAGGGGGCATTGGTGAATGACGCTTGAAAGGCCTCTGCAAACCTGCATAAGCACACCCAGGCATTGCACCTGATGGCAATGCCTGAACCTGAAGCCTGTGAGGAGCCCTCTGCAGCACTGGATATCAACCTCATGGATGAATTGGCTATGGACATGAGTGGTCAGCTTGGGAGAAATTACCTTAAAGTCCTCTGCAGGCATGAACTCAGAGGGAATTGGTAAGCTCCTATATCAAATCCCTCTGGAGACAGGTGAAATACATCTGGTAGTTTAATGCTCACAGGCTGAAAGAAGCCGAGGTGAACACCCACTTTCCAGATCTGTCCAATGCCCTTGATTCACGACTGGGGGGATGGACAGATGAATTCTGTTCTGCCAACACTTTCTTGGTGGTGGCAGCTACTACAATCACATCAACTGAAACTGCCTTGGACTAAAAAGACTTGTCTGATGGGGGGGCTCAAAAAAGTACAGTTTTGTACCTACCATAAATGTAGATGTTCGAGTGTCTTCACTGCTGCAGTCATTACACTTGGGTTATCCTGCCGTCAGGCGGTCCCGCAGTCAGCCAGAGTTCCAAAGTCTTGGTCCGGCGTCGTTGCTGTGACTTCTTCCCTGATGTTAGTGCGCCAGGGGTATATAAGATGCAGACGACGCCATTTTCTTCAGTTTTTCTTGCCCCAGATGTCAGGTGCCCCAAATAGGTAGGCAATATATACACTTAAAAAAACACAATAAAGGTAAAAAACAAAACCTACAGTTACCAGCAAATACACCACATATGTAGAAGTGGGTAGAAAGGTATAGAAAAGTCCCATCTAAGAAAGAGGGGATGGCGGGTGGGTAACCTGGACTGCAGCAGTGAAGACACTCGAACATCTACATTTATGGGAGGTACAAAACTGCACTATGTTCATCGTGTTTCACTGCTGCAGTCATTACACTTGGGTTGAATCCCAAAGCTGAGTTAGGGTGTCTGGTTCTATAGAGGATTTGGGGTGGCTGTGAGGCCCTGCAGCACTGCAGTGGCAAAGCCAGCTCTGGATCTAGAATAAAGAGGCAAGTGATAATGCTTGGTAAAGGTATGCACTGAACTCCAAGTTGCAGCTTCCAAGATATCTTTGGTAGGTACTCCTCTAAGGTAGGCAGCTGAAGTGGCTGATGCCCTGGTGGAATGTAGCCTAATGTTACTAGGTACAGGTTTGCCATGCTGTGTGTAGCAGAACCTGATACAGTGTCCTATCCACTTTGAAATGGTCTGCTTTGAAATAGCCTTTCCCTGTGATCCTGCAGCATATGCTACAAACAATTGCTCAGTTTTTCTAAAAACTTTTGTCTTGTCCAAGTAGAAACATAATTGTCTGTGTATGTCCAAGGAATGCAGAAGTCTCTCCCCTTTATTCTGGGGATTTGGATAAAAAGTTGGCAAGTGAATAGTTTGGTTTAGAGCCACACTGGATACCACCTTAGGCATAAATGAAGGATTTGTTCTTAAAGAAACCCTGTCTTGGTGAAAAATGATGAACGGCTCCACTGCCATTAGTGCCTGTAACTCTGAGACTCTTCATGCTGAGGTTATTGTCAGAAGCAGAGCAGTTTTCCGTGATACATAGTTTAATTCTGCTGAATTGGCTGGCTCAAAAGGAGGTAAAGTTAGTTTTTCCAAGACAAAATTGAGGTCCCAAGTTGGTGCTCCCCGGGGAGGTCTTATGTTTTTATCCCCTCTGAGGTACTGTTTTAGCAATGGAAGAGAGAAAATAGGAGGATCTGTGTTGTAATGAGCCGAGATGGCAGAGGCGTGGATCTTAATGGATGAAAAAGATAGTCCTTTGTCCAGCATCTCAGTTAAGTATTGTAAAATATGAGGAATATTTGGGACAAGAGGGTCAAAACTTTGAGCCTGGTTCCAGGCACAGAATCTCTCACACTTTTCTGAATAAGATTTCCTGGTGCTAGGCCTCCTGGCCTCCAAAATGACATCCATAACAGCTTTAGAGATAGATGTTGTCTGCTTGACTAATGTATCTGCCATGCAGCCAGGTTTAAGGTTTTAAGCTGACTGTGCAGGATCTGATTGTTTTGTTGAGTCAGAAGGTGTGGAGTTTGAGGTAAAATCCATGGTGGGCCTTGAGCTAAGTTCTTTAAGATTGGGTACCAGTGCTGGCGTGGCCAGTCTGGGGCAATCAGGAACATCTGTGGTTTTTCTTGTCTGGCTTTTAGGAGTACCTTTGAAAGGAGAGGCAGTGGTGGGAAGGCATACATTTTTAGGCTTTTTCAGCTGAACGAGAGGGCATCCACTTTCCATGACTATTTGTGTGATAAGTCCTTGTGCAGAATTTTTGTAGTTGGCAATTCATTGGGGAGGCAAAAAGATCTATGTCTGGGCACCCCCATTTTTGCGTTATCATGCTGAATACTTGTGGATTTAATTTCCACTCGTGAGGATCCATGATGTTTCTGCTTAAGTCATCTGCCAGAGTATTTTTCTTTCCTGGCAGGAATTGTGCTTGTAGATGAACTTGATAGGTTAGAGCTGTGTTCCATAAGGTCATGGCTTGTCTGCATAGGGGATAAGAATGAGTGCCCCCTTGCTTGTTTATGTACCACAAAACTGTGGTGTTATCTGTCTTTAATAAAAGTTGTCCTGGATGCAGAAGGTCCTTGAAAGCTGTTAGGGCATTCTGTACAGCCACCATCTCTTTTGATGTGAAGATGCATTTGGTCTACGGTCCACTTGCCCTGAATACATTTTCCTGCCATGTGTGCTCCCCAGGCGTAATCCAAAGCATCTGTTGTTAATGTCTGCCTGGCTGTGGGAAGAGTGAAAGGCCGTCCCTTGTTGAGGTGACATGCCTGTGCCCACCATCGAAACTCTTGTTGCAGGCAGGGAATTAATGGTATTACTGCTTCCAAACTGTGACAGTGTTGAGTCCAAACACTTTTTAGGTATCATTGTAATTTCCTCATATGCAGTCTGGCATATGGAATTAATAGAATGCAGGATGCCATGAATCCCAAGGCCTGCCGAATTTTTCTTGCAGGAAGTTGGGTTTTTGTTGCCATCAATTGAAAGTACTGAGTCAGTTGTCCTTGCTTGTCTGGTGTGAGATAAGCCATCTGGACCATTGTATTTAAGCTGGCACCCAGGAATGTTATCTCTTGTGAGGGCACTAGTTTTGACTTCTTTTCGTTTAGTGTGTACCCTAGGCAAATTAGCAACCTTTTTACAAATGCCAGATGCTTTAGAAGAATGTCCTTGCTCTCTGCTTGAATAAGGCAGTCGTCCAGGTATGGATATATTTGAATTCCTTTTTGTCTGCAAAATGCAATTACTGGTGCCAGGCACTTTGTGAAGACCCTGGGCGCAGTACATAAGCCAAAGGGCAGGGCAGAGAATTGGTAATGTATTGAACCAGCTATGAATCTGAGGTATCTTCTGCAATTTTGTCTGATAGGGACATGCAGGTATGCCTCTTTGAGGTCCAAAGTAACAAGCCAAGCCTTCTTTCCCAGCATGGGAAGAAGCTGCTGTAGTGTCAACATTTTGAATTTCGGAACATCCAGCTAAGTATTTAGAGTAGAAAGGTCTAGTATGGGTCTCCAGGCTTTGTCCTTTCTGGGCACCAGGAAAAGCCTTTAGTAAAATCCTTGTCCTTGTTCCTGTTGTGGCACTGTTTGAATAGCTCTCATGTCCATGAGGGCTGTAATTTGTTTTGTGCCTCTGCCCACTGATTTTGTGGCAGGTCTGGCATTCCTTTTAGCCTTGGTAGAGTGTGAAAGTGGAACGTGTAACCTTGAGACACAATATTCAGAACCCATTTGTCTTGGCTGATTATATGCCAATTTTGAGAAAAAAGCGCTAGTTTTCCCCCTAAGGGAGCTGCCAAAAGGTAAGTGCTTGGCATTCGAAGGGGGAAGTCATTGGGACTGTTTCCTCTAAGGTTGTGACTTGTCTTCACCTCCTTTTGGGGTTGAAGTACCCCACTGTCGTGGTCTGTAAGAGCCTTGGGGCTGAGATCTGCCTCTTGGGTGTCTGTATCTGCCTCTTTGTGGTCTATCTGACACTGGAAAGGACAAATTCTTTGAAGGTCAATTTCTGCTAAATAGAGGTGGCTATACCTGTAAGAAATCCTACACTGTTTGCATAGTTTTTGCCTTATCCTCCATTTTCTTTAATACCTCCTCTGCCTTAACACCAAATAAAATATCCTGCTGTAAAGGAGCATACAATACTTTAGCCTTAACATGATCAGGTAAACCTTATTCTTTTAACCAAGCATGCCTTCGAATCACAGATCCTGTAACTGCTGCTCTACAAGAATCCTCTAATGAATCAAAACCACATTGCAGAGTATGTTTTCCCACTTGCTCAGCTGCATGCAATAAATCCTGCATTTCCTTATAGTCAGGATGTTCTGAACTTGCAATCATTTTCTGTTTTAACAGAGACATTAAATATTGTTGGTATTTAAGCATGTGAAACTGGCAATTTAAAGCTCTCACTGCTAAAGTTGCAGAGGTGTAAACTTTCTTCCCCTATCTGTCTAATGCTCTAGAATCCCTGTCAGAGGGAACTGGATTTTTAGCCGTGGAAGCCTTTACCCCTTTGGGACCCTGGAAAATAGTTTCTGGGTCAGCAACAGGGTTTTAATAAAGATATTTGTGTGAGTCAGGGACTCTGTAGTACCTGTCTGGCTTGACTGGAGCAGGGGGCAAAGAATCAGGGTTTAAACTGGATTCAGAAAACACATCATCCACAATATCTAACACTGGCGGAATAGCAAGGGGCCTGTGCTGAGGCAATAAAAGGAAGTCTCTGAGCCTTTTCTTGGATTCTGATTAATCCTGGCCCTCCCAAAGGAAATACTCCCTCATGGTATGTAAAGTTTCCCTAAAAGAATAATCCTCAGGAGGAGAGGCTGAAGGAATTGATTCTTCAGCATCAGAGTCCTCATAGGGGGGTAACGAGTATCCCTGGTCTGAAGAGGAATCAGAAGAGATGGAAACCTGGTCAAAGGAGTCATAGTCTGTATCCTGCCTAGGCCTTTTATCAGGAGGGGGATGGGTACCCCTGATCAGAGTAATTAAGTCTTCGGCCATTTTGAGCATCTGTTTTTTAGGCATGGAGGCCTGTCCAGGTGAATGCTGTACTTGCTTCTTTGTCTTTAATGGAGTTTTAGACTTGGCTGTAGTTTTTATGGTAAGCTGTGAAGGTCTGAAAACATCCTCAGAAGCCAATGCCTGCTCAGCGGCTCCGGACCAATCTGAAGGGCTAGTTTCCGTAGGCCCAACACCTTGAGTATCCAGAGGCCTAGACATCTCCATGTGGGAGTCGGAGGCGGCCTGTGGCTCTGAGGTAGCGGGAGTCAGGTGCTGTGAAAGCGCCTCACTGAGAACCGGCGACTGGCCTAGAAGAGGCTTCATCGTCAGTTTTGGGCCTCGGATGCCTGTCCTTATCCTTGTCTTTGCGTTTTTGTGTATTTCGGTTGTCAGTTGTTCCGATGGCATGGTATAATTAAACCTTTGGCCAAAGTAATGGCGAGCAAAATCAAACCGACGTTTAAAAGTGCGTTTGTTAAATCTAGCACAAAACCGACAACTAGTGACGTCGTGGTCTGGGCCTAGGCATGGAATACAGTAAGAATGAAAATCCTTATGAAGTATTTGCTTCCCACAAGAAATACAATTATTAACTTTTACTGACATCAGTCTGAGGCAAGAAAACATTTCTGCAACGGGGTACTTAGCTTTTTTGAAGACTTTGGTTCTGAATTTTGAACTGAAAATCTCAGGAGTCGGCCGACCGGCACTTGCGAACTGCCTTTGCTTCTGGCACCACGCGGCAAGAAAGACTGAAGAAAATGGCGTCAGCTGCATCTTATATACCCCTGGTGCACTAACGTCAGGGAAGAAGCGACAGAAACCGACGCCGGACCAAGACTTTGGAACTCTGGCCAACTGCGGGACCGCCTCACGGCAGGATAACCCAAGTGTAATGACTGCAGCAGTGAAACACGATAAACATCTTGTCTGCTCTCTTGGGTACTGGATCCACTGTATCGGGTTCCTTCCAAGCCCTGCTGGCAATAAGGTTGATCATAGGGTCAGCAGGGGGGACACCAAAGAGGTAGATGGGCTTGTACTGAAGGTCTCCACAAACATGGATTCTTCAGAAGATGGGGGCTGGGCAGACCAACCTCCCTTGGCCTTGAGACTCTCCAGGATGTCTCCAAAGGAGACATCATTGGGCAGTGATCTTGGGGACCCTTCCCCTTCATCAATATCAGTGTCCTCTGTGAGTGACTCCATAGGGGAGTCAAGATGCCTCCTCTTACATGTCCTCTTCCGAGAGACTTCCTCTGCAGGAGGCTCAGGGGAAGACTCAGAAGAGGTGGGGACCCCAATAGGGGTAACTCCTCCCTGGAGGCCAGGTCAGATGGGCTTACCAGGAACAGGATGAGATGGTCCTATCAAGATCTGAGGCTGGGATGGAGCCTATCAAGCAGGGGAGGCAACTTTGGTAGTAGAGAGAGACACCATTCCACCACCCAGAACACGGAGGGGCTGGACAAAGTCCCCTCACCCTCCCCTGCAGACAATACACAAGAGAGGAAGGGGCAGAATCCTCCATGACCTCCAACACCCCGGAGAAGGCTGGACTGGAGCTATCAAGTGCTGAAACACAGACAAGCAAAGAAGGGTCCAAAAGGCCTGAACCTGAACCCACTCATCCTGGACCAGAGGCCACATCTGCTCCATGGGAAGGGAAGCAGAACTGGCCATGGACTTGGATGAGATGGGGACAAAAGGAGTCCCGGTGATCCCCACCACCTCCGTGCCTCGCACAGGCTCCTCTGAGTCCAAATGCTGAGAGGCCGGACTTGGAGAAAACAATTGGGTAATGGGAGAAGGTCCCCCAGGCTGATGGGCTGGGAAGGCCAAAAGCTCCCAACTCTATCTGAGATTTCAAAAAGGACTGCATCATTCTGTCCATATCGGAGGGGAGGATGCTCCTGCAGGATCAGGAGGAAATAGAGGATCTTGATGGAGACCCATGTTGGGAACCTGAGGTCCTTTTCCATTGGTCTGGGGAACGGCTCCTTCGTGGAGGGGTGAACAAAGGATCCCCTCCTGAAGGATCCAAGAAAAGATCCTCTACAACAATGGGACCTGACACAAATCTTGGATCCGATCATTTCAGATCAGAGGAAACAGAGGAATCCAAAGGAAGGGCCCTCAAATCCTTTGGATCTGACAGAAATGGATCCCTACCAGATCTGCTCCAACTCGGATCCGAAGGCCTCGATCCGGAAGCCTTGGAGCCAGGAGTTGACTCTGAGATCCTATGATCCGAAGACCTGGGACTAGTGGTCTTGGATCAGGGAGTCAACTCTCTGGAGATCTTCGGATCTGAGGTCCACTGATCTGACCCCGCTAAGGGTGGAGTTGGATCTGGGATCTGACAGCCTAGGTTTCTTACTGGAGACATTCCCAGAAGAGGAGGAAGAAGCTTCTTTCCTCTTATGCCCAGAAGTGGTCTGCTTGGTCGAGGACTCTTTGACCAAGGGACCGCCCCCGAGCCATCCCTCTGAGCAAAAGCTCATTTCTACAGTGAACCAGGTCTCTGGGGTTGAATGCAGCATAAATACCACACTCAACCTCCAGGTGGTCTGCGCCAAGGCAATAGAGGTACTCTTCATGCGAGTCATAAACAGGCATCTTCTGACCGCATGAGGAGCACCTCTTGAAACCCGAAGGCTTCTCAGACATCTAAAACCTATATAGACACAAACCAAATGCAAGTCAGGTATACTGGCGAAAATGTCAGCACCAAGTAATCCATCTGTGCGTAGACACACACAAGTATTTAACAAGAGCTGGAAACAGAAAAAAAAACATTAAAAACTAACTACTAAGAAGGGAAGCTCACAACAAAAAAAAAAGGCACCAAACAACAAAAAATGGTAAAATGGGGAGGGGTAGAACCAATGGAATAGTGTGGAGGAGAACTATACACTCTACATATAAGAAATAGAAAAAGTCAAGGAAAGGAAAAGAAACCCCAAGAAAATCATTTACTGTGTTCTAATGTAGGAGCTGAGCAATCTGCATCTGTCTTCAAGAGCGGCAAATGAGATCTGAGGGGTTAGAGGGCAGCACAGCATTATGGGAGGGGAGGAGCTTGAGCTAAGCTGCTAAGTGTTACTGGCTTGGATCAGATATCGGATCCTAGACCAATACATGATGAACGGTGACTAGGATAACAGATGCCATCCTTACCTGCATCATCTGTAAAGAATTCAGGTCAAAAACCATAAAAGGCCAGAATGAATGCCATTTATGTCATCTAAACTATAAGAAGCTAGTACCATTTATTTATTGTTTTTCCTTTTCAGCACTGGAAGTAGCTCACTAGTCCAGAGGAGTTTGAGAATACCCTTGAGACTTCTTATTCAGCCTGCAAACCCAGCATCTAAGATGTTGCCTACCAATGCTATGGAGGCCAGATGTCAGAAAACTCAGGTGCATCTTTCAAGACTGAGCAGAATGTAGAACTATCCAGTGGCAATTATGCTGGTGATAGAAAGGAGGACTGACATCTGAACACATGGTGGATTAGAGGGACTCAGCGACCTGGTTTAAAATGTAGAGCAGTCAAACACCATAGAACAGAGCATGAGATACCTCAATTAGATGTTAAGCTTACCTCCCTGATACAGTTAACAGATATGTTGTCATTCATCTAGGGCTTCTTAATCCTTCTGCAAGGTTGATAGGTGGACCATACCAGGCCACTAAATGGCCCAGATTATAGGTCATAGATATCCCCACCCTGGCTATGACACAGTGAGGATACCTTAGCTAAAGACCTATGTAGATTACCTTACATTTGGGGTACCTTGTCCCTTATGTAAGACCATTTCCAAAGGCAGACTGCTAAGGTTTCTGATGTCCAAAAGAAGACTTGGTGTTACTGAGCTGTGACCCCTCTAAGCTGGTAGATCTTCCCGTGCAAGGGGCAATAAAAGATGTGTTTGAGGCTAACTCCCAAGATATTAAAAGGTCCCAGGTTCTACATAACCAGTTAAGTTTTACAGAGTCCAGGAACATCACTTATTTCTGTGTAAAAATCCAGTGTCAGACCCCATAGCTCTCAACTGTCCAGATTTTTGATTTATACATTTTGTCTGTTCCTCAAAATGTTGTTTTTTCTGGCAAATTACTGGTTAATTATGGAAGACTGAATTCAGAAAATGAGACGTTTGAGTTTCAGAATTCATACTCATCAGAAAATTCACGATGTTGCAAAACATTTTATTACAATGTCTAAGTTTGTAAGAGCAATAATTAAAGATTGCCCCTATTTTTAGGCCTTTGTCCCTCATTTCTCATGGCTTTGTCCAGACTTCTTGCTCTGAGAGGTATGTCAGACCCTAATACCTTATCTGTAGAAGAAAAAAGGGGTCAAACCTCTACTTGAGAGAATCTACCCCAATGACAAAATTAGCAGACTCATGGATAGATATGATGAGAAGGTTTGTATGCACGCCACTTTAGATTTTGAATCTTTGAATAGTCAGACTGATATTTTGAAATTCCAGGAGGATATTTTAAATTAAAAGCTGTAACTTGACCTCACAAAGGTGGACTTAAAATCCTGCCTAGTGTAACTCATTCAAACAACCATTCAACTAGTTAGACATGTCATTAAGTGTGCTTACGATGGTGTGGATACAGCCTCATGGGCAACTGTCACTGGCACAATATACATGGTTCCATACAAAGCCAAAGACATTAGCTGAGGACATAAAAGCCAAGCTTTTTAATGCATTTTTAAGCAGTGGAACTTCTTTTTTGGACCACAGGCTTGTAAGGTACTTAAGAACCTGAAAAGGGAAAGATATGTCATGGATATAGTCTACAATATGTTCCACCCTCCTCTTAAGCATAGTAGGAATTACCCTAATAAACT
The DNA here is from genome assembly GCF_019279795.1 of Protopterus annectens. Lineage (NCBI taxonomy): Eukaryota > Metazoa > Chordata > Ceratodontiformes > Protopteridae > Protopterus > Protopterus annectens. The sequence goes on from NC_056739.1 coordinate 453,355,811, forward strand.
GGGCCCATTTTATACAAAGATTGGGAAGGGCAAGCAGCCCAAAATGGCAAGATGTCAAGGGGAGGTCTTTAGGCAAGCAAAGCTTTGGTTCCTGAAAATGATCAGCTGTGATTATCCAAACCAAAGTCTCCCACCCTAGCCCCAACACCCTGAAAACTTACAAGGGAGATTGACTTATTTTGTGGAAAAGTGGAAGTCAATCGCATCAGACAGATGTCTAGAATGTAAGTCAAAATCTCATGGTACCCATAATTGCTTACCTAGTATTGTTCCTATAGTAGTTGTCTGAGAAGGTCACCACTGCAGCAGTATTTCTTACCCATTTTATCTGATAGTTGGCACATGCTCATCGAGCATATCCTTGTCAATCATCAGGTTGATGTATCTCTGTAATACATGCTCCTTAGGAGTGCAGTGTCACTCTGGTGTGTAATACAAAAAGTCCATTAGCACCCTTGTCCCGCAATTTTACTTATTCTTATGTAAATCAATGACAATACTGAACTACTTCTCTGTCAGTCTCTCTCGCTCTAAAAACTGATGGACTGTGGGCAATGTTAACTTATGGATGACAAAATTCTGATCCCAACATGGGGGATAACAGCTCTTTAGGTGAAGCACCCTCTTTAACAATTGCTTCAACATGTAATGGGTGGATTTCATGGTGAAGCACAATGTTGTGACAGACATAGATGCACCTTGACTCAGGAAAAGACCCTTCAAGAAGACTTTCAGCCTCATACTATTTCAGGTACATGGCTGTAGCTACACACTACATAGAGAACCTCTTCTATTGGTCAACAAGGTTTTCTTCTAGACAGTCTAGTTTTCCTGCAAGATGCTGACCTCTTCAGACAACCTATCCTTATAAGATAGGCTTTGAGGATCTATAAAGCTAGCTTGAAGGTCCTGATGTTTGGCTGTACCACCTGCAATGCTACTTTGGCACTAATAGTAAGACTGAAAAGGCATGCATGTGGCATGTACCAAAGGTATGTTGGATACATCCACTACCTGGCTTTTGGGGTTAGAAATATGAAGCAAAATGTTTGCAGTTGATTCACTTCCAAAGCAATGATCTTGACAAAGGGTAAATCCCATCTCTAAGAAATCAATTTGGTAGGGAGTTCCAACTTCACACATACAGCTACTTCTGATTCTGGACATGCTCAGTTTATCTTCAAGCTCTTTTTCAGATTAGAAAATACAGGCTGCCTGGATATTTATTTCCAGTTACATTGCTTCTCCCACATCATGAAGGTCAGCCTGTACAGCTGGTATGAATAAGTACCCTCCTCAAGTACCATGTTAATGTAGTGCTGTATGTAATTGCCCTCCAGTTTCTTGACTTCTGCTCTTACTTGAAGGCTTTCTGCACCAACAGCAAAGTCATAATTTCCTTAAAACTGATGTTTTGTTTATCGTGGTTCTGCACCAAGTCTTGTCTTTTTAGGTGAGGTCTGCTCTCTTTTTGGCATTGGACCACAGTTTTGCCATTATGTTCCCTAGAATCATCACCACCTCACCTGCCCATCAAAGTTCTCTCCTGATGGCTGGAATAAGTAGTATCAACTGGTAGATGGAACAACAGTACTGTTACCAGAGATGCTTTACTTATTACATTGTATTAGATGGGTGCAAGCTGACCAAAGGCAGCATGAAAACTGATGTTGACACGTGGTCCATGGTTCTTATTTTCCCAGTGGAGATGCCTCCTTCTGAACAGTGCTTAAGATCAACATTTTAATTTCCTTGACAGGAAGAGATGGATCATCTAAGTTCAGATGTATTCTCCAAAGGTCCCTGGTTGTCTTCTTGTTTATTCTGGAATTTTGGGAAGTTTAAGGAAGAACTAAGTTTGATCTGGTAGTGCATGATCAAGATAAGCAACCTGTGCATTTTTTCTGTCAAAGGGGCTCACATGCGGAAATCATCCAGATGAGAGCAAATGTAGTTTTAGATTCTTGGGAAGATTAAGTGAACTGCTTCCACACACCATGAATCTCTGAAAATTCCAAACTTGTGGGACTGGGGATATAAAGATGGACATCCTTCAAGTCCACTGTGAGTAACAGCAGCCTGAAGTAAAAGCAACAGAAAGAGGGCTTTCATTCTGAATTTTGTGATTCCCAAAAATTTGTTTAATTTGGTGATGTCCAGAATGAGTCTCCAGATTCCATCCTTCTTTAGAAAAAGAAAAAAGCCTGGAGTAAAACCTCTTTTATCTTCCTTGGGGGACTGGAGGCTATTTCTATAATCCCACATGCAATCAGCCAATAGAAAATTTTCAGGGCTGGTTGAGTGGCCTAGGGGGGACAGATATTACCATAAAGAGTGGACTTTCCCAAATTTCTGGCTTCCACCTCTGAGAAATTATACTCCTCACTCTCACCTATCAGATACAGGCAGAAGCAGTTGTCTTAGAAATGGGCCAATCTACCACTCAAAGTGGAATAAAAAGGAAGGGGGGTTGGAGATTTGGGAGCACAGTCAGTACTGGTTGGGAGGATCTTCCTAGAAAGGAAATTTTTCTCCGCCCACTGCCATGCTGCTTCTCACTTCTTTTGTTGCCATGTCACACCTGCCCTGGTCTAATTGTAGAATGACCACAGCTTTATTGGGTAATTCCTGCTAAGTGTAGGAATAGGCTGGTGAAAAAGTAGCTTCATTGACTCCAACTTACCCTTTTCTTCTAAACATTTGAAAGCCTCCTGAGAAAGGGGTCCAAACAGTTCCTTGTACAGTAGTAAGTCCAAAACCTGCTCATTCAGGTTGCAGATAAATCCTAGCATATCAGTGCAGGGCCACCCAGATAACTGCTGTTCTGTAACATGCATCTACAGCATCACAGTAACACTTTATGGCATGTTTGCCCTTGCAGAAAGTCCTTTGAGCCAGTACACTGATTTTTGTATTTCATTGTCTCACTTGGGGCATCTAATATCATATTTTCAATCTGTATGAGAATCTCCCTTTCACACAATGCATTCATCACGCTTATAGCCTTGACTGGAAGAATGGCCAAAGACTATGCACATGTATGGTTTTGATCCCCTGGGAGATTAGCACTGGCTTGGATACATGGTCCATATACAAGTATTTAAACTTGTCATGTTTCCTTTAGCATCAGGCATTCAGGAATACAGACCAGAAGGTAGCCTTGAATGCAAGAATAACGGTGGATACTACTATGGGTTTGGGCTCCTCCATGTCCACCAAGTCCAGACAACTCTTTAGATTCTACACTGGCATGCTCACTTATTAGGTTTAATGAAATATCAAGAGACCACTACTGGTACACAGACTGAAAAGATAGTCTACTCATTAGCATTATAACCTACTCAATGGGAATAAAATATGGGAGAAGTATACCAGCTTTTCTCCATCAAGGGTCAATTCTGCTGGTGGAGATTCTATTCTTCTGCCTGGGTGAATATCTCTAAGTCTCTCAAAAATTATACAGACTGAGGGTTAACTATCTGCAGGCTGTAACATATTCTTCTCCAATCTTATTACCTATCAAAGGTGTACAGACACTTGGGCTTCAGGCCTCAGGCCTGCCTTGTCAATCGGAAGCAAAGTCTCCAGAATACAACATCTGGACAGTCTTTCAGACCTTCCTGAATATCTTTAGTTAGAACAGTCTCTCTCTGAGAAGGTTTCATCCTTTGTGGACATCTAAAAACCCTGGAGGCCTGTGAAGAAGTAGGAATCAATATTTGGATCCAACTGTCTACCTCAAAAGGGGTCTGACAGGTAGGCATCCCTCGGCAGAAATGTACAGTACTGGGGACACAAAGTATGTCTCCAGAAAGTACAGTTGTGTACACTTACCATAAATGTAGATGTTAGAGTGTATTCACTGTTGCAGTCTTACATTTGGGTAATCTGCTGGCAGGTTGCCCTCAGTCGGCTAGATTAACAAAGTCTTGAGTCCTGCATCAGTTGCTGTCCCTTCTTCCATGATGTCAGGTCGTCAGGGGTATAAAACATGCAGCCGACGACATTACATCAGTTTTTCTTGCCCCAGATGTCAGGTGCCCCCCACATGGGGAGCAAAATATATATATATATAAATGTATATAATTTAGAACACAAAAAATATACCTCCAAACAAAAGCAAATACACCAAAAAGGCTTTTAAGCATAGTAAAATAAAGTAGAGGTATAGTAAGAGAAAAACAGGGGGCTGGAGGGTGGGTAACCAGGACTGCAACAGTGAATACACTCGAAAATCTACATTTATGGTAAGTGGACACAACTGTACTATGTTCTTTGTGTTTCACTGTTGCAGTCATTACATTTGGGTAGATTCCCAAAGCTATGGTTGGGAGGATGGATTTATACAGAATTAGGAGCAGCTATAAGGCCCTGCAGGACAGCAGTGGCAAAGCCAGCTCTGGATTTAGAGAAGAGAGGTAAATGGTAATGTTTGGTGTATGAATTGAGCTCCAGGTAGCAGCTTCTAGAATGTCTCTGGTAGGAAACCCTCTGAGAAAGGCTGCAGAAGTAGATGCAGCCCTGGTGGAATGAGATCTGATCCCCTTGGGGATAGGTTTACCATGGTGCACATAGCAGAAACGAATACAATGGCTTATCCATTTGGAAATAGTCTGCTTTGAAATAGCCTTTCCCTCTGCCCCTGCAGCAAATGCCACCAATAGTTGATCAGATTTTCTTAGAGATTTTACCCTGTTTAAGTAGAATCTAAGTTGTCCGTGTACATCCAATAAATGCAGAATCCGCTCACCCTTGTTCTGTGGATTGGGAAAGAAAGTTGGCAGATGAATGGCCTGATTAAGAGCCACACTGGATACCACCTTAGGCATGAAAGATGGATTGGTCCTGAGAGCCACCCTGTCCGGATGAAAAATAATGAAAGGCTCCACTGCCATAAGAGCCTGTGATTCTGAAATCCTTCTAGCTGATGTGACTGCTAAAAGGAAATCTATTTTCCAGGAGAGAAATTTTAAGTCTGCAGTAGCAGCTGGCTCAAAAGGAGGTAGAGTGAGTTTTTCCAAAACAAAATTGAGGTCCCATGCAGGAGTTGGTGCTCTCCTGGGAGGTGTTAAATTTTTGGCCCCTCTGAGGTACTGCTTTAGCAGAGGATGAGAAAAGCGGGCAGGCTCCGTGTTGTAATGAGCTGAAATGGCAGCGGCATGGATTATTATGGAAGAAAAAGATAGGCCCTTGTGAAGCATCTCAGTTAAATATTGCAGAACCTGGGGAATATTGGGCACTGCTGTGCTTATTCCTTGTGCTTGGTTCCAGGCACAGAATCTTTGCCATTTGTCAGCATAAGATTTTCTAGTACTAGGCCTTCTAGCCTCCAAAATTACATCCATCACAGGTTTGCTGAGAGATGTAACTGGTGAAATTAGTTGATTAGCCATGCTGCAAGATTTAGAGTTTGGAGCTGAGTGTGCAGAATTTGATAGTTCTGATGAGACAGTAGGTAAGGTGTCTGAGGCAGGTACCATGGAGGAAGGTGAGACATATTGCATAGGAGCTGGTACCAGTGTTGGCGAGGCCAGTCTGGAGCAATCAGAATCATTTTTGGTTTTTCCTGTCTGACTTTTATTAAGACCTTGGAGAGCAGAGGCAGAGGAGGAAAGGCATAGACTGATAGGTTTTTCCAGCTGAAGGATAGAACATCCACTTTCCAAGCTTTTTTGTGATGAATTCTTGTGCAGAATTTGTCCAACTGATAGTTTTTGGGGTGAGGCAAAAAGATCTATGTCTGGGCTCCCCCATTTGTGTGTCAACATGCTGAAGATTTGTGGATCCAGTTTCCATTCGTGTGGGTCCATAAGATTTCTGCTTAGTTCGTCTGCCAGAGTATTTTGCTTTCCTGGCAGGAATTGAGCTTGTAGATGTATTTGATAAGTCAGGGTCATGTTCCACAATGCCATGGCTAGTCTGCAAAGGGGGTAGGAATAGGTACCCCCTACTTGTTATGTACCACATGACTGTGGTGTTGTCTGTCTTTATCAGTAGTTGTCCTGAATGAAGATAGTCCTTGAAGGCTGTCAGAGAATTCTGTACAGCTAGCATCTCTTTCTGGTTGATATGTAGGTGCATTTGATTTGGGCTCCATTGGCCCTGTATGCATCTCCCTGCCAGATGTGCCCCCCCCCCAAGCATAATCTGATGTGTCTGTAGTCAGGGTTTGGGCGACAGGGGGTGGAATGAATGACAGTCCCTTGTTTTGGTGGCAGGCCACTGCCTACCATAGGCACTCTACCTGCAGGCAAGGAATGATAGGAATCATTGTTTCCAGGCTGTGACAATGTTGACTCCATAAGTTTTTTAGGTACCATTGAAGTTTTCTCATATGCAGTCTTGGATATGGAATTATTAAAATGCAGGAGACCATGAACCCCAAGGCCTGCAGAATTTGTCTTGCAGATAGCTGGGTTTTTGTGGCCACCTGTTTGAAGTAAGTCATTTGTTTTTCTGGCGTAAGGTAAGTCATCTGGGCAGTTGTATTCAAGCTTGCACCCATGAATGTAATTATTTGAGAGGGTACCAGTTGTGATTTCTTTTCATTTATGGTGTACCCTAGACAAGTTAGAAGTCTTTTTACAAATGTCAGATGTTTTAGAAGAGTGTCCTTGTTTTCTGCGTGAATTAGACAATCGTCCAGGTATGGATAAGTTTGAATATTTCTTTGCCTGCAAAATGCAATTACTGGTGCCAGGCACTTTGTGAAGACCCTGGGCGCAGTAGATAAGCCAAAGGGCAGTGCAGAGAACTGGTAATGCAAATAGCCTGCTTTGAAGCGGAGGTATCTTCTGCAAGATTCCCTGATTGGGATATACAGGTAAGCCTCTTTTAAGTCTAGAGTTACCAACCAGGCATCCTTGCCTAGCATAGGTAGCAACTGTTGTAGAGTCAGCAACTCGAATTTTGGAATGACCAGAAATGTATTTAGAATGGATAAGTCCAGAATTGGACGCCATGGTTTCTCTTTTCTGGGTACCAGGAAAAGTCTTGAATAAAAACCTTGTCCCTTTTCCTTTTCTGTTACTGGTTGAATAGCCCCCATATTCATGAGGGACATAACTTGTTTCTGGGCCTCTGCCCACTGATTTGGAGGCAGATCTGGCCATCTGTTTGGGATTGGCAATGTGTGGAAATGAAATCTGTATCCCTGGGGTACTATATTTAAAACCCACTTGTCCTGGGTAATCAGTTGCCAGTTTCATGCATGAAGTGCCAGTTTTCCCCCCAAAGGGGCGGCCAAAAGATAAGTGCTTGGTGATTGCAGTGGAAAGTCATTGAGACTGTTTACCGCAGGAAGGTGCCTTGTTACTTCCACATTTGGAGGTGGAGGCACCCCATTGCTTTGTTCTATAAGTTCCTTGTGACTGTAACCTGGAGCCTTTGGAATGTCTGGGTTTGACCTGAGTGGCTCTGGTGGGTACTGGAAAGGACCAGTTCTTAGTAGGCCAGTGCCTACTGAACCTGGGTGGCTGCACTTGTAGGAAAGCTTTTACAGTTTGCATAGATTTAGCTTTATCTTCCATCTTTTTCAAAACTTCTTCTGCCTTATTACCAAATAGACTGTCCTGTTGTAAAGGAGCATCCAACAATTATGGTCAGGCAGATTTTGCTCCTTCAGCCAAGCACGCCTTCTTATTACAGATCCAGTTACAGCAGCCCTGCAAGAGGCCTCCAAGGAATCAAAACCACATTGCAAAGTATGTTTTCCAACTTGTTCAGCTGAATGCAATAAATCATGCAACTCTATTTTCCACACAGTCAGAAATCAACATCATTTTCTGTTTAAGTAAGCCCATGACATGCTGTTGATATTTAAGCATATGAAATTGACAGTTTAAAGTCCTGATTGCCAAGGTTGCAGATGTGTAAACCTTCTTACCCCATCTATTCAGCGCCCTGGAATCTCTATCAGAAGGGGTAGGATTTTTAGCAGTAGAAGCCTTAATGCCCTTGGGACCCTGAGAAATGGTGTCAGGGTCAGCAGTAGGGTTTTTAAAGAGGAATTTGTGGGAGTCAGGAACCCTGTAATATCTGCCTGGCTTACTAGGAGCTGGAGGCAGGGAATCAGGAGTCATACTGGCTTCTGAGAAAACATCATCAACAATATCTAGAACAGGAGGTATAGCCAAGGGCCTATGCTGAGGAAGAAGAAGGAAATCCCCAAGTCTCTTTTTAGATTCTGAGAAATCCTGACCCTCCCAGTGAAAGTGTTCCCTTAAGGTATGCAAAGTCTCTCCAAAAGAAAAATCCTCAGGAGGGGAAGCAGTAGGGATGGAATCTTCTGCATCAGAGTCCTCATAAGTGGGAATAGACAATTCCTGATCAGAAGAGGAATCAGAAGAAATAGAAACCTGATCTGAAGATTCATAGTCAGTGCCTTGCCCAGGCCTCTTAGCAGGAGGGGGATGGGTACCCCTGATCAAAGTAATTAAATCCTCAGCCATTTTGATCATTTGTTTTTTAGGCAATGGGGCCTGTACACGTGGCCCAAGCGTCAGTTTATTAGACATAGAAGTAGACTTTGGCCTTAGTTTTGAAGATGGTGTTGGTTTAATATACAAATGTTTAGGCCTGAAAACACCCTCAGAAGCCAGTGCCTGCTCAGCGGCTCTGGACCCATCTAAGGTAGAGACATCCACGGGTTCAGTACTTAAAGTATCTCGTGGCATACCGGACTCCGAATGGGTCTCAGTAGAGGCCTGCGAATCAAAAATAGCAGGTATCAGGGGCTGTGAAAGCACCTCACTGAGTACCGGCGAACTAGCGTCTTGCTTAGGAGAAGCTTCGTCGGTTTTGGACCTCAACGGTGTCTCTGTCTTTTTCTTTGCGTTTTTTAGGTATTCTGGTAGTCGGATTGCTAACCGACGACATTTCTGGATAGTTAAATCTTGAGCCAAAATATTTACAAGCAAAAATATACCGATGTTTAATAGTGCGTTGATTAAATTTAGCACAAAACTGACAGCAACGCACATTGTGGTCAGGGCCTAGGCAAAGGATACAGTACAAATGAAAATCCTTATGAGGTATTTGCTTCCCACAAGTATAATACAATTATTAACTTTTACTGACATCGGTAAGGAGCAAGAAAAAGTTCACGGGAGCTTTTAGTTGAAGACTTCGGTTCTGAAACTCGAAAATAAAAATTTCAGGAGTTGGCCAACCAGCACTTGCGAACTGCTTCTGCTTCAGGCACCGCACGGCAAGAAAGACTGATGTAATGGCATTGGCTGCATGTTTTATACCCCTGACGGCCTGACGTCATGGAAGAAGGGACAGCAACCGATGCAGGATCCAAGACTTTGTTAATCAGGCCAACTTACCTGCCAGCAGATTACCCAAATGTAATGACTGCAACAGTGAAACACAAAGAACATCACAATGTCAGCATGCCAAATGAGACTAATGCAGTCTCAGGCCTCATACTCTTGCCACTGAATCTTTAACAGCAATTATCTGGAAGTTCTCTGTTTTTCTTTGTTGTGTGTTGGAGGTAGAATACTCACCTTACAGATGGCTTGCATGCACCAAGGTCTTTTTTTAATATATGTATTAAATCATCACATTTTTAACAATAACACAAGTTTAAATTAACAAAAAAGAAAACAAAACAAATCGTTCTGACAGTTTCCACAGTTACTGTCTTGTAGTATATATGCTTTCCTTTTAAAGGCTTTCATTCACTTCAGAATGGGTTCAAGGGTAGCAACTAGGCATGCAGTCCATGAGACTACTGAGTACCCTAGCCCAATTCCCCAGCTGCCAAAAGCACTGTCTGGTTAAATGTTTTACTCAAGGTCACATAGTAGACAAATTAAATTTGAGAGGAATCAAACCCTGTACCACAGGAAGAAGTACAAAGCCTTAACCCTCTGAGATGCCAGACATTATTTTAAATTTATCAATTTCTATCATCCTTTAAAAAAACATTCTTCCTCCTGAATATTACTCTGCCTGTATTGCTCCATCACATTCCATTTATTCTATGAAATATGCTCACTCCATTTTCCTAATGATCTCATTCCCATTTTTTTTATCTTCTTTACAATATTCAGTACTTCAGGTAGAATTGATTTAGATTTTTTTTGGTAGCTAGTAGTATTAAACATACCTTACTAGGTCTAGTCAATTCAGAATCTATATCCCAGTCAAAAAAAAAAAAAAACAGTCTAAGAATCCCTGACAAATGCTAAAAACAACATACCAGATAGCATTCTCATCAGTGTTGAGTATGCAGTATCTGAGTCTCTACTTAAGCAGTTCATCTACAGGCTGCTACATGGTTTGTGCATGTTGCCTCAAGAACAGCCCCTATGACTCTCCTACATATGGGTGACCTCTCTACAGAACCAGGTAATTATAGACCTATTAGCCTTGTATGCAAAGGCATGGAATGTATCATAGCAGAGCCCATTCATGCAGACGACAGCAGCAGCAACTAAACTAGACCCCACTCAGTTTGGTTTTGTGAAAAGCAGGTCCTGCCTCATGAACCAAATATGCTTCTTTCAAAAAGTTAAAGAGGCTGTGGTAAGTGATCACTCTGTGCACGCTGGTTATCTTGACCTGGGTAAAGTTCATAGGTAGGTACTACCTTTTGATTCTATTCGCCACAATGGGATTACTTAAAAATTAAACTATCAACCTCTACATTGCTGAATTGCAAATTGGCTATCCAATAGATCCCAGGTTGTGAAAGTTACTGGTACTCCAAGTGCAAAAGTGTAATGAGTTGGGTGCCACAGGCCTTCTCTTGTTTGAAATATATTTTGAAGACATGCAAGCCAGTACCACAGAAGTGCAGCTGGCCAAGTTTGGTGATAACTGCAAGTTCACTACTTTCAGTGCTATCATCTGCTCATCCATTGATACTAAAAAGATCCAGCAATGGATGGAATATGCACATACTTGGTGTACTGAAACAGGTTTAAAGTTAAATGCAAAAAATTGCAGCATTGTCTCATTCAGCAAAAAAGCTACTTCCACGTCATGTGTTATAAATGGTACTTATCTTCAGATAGACAGTTGTAAGAGACCAGAGTACTTATGTGGATAATTCTCTCCTTCTCACTTGATGTTTTCACTAAAGTTAGGAAATCTTTCTATCTGGCCTAATTAATTACAAAATGAATTTCTTCAAGAGCCACAGAAGTCATCTCACTCATGTATATTTCCCTTGCCAGACCCATCATTGAATACAATGCCCCTTCGGTATGCATACATCCAGGCATATCACTCCACTGGAAGGGCCCCACAGATTTTTAACAAAGAAAATTAAAAATCTTGAATCAATCAACTACCCTGATAAATTAGCATGACTCTCCTTATTCTCAGTAAAGATGACCAATGTCTAGCTCTTCAAGCCTAAGACCCAACCCTATTTGACCAATTTCTTTGCATAAAATGGTGCCTTTACAAACACCCACACTAGAGACCTAGATCTACACCAAAACGTAAACAAGATTAAGTATTAGGGAAATCTTAAATGAAAGACCTGCTCTGGTAGAGTTTTTAGTTGAATCTAGAATGGAAGCTGCTGTTAAAAAGAGACAATTAGTAGGGCATATAAAATAATACAGAATAACTATAGGAATGGATGAGGTTAGAAAAAACTGGGAAGAGAGATTCAGTAAGCAATTCATAAACAAACAATGGAAGGACATTTGTGTGTCTCCCAAATATGCAACAAAGTCTAGAACATTTAGGATTTTTGCTTTGAAGTGTTTGCATAGGTATTTTTATACCCCAAGCAGGCTCCAAAGGTGTTTCCCTCAGGTAGATGGCAAACGTTGGAGGTATAATGGAGAAAAACAGGTAACTGGGAACATATAGTTTGGGAGTGTGATGAGTTAGCAGACTTCAAAAATTCCCTACAGAGTACTCCTTCAGAAATATTGAGTGAGCAAATGGGTGTGACTAAGGAAATTATTATTTTTATTTTGAGCTGGGATACAAGGACCTGAATTGCCTAGACATAGTAAGGCTTTGTTAAGTTTACTTCTGGTGGCTGCCAAAAAAGCAATTTACTAGAAAATGGAAACCAAAGACTAATCCAACTATACTTGGAAGTAGTGAATATTGTAATAGACACTGATAAAAGAACAGGAAGTGTGATCTTTAGAAAAGGGTAGGATGAAATTACAAACAAAAAAAATGGAAATTTTGTGAACAATCTATGCAGAATAATGCTTTGGAGGAGGAGTGAGGTTTAAGGGAAGGTAGGAATTTATTAATTTACAGTGGATATAAAAAGTGTACGCACCCTTGTTAAAATGCCAGGTTTTTGTGATATAAAAAAAAATGAGACCACAATAAATAATTTCAAAACTTTTCCCACCTTTAATGTGACCTATAACCTGTACAATTCAATTGAAAAACAAATCTGTTAGGGGAAAAAATATAAAAAAAACGTACAATAAGATGGTTGCATAAGTGTGTACACCCTTAAATTAACTTTGTTGAAGCACCTTTTGCTTTAATTACAGCATTCGGTCTATTAACCCAAATAAAGTTCAGCTGTCCTAGTAGGATTTTCCTGACATTTACTCAGTTGCCTGCTACAGCAAAAGCAATGGTTTGCAGAGAGCTTACAAAGCATCAAACGGATCTCATTGTTGAAAGGTATCACTCAGGAGAAGGTTACAAAAAAACAATTCCACAGCATTGCATATACCATGGAACACAGTAAAGACAGTCATCAAAAACTGGAGAAAATATGGAACAGTGACATTGCAAAGAACTGGACGTCCCTCCAAAATTGATGAAAACTGGTCAGAGAGGCTGCCAAGAGACCTACAGCAACACTAAAGGAGCTGCAGGAATTTCTGGAAAGTACTGGTTGTGTACATGTGACAACAATCTCCCCTATTCTCCATATGTCTGGCCTATGGGTTGCAAGACAGAAGCCTTTTCTTACACAGAACAACATCCATGCCCAGCTAAAATTTGCAAAACAATGCATCAAGTTTCCCAAAAGCATGTGGGAAAATGTGTTATGAGCTGCTGAGACAAAGGTTGAACTTTTTGGCCACAATTCCAAAAGGTAAATTTGGCGCAAAAACAACACTTCGCATCACCAAAAGAACACCATCCCCACGGTGAAGCATGATGGTGGCAGTATCATGCTTTGGGGTTGCTTTTCTTCAGCTGGAATTGGGGCTTTAGTCAAGGTGTAGAGAATTAGGAATAGTTCCAAATACCAGTCACTTTTGGCTCAAAACCTTCAGGCATCTGCTAGAAAGCTGAAGATGAAGAGGAATTTCACCTTTCAACATGACAATGACCCCAAGCATACATCCAAATCAACAAAAGAATGGCTTTCACCAGAAGAAAATTAAAGTTTTGGAATGGCCCAGCCAGAGCCCAGACCTAAATCCAATACAACATCTGTGGGGTGACCTGAAGAGGGCTGTGCATAAGAGTTGCTCTCGCAATCTGACAGATTTGGAGTGCTTTTGCAAGGAAAAGTGGGCAAATATTGCCAACTCAAGATGTGCCATATTGATAGACTCCTACCCAAGAAGATTGAATGTTGTAATTAAATCAAAAGGTACTTCAACAAAGTATTAGTTTAAGGGTGTGCACACTTAAGCAACAAGCTTATTGTACATTTTTTATTTTTTATATTTTTTCAATTGAATTGTACAGGTTATAGGTCGCATTAAAGGTCGGAAAAATTTTGAAATGATTTATTGTGGTCTCATTTTTTTATATCACAAAAACTTGGCATTTTAACAGGGGTGTGTACTATTTTATATCCACTGTATGTAATGCTGGATTGATGATTGTATAAAAAAAATACGTGATTTATAATGTTTATAATTATGAACATGTTAACATGGTTTGTTTTCTTTTATATAAATGGATGTTTGCCTGCATCTCAAGTGATAATTCAGTAAAGGTGTTAATAAAAACAAGTCTCACTAGAGGGATAGGTTTCTAACAGTTTCCCAGTCTATGGAATAAGTTGCTACTACACGTCAAAATACTGCTTTAGCCACCTTTAAGGTAAGTCATGATGACTGGATACATAGACACAAATTTATACCAGCATTATCATGTTAACGCCTTGCTTGATTTGGGGTGGTTAACAGTATTAAGAGCTCGACAATGGTGGCAGGAACATTTCATTTTGTTTACTTAAAAGTGCACATGGCTGGGGATTTTACAGTCCCCATGACTGCTTACCTGGTATTGTTTATTTATTCTTAAAATAAATATTTCCTTGGTCACAACCATTTGTTTCCCCGACATTTCTGTCAGGGTACCCTTTATGGAATTTATAAGGTTTTGAGGGTTAGGACAGAAGGTAGGCAGGTGGGTGGCCTGATTTAGAGAGATATCTGTAACCACTTTAGGCATAAAAGTGGGATTGGTCCTAAGAGGGCTCTCTGTCAGGGTGGAAGGTGATACAAGGTTCCACACACATATGGGTCTGAATCTCTGATACCCTTTTAGCTGAAGTAATGGCTAGCAAAAAAGCTAGCTTCCAGTCAAGAATTTGTCTGCAGAAGCAGCTGGCTTGAAAGGTGACCTCCAAAATGAAACTGAGATCCCGTGAAGGAAAGTACAGTTGTGTACACTTACCATAAATGTAGATGTTCAGGTGTATTCACTGTTGCAGTCATTACATTTGGGTAATCTGCTGGCAGGTTGCCCTCAGTCGGCCTGATTAACAAAGTCTTGGGTCCTGCGTCAGTTGCTGTCCTTTCTTCCATGATGTCAGGTCATCAAGGGTATAAAACATGCAGCCGACGCCATTACATCAGTTTTTCTTGCCCCAGATGCCAGGTGCCCCCCAAATTGGGAGCAAAATATATAAATAATTTTAAACACAAAAATATATACCTCCAAACAAAAGCAAATACACCAAAAAGGCTTTTAAGTGTAGAAAAATAAAGCAGAGGCATAGTAAGAGAAAAAACAGGGGGCTGGAGGGAGGGTAACCAGGACTGCAACAGTGAATACACTCGAACATCTACATTTATGGTAAGTGTACACAACTGTACTATGTTCTTCGAGTTTCACTGTTGCAGTCATTACATTTGGGTAGATTCCCAAAGCTAAGGTAGGAAGGATGGATTTATACAGTATTAGGACCGGCTATAAGGTCCTGCAAAACAGCAGTGGCAAAACCATCTCCGGATTTAGAGAATATTGGTAAGTGATAGTGCTTGGTGAAAGTATGAACTGAACTACAGGTAGCAGCTTCTAGAATATCCCTGGTAGGAACACCTCTGAGAAAGGCTGTAGAAGTAGATGCAGCCCTGGTGGAATGGGATCTGATCCCATGGGGGATAGGTTTTCCATGGTGCTTATAGCAGAAATGAATGCAATGGCTTATCCATTTGGAAATGGTTTGCTTTGAAATAGCCTTTCTCTCTGCCCCTGCAGCAAATGCTACCAGCAGTTGTTCAGATTTTCTTCATGATTTAGTCCTGTCCAAGTAAAATCTAAGCTGTCTGTGTACATCCAATGAATGCAGAATCCGCTCCCCCTTGTTCTGTGGATTGGAAAAGAAAGTTGGCAAATGAATGAACTGATTAAGAGCCACACTGGATACCACCTTGGGCATGAAGGATGGGTTGGTCCTGAGTGACACCCTGTCCGCATGAAAGATGATGAAAGGCTCCACTGCCATAAGGGCCTGTAATTCAGAAATCCTTCTAGCTGAAGTAATTGCTAAAAGGAAGGCTGTTTTCCAGGAAAGGAATTTTTAAGTCTGCAGTAGCAGCTGGCTCAAAAAGAGGTACAGTGAGTTTTTCCAATACAAAGTTAAGGTCCCAGGCAGGTGTTGGAACTCTCCTGAGCAGCCTTACGTTTTTGGCCCCTCTGAGATACTGCTTTAACAGAGGATGAGAGAAGAGGGGGGGGTTCTATGTTGTAATGAGCTGAAATGGCTGAGACATGGATTTTTATCGAAGAAAAAGATAGGCCCTTGTGAAGCATCTCAGTTAAGTAGTGCAAAATCTGATGTAAATTGGGCACTGCTGTGGTCATCCCTCGAGATTGATTCCAGGCACAGAATCTTTTCCATTTGCCAGCATAACATTTTCTGGTACTAGGTTTTCTTGCCTCCAAAATGACAACCATCACAGGTTTGCTAAGGGGGAATTTAAGTGATTAGCCAAGCTGCAAGATTCAATGTTTGGAGCTGAGGGTGCAGAATTTGGTTGTTCTGCTGAGACAGGAAGGAAGGTGTCTGAGGCAAGTGCCATGGAGAAAGTTGTGACAGACTGTGTAGGAGTGGGTACCAGTGTTAGCGAGGCCAGTCTGGAGCAAGCAAAATCATCTTTGGTTTGTCCTGTTTGACATTTAGTAGAACTTTGGAGAGCAAAGGCAGAGAGGGAAAAGCATACACTGATAGGTTTTCCCAGCTGAAGGACAGAGCATCCACTTTCCAGGCTTTTTTTGTGAGGAGTTCTTGTGCAAAATTTGTCTAACTGGTAGTTCTGGGGTGAGGCAAAGAGATCTATGTTTCGGCTCCCCCATTTGCATGTCAACATGTTGAAAATCTATGGTTCCATTTTCTATTCATGTGGGTCCATGAGATTTCTGCTTAGATCGTCTTCCAAAATATTCAGCTTTCCTGGCAGGAATTGAGCTTGTAGTTGTATTTGATAAGTCAAGGCCGTGTTCCACAATGCCCTGGCTAGTCTGCAAAGGGAGTAGGAATGTATACCCCCTGCTTGTTTATGTACTGACTGTGGTGTTGTCTGTCTTTATCAGTAGTTGTCCTGGATGAAGGTAGTCCTTGAAGGCTGTCAGAGCATTCTGTACAGCTAGCATCTCTTTCTGACTGATATGTAGGTGCATTTGATTTGGGCTCCATTTGCCCTGAATGCACTTCCCTGCCAGATGAGCCCCCCAAGCATAGTGTGATACATCTGTAGTTAGGGTTTGGGTGGCAGGGAGTGGAGTGAATGATAGTCCCTTGTTTCGGTGGCAGGCTTCTGCCCACCATAGGAACTCTAGTTGCAGGCAAGGTGTAATAGGAATCATTGTTTCCAGGCTGTGACAATGTTGACTCCATAAACTTTTTAAGTACCACTGAAGTTTCCTCATATGCAGTCTTGCATATGGAATTAGAAGAATGCAGGAGGCCATGAACCCCAAGGCTTGCAGAATTTGCCTTGCAGATAGCAGGGTTTTTGTGGCCACCTGTTTGAAGTAAGTCACCAATTGAATTTGCTTTTGTGGCATAAGGTAAGTCATCTGGGCAGTTGTATTCAAGCTTGCACCCAGGAATGTAATTTTTTGAGAGGGTACCAGTTGTGATTTCTTTTCATTTATGGAGTACCCTAGACAAGTTACAACCCTTTTTACAAACGCCATATGCTTTAGAAGAATGTCCTTGTTTTCTGCCTGAATTAGACAATCATCCAGGTATGGATATATCTGAATATTTCTATGCCTGCAAAAAGCAATTACTGTAGCCAGGTACTATGTGAAGACCCTGGGCACAGTAGATAAGCCAAAGGGCAGTGCAGAGAAAGTACAGTTGTGTACACTTACCATAAATGTAGAAGTTCGAGTGTATTCACTGTTGCAGTCATTACATTTGGGTAATGCTGCTGGCAGGTTGCCCTCAGTTGGCCTGAATTCCAAAGTCCTGGGTCCTACATTGGCTGCTGTCGCCCCTTTCCTGACATCAGGTCATCAGGGGTATAAAAGAAGCAGCCAAAGCCATTTTCTTCATTTTTCTTGCCCCAGATGTCAGGTGCCCCCAAAAAGGGTAGCCAAAATTGATATATATATGAATATATAAAAATACATTCAGCAATATAAATTTTACCTTCATCTGCAAGCAAATACACCACATAGGTTGTACAAATCAGAGAAGGAAAGAAAAGTTCCAGCAGTAAAAAGGGGGGTGGTGGGTGTGTAACCTGGACTGCAACAGTGAATACACTCGAAAATCTACATTTATGGTAAGTGTACACAACTGTACTATGTTCTTTGTGTTTCACTGTTGCAGTCATTACATTTGGGTAGAGTCCCAAAGCTATGGTTGGGAGGCTGGAGCTAAACAGCATTAGGAGTGGCTATGAGGCCCTGCAGAACTGCAGTGGCAAAGCCTGCCCTGGATTTAGAGTAGAGTGGCAGATGGTAGTGCTTTTTAAAGGTGTGCACTGAACTCCAAGTAGCAGCTTCTAAAATGCCTTTGGTTGGTACTCCCCTGAGAAAGGCTGCTGAAGTGGCTGCAGCTCTGGTGGAATGTGGCCTAATGCCCTTAGGCTCTGGCTTGCCATGGTGTAAACAGCAGAAATGAATGCAGTGGCCTATCCACTTTGAAACAGTCTGTTTTGAGATAGCCTTTCCTTGTGATCCTGCAGCATACAAATACATATGAGAGATGCAACTATACTGCCAAACAACATAGGACTGGCTAAGACCAGGAGGGGAGAGAAGGAGTAGGACACACACAATAGACCCAGTCTCACATAATACCATCACCATATCAAATCATACACATAAACACACAAAGACATACACACATAGACATACAAAATCTACCAAAACAGCAGACAAAACAGGCCACCAAAAGCAGACACCAAACAACCACCACCTCAGACACAACACCTGCAACACACAGACCCTCACAGTCAGTGTCCAAACAGTCACAGCCCTTAAGGCCAAACACAATGCCAGACACACTAAATGACATGCTGGACCTGTTTCAACAAGGGACAAGCTGCTAACCTGCACCTTGGGGGATGGACGGATATTGGGGGGGGGCTCTGCCACCCCATAGTGCCTTTTTAGGCAAGGCTCAAATTCTAAACCTACCACCCTAGAACACAAAAAATGCCACTAGTAATTGCTCTGTCTTCCTGAAAACTTTGGTTCTGCCCAAGTAGACTCTAAGTTGTCTGTGTACATCCAAAGAATGCAGAATTCTCTCCCCCTTGTTCTATGGATTTGGATAAAAAGTTGGCAGATGAATAGTTTGGTTAAGAGCCACACTGGACACCAACTTAGGTATAAATGTTGGGTTTGTCCTCAGTGAGACCCTATCTGGATAAAAAAATGATAAAAGGTTCCACAGCCATGAGGGCCTGTAGCTCTGAAACTCATCTTGCAGAAGTTATTGCTAGGAGCAGAGCTGTTTTCCAAGATAAAAACTTTATATCAGCAGTAGCAGCTGGCTCAAAAGGAGGCAGGGTGAGTTTTTCCAAGACATAGTTGAGGTCCCATGCAGGTATTGGTGATCTCCTTGGAAGCCTTACATTTCTGGCTCCTCTGAGGTACTGCTTTAATAATGGATGAGAGAAGATTGGTGGCTCTGTATTGTAATGAGCCGAAATGGCAGAGGCATGAATTTTAATTGATGAAAAAGATAGGCCTTTGTCCAGCATCTCAGTTAAGTATTACAAAATCTGAGGAATATTTGGGACAGCTGTATCAGTTCCTTGTGCCTGGTTCCAAGCACAGAATCTCTTCCATTTCCTAGCATAAGATTTTCTAGTACTAGGCCTTCTGGCTTCCAAAATGACATCCATCACAGCTTTACTGAGAGGTGTGTTTTGTATGATTACATTATCCACCATGCTGCCAAGTTTTAAAGTTCTGAGTTGGCTGTGCAGGATCTGATTGTTTTTCTGGGACAGTAGATGAGGTATTTGAGGTAAGGTCCAAGCTGGGCATTACGACAAGTTCCTTAGGATTGGATACCAGTACTGGCGGGTCCAGTCTGGGGCAGTCAGCATCATCTTTGGCTTCTCCTGTCTGACCTTTAGGAGCACCTTGGGGAGGAGAGGCAGTGGAGGAAAGGCATATACTGATAAGTTTTTCCAACTGAAAGATGGGCGTCCACTTTCAATGCTTGTCTGTGATAAGTCCTTGTACAGAATCTTTTTAGTTGGTAGTTGTGAGGAGAGGCAAATAGAGCTATGTCCGGGCATCCCCATTTCCTTGTTATCATGCTGAAGACTTGTGGGTCCAGCTGTCACTCGTGAGGATCGATGAGGTTTCTGCTTAGTTCGTCTGCCAGAGTGTTTTCCTTTCCTGGCAGGAATTGTGCCTGCAGACGTACTTGGTAAGTCAATGCTGTGTCCCACAAAGTCATGGTTAGTCTACAAAATGTGTGCCCCCCTGCTTGTTTATATACCACATAACCGTGGTGTTGTCTGTCTTTATCAGTAGTTGTCCCAGGTGAAGTAGGTCCTTGAAGGCTGTCAGGGCATTTTGAATAGCTAGCATCTCTTTTTGATTGATATGCAGATGCATTTGGTTTGAGGACCATGTGCCCTGAATGCATCTTTCTGCCATGTGGGCCCCCCAGGCATAATCTGATGCATCCATTGTTAGTGTCTGCCTGGCTGGGAGTAATGTGAATGGCTGTCCCTTGTTCTGGTGACAAGCCTACGCCCACCATCGAAACTCCTGTTGCAGGCAGGGAATGAGAGTAATTAGAAGTTATGTACTCACCATAACGTTCCATCTGAGTAGGTGTATTCATTTGTCTGCAACCTGTGGGTTATGGATCCGATATCGGATCCGAACCGGCATGGTTTACCAGCTATGGATCCAAGCTCTCAGCTCCTCCCCTCACCCATAATGCCCTGCTCTACCCTCATGACCTCAGATCGAGTTTGCCAACAGCAAAAACACCCTGAAAAGGGTAACAGATAATATGCAGGAAACTGAAAGGCCAGGGGGATAGGAGGGCAGGATGGTTGCAGACAAATGAATACACCTACTCAGATGGAACGTTATGGTGAGTACATAACTTCTAAATCTGAAGTAGGAGATTCATTTGTCTGCAACCTGTGGGACAGAGTCCCCAGCTACCTGAATCTTGGGCGGCCATCATGGAAGGATATTCGAGCACATGGAGCCAAATGATGCTCTACCCCTAGATGCCAGATCCAACTTATAGTGGGAAATAAAAGTATGAGATGAAGCCCACGTGGCTGCTGCACAAATATCATCTAGAGGAATCCTAGCCTTGAAGGCTGCCGAGGTAGATACTGACCGGGTTGAATGGGCATGTACACCCTCCGGTGCGGGCCTTCCTGAAGCTTGATAAGCCAATAAGATGCACTGTGAAATCCAGCGAGACAGAGAAACTTTAGAAATTGGCTTGCCCAAATTAAATTTAGCAAAGGAAATAAACAACTGGTCGGATTGCCTATGACCAGCTGTTCTGTTTAGATAAAATCTAAGTTGCCTGTTAACATCTAATGAGTGAAGCTTGTATTCACCTTTGTTTTCATATTTAGGGAAGAAAACAGGGAGGTTAATGGACTGATTAATGTTTGCTTTAGAAGCAACTTTAGGAAGAAAGGACGGGTTGGTCCTGAGGTAAACACGGTCCGGATGAAATACCAAATAAGGAGGTTTAGCTGATAATGCTTGAAGCTCTGAAACTCTCTTGGCCGATGTAATGGCTACCAAAAAGGCTGTCTTGAAAGACAAGAATTTGAGATCCACCGTAGCCGCTGGTTCGAAAGGGGGGGTGGTCAAGGCCTGGAGAACCAAAGAGAGGTCCCAAGGAGGAACCGCTTGTTTTACAGGGGGCCTGAGAAGAAAAGTACCTTTAAGGAAAATTTTACACAACTTGGCTGACATAAGAGGATTAGAGTCATGGCCAATGTGATAATGAGAAATTGCCGCCAGTTGTACTTTGACTGTGGAACTGCTGGCACCATCGTTAAAAAGAGTGGTTAGAAAGTCAAGCACTAAGGGGAGAGGAACCGTGAAGGGATTCAGGCCTTGCTGCTCCGCCCACAAAGAAAACCGTTTCCACTTGCTGCGGTAGACTTTCCTGGTGGACGGTTTATGAGCTGCCACCAGTATTGCCTTAACAGGTGACGAAATACCGGGAGTCCTGATCAAGAGTGGAACTGGAGCAGCCAAGCGGTCAGCTTCAGGTTGTCCAGGTTCGGAGGAGGTATGCAGGATGGATGGGATATCAGATCCGGAATGGGATCTAGAATCCAAGGAGGATTCACCGAGTGAGACCTTAGAAAGGGGAACCAGATCTGTCGAGGCCAAAACGGAGCAATGAGAATCATTCTGCAACCCACCCGAGAGGCTTTCTGAAGAACTTGGAGCATCAGAGGCAAGGGTGGATAAGCATAAAGAAGACCGGGTGGCCAAGCATGCACCAGAGCGTCTCTTGGAGAACCTCCTGGAGGGATTATCAGAGCGAAAAAACTGTCGCACTTGGTGTTTGAGGGAGAGGCAAAAAGATCGCATGAAGGAGTTCCCCTGCGAATATGCTCCGCTACTTGAAAATTGAGAGACCACTCGTAAGGGGTCAGAATGGTGCGACTGAGCTTGTCCGCCAGGATGTTGGACCGACCCGGAATGTGCATTGCTATTAGAAAGCGGTTGGTGGAGATTGCCCATTCCCAAACTCTCATGGCTTCTCGACAAAGGGGGTAAGACCTTGTTCTCCCTTGCTTGTTGATGTACCAGACCACAGACATGTTGTCCGATTGAATCGCAATTGTTCCCAAGGGAAGAAAATCCTGAAGTGCTAGCAACGCTAAGAGCACTGCTCTCATCTCTAGAACGTTGATATGCAGTAAGGTCTCTGTATCGTTCCACGTGCCTTGGACGGTCCGCCCAAAATGCCCCCACCTGAGGCGGGAGGCGTCCGTGGTCACCGTGGCAAGGGGGGGAGAAGCACAAAATGGGCGGCCTCCGTGGAGATCTGGAGAGTGAAGCCACCACAGGAGGGACCGCTTGCAAGCCCTGCTGATCGCAATGGGATGATGCATAGGGAGAGCAAGGTATGACCACTGTACTAAGAGAGTCCACTGGAGGATGCATATTGAGCCTGGCAAGAGGAAGAAGTGCTATAGCAGACGCCATGGACCCTAGAGCCCTCAGGACCAACTCTGCCGGAACAGAACTTGAGTGGAGAATGGCCCGCACCTGGAGCTGCAGATTTTGAACTCTGTCCGCAGTGAGGAAGGCTCGTAAACTCCTTGTGTCTAGCCTGGCCCCTATAAAATCTAAGAGCTGTGTGGGCGCCAGGTTGGATTTCTTTGTATTTATTGTAATGCCCAGAAAGGAGCAAGATGGAGAAAGGAGTCTCGCCAATAATAGTAGATGCCTTGTTGGGCGGTAAGAAGCCAGTCGTCCAGGTAGGGAAAGACCTGCACCCCTGAAGCCTCAGGTGGGCCGCTACCACTGCTAATACTTTGGTGAACACCCTGGGGCTGTGGTGAGACCAAAGGGAAGGACCCGAACTGGTAGTGACTGGCTCACAGCCGAAGCGGAGGAACCTCCTGGAGCGCCTGTCCATCAGGATGTGGTAGTACGCATCTTTGAGGTCTATAGAGCACATCCAATGATTTTCTCCCAGAAGGGGAGAATAGATTGCAGAGTGACCATTCGAATTTTTCCTTGGGACTGCCAGATTCAAGAGAGAAAGGTCTAGAATTGGTCTTAGTTCCCCGTCTTCTTTGGCACTAAAAGAACCTGGAGTAGAACCCTGATCCGATCTGGTCTGGGGACGGGCTGGATGGCTCTTTTCTTTAGCAGATGGCCAATTTCTGCCAAAGCGGCCTCCCGTTGACCGGGTGGAACGTCTGGGAGGGACTTCAACTTTGGAAAGTGAAGAAAAGGGATGCGGTATCCTCTGGATATGATTTGGAGGACCCAGCGGTCTGATGTTATGGACTCCCATGCCGCTAGGTGCCCCGGAACGTCCCCGACTGCCTCCAGAGTGGAGCAGCTGGGCAACCCTCAGGGTTGCTGCGCGGGCCGTTCAGAGAAAGGTTCTCTGGACCCGAAGTTTCTGGGAGCCCCTCTGCCTCTAGGGCGGCATCCTCCCTGTCCTCCTCTGCCACGGAAGGACTGGTTGTCCGGAGCAGGCTGGGACTGCTGCGACTTCCGGAACCACATCTTCTTCTGACCCTTTTGGTTCCTAGAGTAGGGCCTCTGGGGTGCAGAGAAGCGGATTCCGACGGCAGACAGCGTCTTCCCGTCCTTCTCGCTCTGGGTCAAGGTTTCGCGAACGGTTTTGCCAAAGAGGGCAGAACCATCAAAGGGGGGCGTTCGCAAACTACGCTTTGAAGGGCTCAGAAAAATCGCAGTGACGGAGCCACGCCTGACGTCTAGTGACTAGGCCTGCCCCTGCGGCTCTAGCGGCACCTTCCGTAGCGTGGGAGAGTAGCCGCATAGAGGTGTTAGTAACTGATCTAAGAGTGGCCATGCGGGTGGAGTGCAGCACCTTGTCCTCCTCCGACATGGACTCTGGGGGAGATGACGTGTGCCAGGTAGTTCAGCGCCCTTACCGAGAAGGTCGCTGAACTAAACATCCGCTTCCCCAGGCGGTCCATCATCTGAGACTCCTTGCTTGGGGGATGGACTGAGGGACTCTCCTGAGCAAGTTTCCTCTTGGTGGCCGCCGCTGTCAACATGGCATCTACCGGAGGCCCCTTACTCCAATGGGCACGGTCGGACGGTGGGCTGAGGATCCTATCGGGCCTCTTAGGAATTGGCTCCACGGTGTCCGGTTCCTTCCACGCCCTGGTGGTAATGAGGTCCACCAGGGGGTCGGCAGGAGGGGACACCCAAGAGGTAGACGGGCCCGCTTCAAATGCCTCCAAGAACACGGACTCGTCCGAGGAAGACTTGGGGGCAGACCACCCCCCCCCTTATATGGAGCATTTCCATGATGTCCCCAAATGAGACATCCTCGGGGGGTGACCGTGGTGAGCCTTCCCCTTCCTCCAAGTCCGTGTCTTCCGTGAGAGACTCGGGGGAGTCAATGTGCCTCCTTTTGCACATATGCTTGCGAGGAACATCCTCTGGGGGGCTGTCAGAGGACTCCTCGCAAGCAGCAATCTGTTCCATTGGAGCAGCTTGGGGCACAGAAGCGGGCTGTCCCAAGGGCCGGATGGTGGAAGCCTGGCCCAGTGCAGAGGGAGCGGACGGAGCCGAAACAAGTGCCGGGGTCCGGAGACCCTCAACAGGGCCCTCTCCACTACATCAAGCGAGGGAGCCGACCTGACCAAAGGATCCGACAATCGGCTCGGATCCGAAGAGTGGATCGAGCCGGCGCCCGGCGCTCGGATCCGAAGGACAGTGCGCTCCGACACAGACGGCGCGAAGGAGCACTGATCCCCGGATCCGAGGCTCGGATCCAGGCTCCAGAGGTCGGATCCGATGCACTCGAGGGCAGGGTCGGATCCGAAGTACAAAGTACTATCGGCGCCCAGCCCCCGGCTGCTCGGCTCCAGCTGCTCCAACCCGGATAGCGGGTCGGAGAAGGAGCAATCGGTTTGAAAAGGGTGTTGAACTCCCCAGAGGGGAGGCAAGAGCACTCCCATCTGCATCTGGGCCTGGATGAACCATCTCATCATCCGGTCCAGATCAGCATCCGAAAGGCTATACGTAGATCTCGACTAGGTTATCGGGGTAGGCCTGGGGTGCCTCCTCGATAGCCTCGTCGGAGATCGGGTCTCCTCCTCAGGTCCCGTGAAAACACACTGGAGACCGGAGCCGAGAAGGAGGAGACCGAGCCGACAATGGAGCCGAACGGAGCCGGGAGAAGCCGCTTGGCTGGCGGGGCGAAACAGAGGTCTCGCCCGCCGCTTATGGTGCTTCTCCCTCCGGTCCTTTTAGCATCCCTCTCCTCCAACCAGAAACGGGAGGTTGAGTCCCAGGAGGAGGAGGGGTGCCGCAGAAGGAATAACCGTGGTACGGTTACTCCCGAAGGAGCAGAGGTCGGAGCCGAGTCCGGGTAAAGGCCCGCCAAAACAAGCTTGGACCTCTGCTCCTTCAATGCCTTGGGGTTGAACCCTGCACAAATGGAACAACCAGATGTGAGGTGTTCAACCCCCAGGCATCTAACACACCGAGTGTGGCCATCAGCTGGGGAAAGCTTATGGCCACACTCGAGGCATTAGAAAGATAGATTTGGGTTGCTCTGCCATCCCAAACTATCACAGAAGTTACTAAAACTAAAGTAACTAAAACACACAAATACACTCACAGGCCCAACACACACACACACTACGCCAACAGCGAGGGGAGGGATATAACTTTAGATTAACTCTAAAAAGTAAATATGTCAAAGGGGAACCTACACTTTCACACAAAACCCCCCAAAAAATCTATTAAATTTTGAAAATTTAACACTAAATTTAGCACTTAGCTTGAGAGCTTGAGAAGCAATCCGGTCACCATGCGCGGCAAACGAGATCTGGGGTCATGAGGGTAGAGCAGGGCATTATGGGTGAGGGGAGGAGCTGAGAGCTTGGATCCATAGCTGGTAAACCATGCCGGTTCGGATCCGATATCGGATCCATAACCCACAGGTTGCAGACAAATGAATCTCCTACTTCAGATTCATTGTTTCCAGGCTGTGACAATGTTGCGTCCAAACACTTTTTAGGTACCATTGAATTGAAGTCTCCTCATATGCAGTCTTGCATATGGAATTAGTAGGATGCAGGATGCCATGAAGCCCAAAGCCTGCAGAATTATTCTTGCAGATAACTGGGCCTTTGTTGCCAACATTTTGAAATAGGTAGTCAGTTGCCTTTGTTTGTCTGGCGTGAGATGAGCCATCTGGGCAATTGTATTTAAGCTTGCACCCAGGAATATTATCTCTCGAGAGGGTACTAGTTTTGATTTCTTTTCGTTGACTGTGTACCCTAGACATATTAGAAGTCTTTGTACAAACGCCAGATGCTGTAGAAGAATGTCCTTGTTCTCTGCTTGAATTAGACAGTCATCCAAGTAAGGATATATTTGTATTCCTCTTTGTCTGGAGAATGCAATTACTGGTGCCAGGCACTTTGTAAAAACCCTGGGTGCAGTAGATAAGCCAAAGGGCAGTGCAGAGAATTGGTAATGCATTGAGCCAGCCTTGAATCTGAGGTATCTTCTGCATGACTGTCTGACTGGGACATGCAGGTATGCCTCTTTTAAGTCTAAAGTCACAAGCCAAGCATTCTCGCCCAGCATGGGCAGAAGCTGCTGCAAAGTCAACATTTTGAATTTTGGTATTTCCAGGAATGTGTTCAGAATAGCTAGGTCCAGTATTGGTCTCCAGGCCTTGTCCTTTCTGGGTACCAACAGTCGAGTAAAATCCTTGTCCCTGCTCTTGCTCTGGTACTTGTTGAATGGCCCCCATGTCCATGAGGGATGAGACTTGTTTTTGTGCCTCAGCCCATTGATTTTTTGGCAGATCTGGCTAGCCGCTTGCTTTTGGCAGGGTATGGAAATGGAACTTGTAGCCTTGTGACACTATATTTAGAACCCACTTGTCTTGGGTTATAATGTGCCAATTTTGAGAAAATAGTGCTAATTTTCCCCCCAAGGGTGCTGCCAGGAGATAAGTGCTTGGTGCAGGCAGGGGAAAGTCATTGGGACTGTTTCCTGTATGGTTGTGATTTGTCTTCTCCAACTTTGGAGGTAGAAGCACCCCATTGCTTTGACCTGTATGAACCTTGTGCCTGGGATCTGCCTCTAGGGCATCTGGATCTGCCCCTCTGAGGTCTGTCTGACACTGGAAAGGACCAGTTCTTTGTAGGCCAGTGTCTACTAAACCTAGGTGGCTGTACTTGTAAAAAATCTTTGACAGTTTGCATAGATTTAGCTTTGTCCTCCATTTTCTTTAACACCTCTTCTGCCTTAACACCAAACAAAGTATCATGTTATAAAGGTGCATCTAATAATTTAACTTTGACATGATCAGGCAGATTTTGTTCCTTTAACCAAGCATGCCTCCTAATTACTGAACATGTAACTGCGGCCCTGCAGGAGGCCTCCAAAGAATCAAAACCACATTGCAAAGTATGCTTTCCAACATGTTCAGCTGCATGCAATAAATTCTGCATTTCCTTGTTTTCTGCACATTCAGAATTTAACATTTTCCATTTAAGCAATGCCATGACATGTTGCTGATATTTGAGCATATGAAAGTGACAGTTTAAGGCCCTTATAGCCAAGGTAGCAGATGTGTAAACCTTTTTTCCCCATCTATCCAGTGCTCTAGAGTCTCTGTCAGAGGGGGTAGGATTTTTTCTGCAGAAGTCCTAACTCCTTTGGGTCCGTGAAATAGTTTCTGGGTTTGCAGAAGGGTTTTTAAAAAGGAATTTATGAGAGTCAGGAACCCTGTAATATCTGTCAGGCTTAACAGGAGCTGGAGGTAAGGAGTCAGGGGTAAGACTAGACTCCGAAAACACATAATCTGCAATGTCTAACACAGGTGGAATGGCTAGAAGCCTGTGTTGAGGTAGTAAAAGGAAATCCCAGAGCCTCTTTTTATATTCAGAAAAATCTTGGCTCTCCCAATGGAAATGCTCCCTCATGGTATGCAAGGTTTCCCCAAAAGAATAGTTCTCTGGAGGAGAAGCTGAAGGTATAGATTCTTCAGCATCAGAATCCTCATAAGGTAGAATAGAATATTCCTGATCAGAAGTGGAATCAGAAGAAATAGAAACCTGATCTGAAGATTCATAGTCAGTCTCTTGCCTAGGCCTCTTATCATGAGGGGGATGGGAACCCCTGATCAAGGTAATCAAGTCTTCGGCCATTGTGAGCATCTGTTCTTTGGGCATAGAGGCCTGTCCACGTGGCTCTTGAGTTTGTTACTTTGCTTTAGAAGGAGCTGTAGTCTTTGCCTTTGAAGCTGAAGTCGGTTTAATGTAAAGATGTTTAGGTCTGAAAACACCCTCAGAAGCCGGTGCCTGCTCAGCGGCTCCGGACCCATCTGAGGGAATAGTATCCAAGGCTCCAATATCTTGAGTTTCCAGTGGCATGGCCGACTCCACATGGGAGTCGGTAGCAGCTTGTGACTCTAAAGTAGCGGGTGTCAGGGGCTGTGAAAGTGCCTCACTGAGCACCGGTGAACTAGCGACTGGCTTAGGAGAAGCTTTGTCGTCGGTTTTGGACCTCGGTTGTTTATCTCTCTCTTTTTCTTTGCATTTTTTGTGAACTCCGGTAGTTGGATGGCTATCCGATGACATTTCTGGATAATTAAACCGGCGTCCAAAATAGTTTAAAGCAAAATCATACCGACGCTTAACAGTGTGTTGGTTAAATCTAGCACATAACTGACAACCAGAAACGTTGTGATCAGGGCCTATGCAAGGAATACAGTAAGAATGAAAGTCCTTATGAGGTATTTGCTTTCTACATGAAATACAATTAATTACTTTTTTTGACATCGGTCTGGAGCAAGAAAAAAGTTTCCCCAATGGGGTACTTAGCTTTACTGAAGACTTCGGATCTGAAATTCAAACACAAAAATCTCAGGAGTCGGCCGACCGGCACTTGTGAACTACTTCTGCTTAGGGCACCGTGTGGCAAGAAAGACTGAAGAAAATGGCGTCAGCTGCTTCTTTTATACCCCTGACAACCTGATGTCAGGGAAGGGTCGACAGCAGCCGACCCAGGACTTTGGAATTCAGGCCGACTAAGGGCAACCTGCCAGCAGGATTACCCAAATGTAATGACTGCAATAGTGAAACACGAAGAACATCTGGTAATGCAAGTAGACTGCTTTGAAGCAGAGGTATCTTCTGCAAGATTCCCTGATTGGGATATGCAGGTAAGCCTCTTTTAAGTCTAGAGTTACCAACCAGGCATCTTTGCCTAGCATAGGTAGTAACTGTTGAAGAGTAAGCATCTTGAATTTTGGAATGTCCAGAAATGTATTTAGCTTGGATAAGTCCAGAATTGGACAACATGATTTGTCTTTTCTGGGTACCAGGAAAAGTCTTGAATAGAAACCTTGTCCCTTTTCTGGTATTGGTTGAGTAGCCCCCATATTCATGAGGGACAGAACTTATTTCTGGGCCTCTGCCCACTGATTTGGAGGCAGATCTGGCCATCTGTTTGGGATTGGCAACGTGTGGAAATGAAATCTGTATCCCTGGGATACTATATTTAAAACCCATTTGTCCTGGGTAATCAGTTGCCAGTTTTGTGCTTGAAGTGCCAGTTTTCCCCCCAAAGGGGCGGCTAAAAGATAAGTGCTTGGTGACTGTAGAGGAAAGTCATTAAGACTGTTTACCATAGGGAAGTGACTTGTTGCTTCCAGATTTGGAGGTGGAGGCACCCCATTGTTTTGTTCTAAAAGTTCTTGTGACTGAAACCTGGAGCCTTTGAAATGTCTGGATTTGACTTGAGCGGTTCTCGTGGGAACTGGAAAGGACCAGTTCTTAGTAGGCCAGTGCCTGCTAAATCTGGGAGGCTGCACTTGTAAGAAATATTTCACAGTTTGCATAGCTTTAGCTTTATCTTCCATCTTTTTTAAAAACTTCTTCAGCCTTATTACCAAAGAGACTGTCCTGTTGTAAAGGAGCATCCAACAATTCTGCTTTAACATGGTCAGGCAGATTTTGCTCTTTGAGCCAAGCATGCCTTCTTATCACAGACCCAGTTACAGCAGCCCTGCAAGAGGCTTCCAAAGAATCAAAACCACATTGCAAAATATGTTTTCCAACTTGTTCAGCTGAATGTAATAAATCCTGCAACTCTTTATTTTCCACACAGTCAGAGATCAACATAATTGTTTAAGTAATCCCATGAGATGCTGTTGATATTTAAGCGTATGAAATTGACAGTTTAAAGCCCTGATTGCCAAGGTTGCAAATGTGTAAACCTTCTTACCCCATCTATCCAGTGCCCTGGAATCTCTATCAGAAGGGGTAGGATTTTTAGCAGTAGAGGCCTTAATGCCTTTGGGACCCTGAGAAATGGTTTCAGGATCAGCAGTAGGGTTTTTGAAAAGGAATTTGTGGGAGTCAGGAACCCTGTAGTATCTATCTGGCTTACTAGGAGCCGGAGGCAGAGAATCAGGAGTCATACTAGATTCTGAAAAGACATCAACAATGTCTAGAACAGGAGGTACAGTCAAAGGCCTATGCTGAGGAAGAAGAAGAAAATCCCTAAGTCTCTTTTTAGATTCAGAGAAATCCTGACTTTTCCAGTGGAAATGTTCCCTTAAGGTATGTAAAGTTTCTCCAAAAGAGAAATCCTCACGGGGAGAAGCAGAAGGGATGGAATCTTCTGCATCACAGTCCTCATAAGTAGGTATAGATAAATCCTGTTCAGTAGAAGAAACAGAAGAAGAAGAAATAGAATCCTGATCTGAAGATTCATAGTCAGTGCCTTGCCTAGGCCTCTTAGTAGGAGGGGGTTGGCTACCTCTGATCAAGGTAATTAAATCTTTAACCATTTGATCATTTGTTTTTTAGGCAATGGGGCCTGCACACGTGGCCCAAGCGTAATTTTTTTAGACATAGAAGTAGATTTTGGCCTTAGTTTTGAAGATGGAGTCGGTTTACTATATAAATCTTTAGGCCTGAAAACACCCTCAGAAGCTGGTGCCTGCACAGCGGCTCCGGACCCATCTAAGGTAGAGACATCCGCGGGTTCAATACTTAAAGCATCTCGCAGCATACCAGACTCTGAATGGGTCTCAGTAGAGGCCTGCGAATCAAAAGTAGCGGGTATCAGGGGCTGCGAAAGCGCCTCACTGAGTAACGGCGAACTAGCGACTGGCTTTGGAGAAGCGTCATCGTCAGTTTTGGACCTCGACGGTCTGTTTCTTTTTCTTTGCGTTTTTTAGGTATTCCAATAGTCGAACTACTAACCAACGTCATTTCTGGATAGTTATATCGTGAACCAAAATATTTTGAAGCAAAAATATACCAACGTTTAATAGTGCGTTGATTAAATCTAGCACAAAACCGACAGCAAGGTACATTATGATCAGGGCCTAGGCAAGGAATACAGTACAAATGAAAATCCTTATGAGGTATTTGCTTCTCACAAGTAATGCAATTATTAACTTTTACTGACATCTGTAAGGAGCAAGAAAAAGTTTTCCCAACAGGGTACTTAGCTTTTATTTGAAGACTTCGGTACTAAAACTCGAAAATGAAAATTTCAGAGATCAGCTGACCAGCACTTATGAACTGCTTCTGCTTCGGGCACTGAGCGGCAAGAAAGACTGATGTAATGGCATCGGCTGCATGTTTTATACCCCTGACGACCTGACATCATGGAAGAAGGGACAGCAACCGACGCAGGACCCAAGACTTTGTGAATCAGGCTGACTAAGGGCAACCTGTCAGCAGATTATCCAAATGTAATGACTGCAACAGTGAAACATGAAGAACATCAGACAAACCTTCCTCAAAGGTGGATTTCATCATTGTCATCCTCAGAGTCAAAGGCATCAGAGGACTCCTGGCGAGACATCACTTTTCTTTTTACCAGAAGATGATTCTGGGACAGAATCTAGGAGGGAAAATCGTCTTGATCTGACTATGGTGATCAAATCCTCAGCCAACCAAATTAGGTTCTGTTGATAGGCCTGAGTTTGAAAGTGATAAGCCGGTAGACCTTGGCTGGGGCAAGCTGGATGCAGCCTTTTTATGTGAGGCCTTAGGCTTGGGTCTAAGGGCAACATCCATGCTAGGGGTAGGATATGGAAGGTCAGCCAAATCCTGGGAATGGTGAACTGAGGTGATCTGATGACAAGAGACTCAGGACACCCCTTTTGACAATTTGTAAGCAGTCATTGGAAACTGGAACCTGTGAAGTGGCTCCAGACCCAACTGATAAGCCATGTCCTTTGGCCTGTGTGGAAATAGAGGGACCCAGTGGTGTATCAGACTTTGAATGGGTCTCAATAGGGACCTGCGCTACAACCTCAGTCATTGGAGGGGACTGTGAAAGTGTCTTACCTTCTTTGACTATAGCAAGTCTAGGTGGATTGGCAGACAGCGAATGAGTATTACCTGGCATCCTATGTTTTGGGCCCTTTTCCTTCTCTGAGCTTAGGGAGATCAACCGCAGCCCAGCTGACATTGCATGAGAAGGCCGTAATGAGTGACTAAAGTGCTTATCTAAAATCTCAGCCCTACGCTTGATTGTCCTACTGTTAAACTGAGCACAGAACCGACAGGTATGTCATGTTCTTGGCCTAAATAAGTTACATAAAAAGAGTGAAAGGCATGCAGTGGTATCTGGTTTCCACAGCAGAGATGGTTATTAACGTTCTCTTATATTAGTCAAGAAACAAACAAAAAGCTCCCCAATGGGGTAGTTAGCTTTAGACATCTTATTTCTCTGGTGCGAACTGACCGGAACAGACAGCATGAAAAAACTGAGGTTATGGTGCCATCTGACTCCCTTTATACACAGATGTTTTTATGTTGGTCAGGGTTGTCCACCAGCTTGAAGAGGAGGAAATTCTCTGGTAGTCAAGTTGGCCAAGGGCTTCCATGGCAGAAAATCCGATCAGGTAGGACTGCAACAGTGAAACACAAAGAATATCCTTAGTTATAGGGAGAAACTACAGCCTTTGAACTTTGAAAGAAGAGTAACTTGCCACTGTATGAAAAAGCTCTGTCAAATATTCCAGTATTTTAAGAATGGATTGATGTATATGACTTAAAGAACTTAAGGCATTTGTTTTTGTAAAGTATCTTGGGTAAAGATTTCTGGAAATCTGCAATTTCATTGTATAACATGGCTTGGAAGTGTTGTATCCCTATCACCATAAGTGGAGAAACCAAACAGTTAACCATAAAGCTTGGGTTTCCAGTTGAGATAGTAGTTGAGGTACTGTGGACGAAGGATTTTGTTTTTTCTTAGAGGCCAAAGCAGGGGAAACTGAATCTGGCATGACCTGAATGGGGTTATAAAAATAATCCTAACTTTGCAGAAATCTTAGATTGAGTGGCACTGGGAAGAGGCATAAAGGAGCCTGGATTGGCAACAGTGGGTGAATGCATCCTTTGGGGATATTCCTCATGGGGTGATCATTCCCAGTCCCAGTAGATACAATTTTCATCATATTCTACTATTTGGACTTCATGAATAACAACCAGAGTTGTACTACCACAATAATCCAAAGTAGTTTTTTGCCTATTTTTTTTTCCAACATCTTTATTAAATTTCCTCATGTGACAGACAGTCTTACATATATATAAATGAAAAACATACAAAATGAAATCACTTTAGTTGTAAACAGTTTACATCATAGACACCATTGAAACAGCTGTAGTTATAAAACATTACAAATCACTTGTAAACCTTCTAGTCATTGTCAGTGAAGCATTATATAGCTCTTTCAAATCCTGCCGCTTAAACCTCGTTCCTGCTCTGCATATATTTTTCCCACAATTCCCATTTTTTCTATGTAGTTCGCTCCTTCCATTTTCTAAAGATCCCAATTCCAGTTGTTTTATCTCAGTTGCTATATTCACTACTTCTACTAAAGTTGGTCTAGACTTTGATTTCCATTTTCTAGTAATTGCTTTTTTGGCAGCCACCTACCTACCCTTATGCTTTATGAATACCACATATACTACATGTTAGTACACCTTTTAAGTATCCTTTGTCGCTGCTAATTTTATTTTTTAGATTGTCATCAATATTCTTATACTTCCTACCTTCCTTTAAACTATGTACATGTGAACCAGCTACTGGCTATCAAAATCAGTATCCAAACTTTTACAATTGGTATTTTCAAACCTACCTTGTATATTTCAATGTCTCTCTAGCATTCTTATTACTCTCCATATTTTAAGGCATCTTTTGTTTTATGTCAGTAGTGTCGAGGACTAAATGTACCACTTGTTCTGAATCTTTTTGCTAATTTACTGTTACCCTCTTTTCTTTATTTCCAATTCTTTCAACTGTTACATTACCCTTTTAAACCATTCTACTTTGGGCTTATCTTTTGCATTTCTGAATAATTCCTTTCTAGGCTACTGTCAACAAAGTTATAAATTCTTAAACCTGTGTTTGTTGCTTTATCGTCCTCAGCTTATAAGCATAACTTCCTAGGTTAATTCCCATTCTTTCCCATTATTCTATTTAAGCAGCTCTCAAACTCATATTTGAAGTGATTTAATTCTGGGCTTTCCTAGAAAACATGCTCCCATACCCTCCTCTGCTTCACATTTCCATCACTTCTCCTTTATGGATGGATGGGAATGTTCCTTTATTTAGCTGGGTATAAGAATATTTGCACAGTTATTTCCAACTTAAGTTACTAAAACTTCCTGACTTTGGTAGCTTGCCTGGGGCACTACATCTCTTTCTATTCTTTTATCATACATTTTTTATGTAAGATTTTCCCTTGCTGCTTTAAAATATGTGGCAGGTTGTAAATTAATCTCCATTAAGTTTTTTACTAAGGCAATTAGAAATGTATGTACCTCTTGTTGTGATCTTCCCTTCAGATCTTCCTTTCCCTCTCTTATAAGGCCCACATTAAAGGGAGTTATCTATTTCTCTCTTAGGTTCATAGGTAGGTAGGTACTAGGCTATCAGCCTAAGGGCCTACGTAAGCCTAGCCAACAAGGTTTCCTGGCTTACACCACCCAAGAAAGTTAATTTCCTGTGCCCCTGTCGAGCAGAGCCACAGAAGTGATTTCCGGGGTGTATCTCATATTTCCCATCCACTCATCAAGATTTTTCTTGAAGAGTGCTAATGAGGAACTTTGCTTGACAAAGATGGGTAGTTTGCTCCAGAGTATAGGAAGTCTCTGGGACAGGAATCTATCCCTTCAGCATGTCCTGTTTATTGTGGTGACAAGGTTTAGGTCCCTAGAGGGTGTAGCTCGAAGGGATTGGGATCTTTAGGTGTAGCATGTCCAACAGCTCTGGGTTTAACATAGCTTTATATGTCAGGCAGAAATCTCCTCGGAGTAGACAATATGCTACAGAGTAAAGCTGGAATTTTTTGACACGGTCAGTGTAGGGCATCTGTTTGAGGCTAGTAATCCTCTTTGTGAGGTTGTTCTGTGGCCTTTCCAGCTGTTGCAGATGTCTTGTGAGGTACATTCCAAAAGGGGCATTGTACTCTACAATGGGTTCTAATGAGTGCCGAGTACAGGGGAACAATGACCTCTTTTTTCCTGGATGAGAATCTTTTTGTGATGAGGTGTGCCACATAGGATTTCCTGACTACTGTGGCAATATGATTATCAAAGGAGAGACTACTGTCCACCTGGGTGCCAAGGTCTCTTATCACACTTTCGGCATTAAGTAGACTGCCGTTTATGTGGTAGTTCATGGGTACAAAATTTTTACCAAAGGGGATGATGGTGCACTTTTTGGCATTGAGCTTGAGACCATGCCTCTGACACCAGGCATCTGTCTCAGTGAGGCCCTTCTGTAGGATGTTCACATCATTTGGGGACTCGACTATGGCTCCTAGTTTGCAGTCACCTGCAAACTTCATTAACCAGAGGCCTTCTGTGTTAGCCTGTACTTCAGAGAAGTAGATACCAAACAGGAGATGTCCCAGGACTGAACCCTGTGGTACTCCACTTGTCACTGGTTTTGAGTTAGATCTGGAGTCTGTAACTTTTACAGTGTGGGTTCTGTCAGTGAGCCAGTTGGCAACTCATCTTGTGACGTAGGGACTTATACCTAGTTTAGTGAATTTATCTATAATTCCAGAATGGGGGTTGGTGTAGAAAGCCTTGGCGAGGTCAAGATAGG
Source organism: Protopterus annectens (assembly GCF_019279795.1). NCBI lineage: Eukaryota > Metazoa > Chordata > Ceratodontiformes > Protopteridae > Protopterus > Protopterus annectens. Next base: position 453,392,264 of record NC_056739.1, read on the forward strand.
CTGTGTGAACCACCTTACCCTCGTCTACGGCTTTGGTGACTGCCTCAAAGAAGTTGATCAGGTTCAAAAGGCAGGATCTGCCTTTCACAAACTTGAACTGGTTGGGGTCCAGAGTTTGGAGGTTACTAATGTCTTTGTTTAGGAGTTCGATGATGGTACATTCCATGGCCTTGCAGACCAGGCTCGTGAGGCTAATAGGGCGATAGTTCCCAGGATCAGTAGTGGCTCCCCCTTTGTGGAGTGGGATAACTGTTGCTATGCACCATTCAGTGGGCACAAAGCCTGACGTGAGACTATGATTGAACATGGTGCTTAGGTGGTTAGCCAGTACATTCTGAAGTTTGTGCAAAGCGCAGCCTGGAATGTTGTCCGGTCCCATGGATGCTCTGCTTTTGGTTTTAGAGAGTGCAGCCTTTACCTGCATAGATGTGATTACAGGGGGTCTACTTTATTTACACAAAAGTTTAAAACAGCGAATGCATATGCATCAAACCGAGAAACCATCGAAACACAATAAAAATGGAACTACACAACAAACTTTTAGTTATGTACTTACCATAACTTCGGATGTATGGGATCCATCTCGCCTACATTCATAACTGATGGGTTCGGAGCCGATCCATCGGCTCCGACTCGGCCACTATATAGTAGAATGAAGTCTCTAATTGGCTGGGCTACCCCTTATCCCAGAATGCACCACGCCTGCTTCCCCAGATCTTGTTTGTTTGCTTTTTATACCTACATCCAGGCACAGAAACATACCAGCAACTGTAACAAACTAAAGTCCTTCAAGAGAAAAACTCAGTAAGTAGCAACATTCCCTCTAAATCCAATGGGAAGGGGGAAGGAGGGTGGGTACGTATGAATGTAGGTGAGATGGATCCCATACATCCGAAGTTATGGTAAGTACATAACTAAAAGATGTAATGGGATCCTATCTCGCCTACAATCATAACTGATGGGACAGCATCCCTAGCACCTAAATCCCGGGTGGCTCATTGGAAAACACTTCTGAGAACTGTGGAACCAAAGGAAGCTCTACCTCGAGAAGCCACATCTATCTTGTAATGAGAGATGAAGGTGTGCGGAGAAGTCCAGGTAGCGGCCGCACAGATATCATCTATCGATAATTTGGAGTGAAATGCTACAGAAGTAGCCATTGCCCTGGTAGAATGAGCCTTGACTAGGAATGGTAGCTCTTTGCCGGACCGTGAATAAATGAAGGAGATGCAATCTTTAATCCATTTGGCTATGGTGGTTTTAGCCAACGGTTGACCCAACTTATTTTCCGCAAAGGACACAAACAGCTGATCTGACTTTTGTGTCTGATTGGTCCTACTTAAATAAAAACGCAGTTGTCTGTGAACATCCAACTGATGGAAAATATATTCTGCGCTATTGGAGAATTTGGGAAAAAACACAGGGAGCTCCAGGGATTGTTGAATGCATAAGGGGGATGCTACCTTGGGTAAGAAAGAGGGATTTAACTTGAGAGACACTCTGTCTTTGTGAAAAGTCAAATAAGGAGGATTAGAACAGGGAGCCTGAAGCTCTGAGACCCGCTTGGCAGAGGTTATTGCCACCAAAAAGGCGGTTTTCCAAGATAGAAATTTTATATCACAAGTAGCTGCTGGTTCAAAGGGGCGGGCAGTTAAAGAAGCTAGAACCATATTCAGGTCCCAAGGGGGCACAGGATGGGCTATTGGGGGCCGAAGGAGCCACGCTCCTTTAAGGAAAGATTTGCAAAGCCTGTTTGCCATTAAGGAAGGCTGAAAAGAGACATGAAAATTGGAAATAGCCGCCAGTTGGACTTTAATTGTGGAAACTGAAGAGCCCAAATAAAACAAAGAAGCCAGGAATTCTAAAACCTGAGGTACTGGGGCGGTAAGTGGATCTATACCTTGTTGCTGGGCCCAAAGAGCAAACCTCTTCCATTTGCTGGAATACAGTTTAATAGTGGAAGGTTTGTGAGAAGAGGACAAAATGTGGATGACGTCTGGAGAAAGAGAGTTATCTCTGATTAAGGTTGGAAGTGGAGTAACCAAGCGGCCAACCTCAAGGACCTGAAGGATGGATGAGACTGTCCCAACTGATGAGTTAACAGGTCGGGCACCATGTCCAGAAACCATGGGCCTTCCACCGCATACCTCAGAAGGAAGGGGAACCAAACCTGACGAGGCCAGTGTGGAGCGATCAAAATCATGTCACTTCCTAGAGAAATCGCCTTCTGTATCACCTTCGGGAGAAGGGGAACCGGAGGGAAGGCATAAAGTAGACCGGGGGGCCAACTGTGAGCTACAGCGTCCCTGGGAATCTGCCCCTGAGAGGGAGTCAGCGTGAAGAACTCCCTGCATTTCGCATTGTGAGGGCTGGCGAACAAGTCGCAAGAAGGGAGGCCCCACTTGGCGAAGATGTTTGCAGCCACCCTGTCGTTGAAGGACCACTTGTGGGGCAACAGGAAAGTCCTGCTCAGCCTGTCTGCAATCACATTGGATTTCCCCGGAATGTGCATTGCCACTAGGAAACGCTGGGTAGAAATCGCCCAATGCCACACTCTCATGGCCTCTCAGCAAAGAGGGTAGGACCTGGTTCCGCCTTGCTTGTTTATGTACCAGACTATCGACATGTTGTCGGATAGAATCACAATAGTACCCTGGGGAAGAGCATGATGAAGTTCTTGCAACGCCAGTAGCACCGCTCTCATTTCCAGGATATTGATATGTAAGTGCGTTTCGTGAACCTGCCACGTGCCTTGGACAGACCTGTCCAGATAATGACCCCCCCACCCTATCTGGGAGGCGTCCGTGGTCACCGTGGCGATGGGAGGCTGAAGGGCAAAGGGTCGCCCCTGGTCCAGGTTGGACCAAAGCAGCCAACAACGTAGGTCCCAACGGCAAATTTCCGTAATCTGGACCAAATGGTTCAAGGGGAGTTCCTGAAAAGACCATTGAACCGACAGTAGCCATTGCAGCACCCGCATGTGCAGCCTGGCTAAGGGGACTAGAAGAATAGTCGAGGCCATCGTGCCCAATAACTGCAGAATCAGTCTGGCCTGAACTCGTGATCTGGGTAACAAGGTTTGAACCTGAGACTGCAGGACCTGAATCCTTTCTGCGGGCAAGAATGCCCGCATTCTTCTTGTGTCTAACTCTGCGCCTATAAAGGTAATACGCTGAGACAGCTGCAGCACAGATTTTCCCCAATTGAACGTGATTCCTAGTGAATGACCCAAATTGACTGTGGTCATAAGCGCCCGAACTAATAGATGCTTGGAGGTGGCAGTAAGGAGCCAGTCGTCTAGATAGGGAAACACTTGGAATCCTAGACTTCTCAAGTGAACTGTAACTACTGCCAGACACTTGGTGAACACCCTGGGGGCTGTGGTGAGACCAAAGGGCAGTGCTCGGAACTGGAAATGACTGGCTCCCAGGTGGAAGCGTAAATGACTCCTGGACTCCTGAGTTATCAGAATGTGATAGTAAGTGTCCTTGAGATCTATGGAGCACATCCAGACATCCTTCTCCAATAACGGGAGAATGGACTGAAGGGTGACCATTTGGAATTTGGATTTTTTTACAAAGCGATTCAATGATCTGAGGTCCAAAATGGGCCTTAAGTCCCCTGTCTTTTTTGGCACCAAAAATAGTCTTGAGTAAGTTCCTGATCCGATCTGGTCGTCAGGGACAGGCTGGATGACTCCTTTTCTTAGCAGCTTTGAAACCTCGACCGCTGCTTGATCCCGCTGACTGGGTGGCACAACCAGGATTTTCCTGATAGGGAGAGGGGGGATCTTGATGAAAGGGATGAGATAGCCTCCGGTTATGGTTCGGAGCACCCACTGATCCTTGGTGATAGATTCCCAAGCCTGCGGGTGTTCTGCAAAGTGACCCCCGACTGGCTCCGGAGATGCGCAGTCGGCCACGTCTCAGGGACGGAGAATGTAGGATGAACCATGAAAGGAATCACGATCTCCAGAGTTACGGGGGCCTCTGCCGCCTCTGGGGCGGCGTCTTCCTGAATTCCCCCCCTGCCTCTAGAGGGGGGATCACTCAGTGGAGTAGGGAAAGACCTTTGAGATTTCCTGAACCACATTTTCCCTCCTGTCTGGGCCTTGGGGTAAGGTCTAGAGAGAGCGGAAAAATGGGCCCCCACGGCAGTCAAGGTCTTGCCCTCCTGCTCGCACCGAGTCAGTGTGTCCTTCATCTTGGGTCCAAACAGGGAGGACCCATCAAAGGGGGCGTCGGTGAAGGAAGACTTAAAGGCCTCCGCAAAGGGACACAAGCGTAACCAGGCATGTCTTCTAAGAGCCACGCCTGTTCCCGCTGCTCTACTCGCCCCTTTGGCCGCATATGATATGAGCCTCATGGACGAGTTGACTATCGAAGATAGGGTAGTCATCTGGGTGCCAACAGTTTGGGCTAATGCCTCAGGAAGATTACCCGTAAGAGACTCACCTAACTCTTTGAGGAGGTCCCCTTTGGAGCCTGGTAAAATGACAAAGATAATTCAGCGACCGCAGGGAAAAGGCCACTGAAGAAAGGGTACACTTCCCGTACCTATCCATGCTCCTGGAATCCTTATTAGGAAGGTGAATAGACGTTGAAGCCTCTGCCACGTCCTGCTGAGTGGCAGATGCCACCACCATCGCATCTACTGCAACTCCTTTAGCCAAAAATTCCTTTTGAGGAGGGGCTGAGAGAAACTTGTTAGGCCTGGCGGGCACCGGTTCCACAGAGTCAGGGTGTTCCCACACCCTTCGAGAAACTAAATCTAGTAATTCATCGAAGGGTGGAGACACCCAGGAGGAGGAGGGCTGGGCCCCAAAAGCCTTGAGGAAGACTGACTCCTCTGCGGAAGGGGTTTTGGACTGCCAATCGCCTCTCTGTCTCAGGATCTCGAGGATATCTGAGAATGAGACGTCATCCGAGGACGATTCTGGGGACCCCTCCGCATCATCGAGGTCAGTATCTGATGTGATAGACTCATCCTGGGAGTCAATGTGCTTCCTCTTGCACAATTTTTTTCTCGGAGGTTCATCTGAAGCAGATTCAGAAGGACCTCCCGGGAGAAGGGAACCCCCCAAGGGGGTATCCTCAGGCCCTGGGGCCCCACTGTCATGGGAATGAAGGACACCAGAAGCACCAGTTTCCAAGTCTAGGGACGGTGAGGTAGAGACTTGCTGAGCGGGCAAGGACATGGCCAGCGCACTCCTCATGGCCTCAAAAGCAGGACCTCCAGACTCTACAGAGGACACCGGCTGAGAGACCACGACGGTACCGGGAATCCCTGCGGCCGATGCTCCAAGGGGGAGACTAGGCACCGAAGCTACCAGTTCCAAAGTGTTCCCCTCAGCCCTGACCGAGGAAGTCCCGGTACTGAACCCTGATGCCGAGGACAGGGTAGGAATGATGGTCGGAACAGAGAAACTCCGAGGGAGTCTCGGTTCCGACTGGACAACTCTGCTCCGCTCTACCATCACCGACTCCAACGGCTCTGAGGAGGTTGGAGGAGGAATCGGATGAGTTGAAGTGGGGACCGGCTCCAGAGCCGAGTGGGCTGGAGCCGAGACCATTTTTGCAAAAACCGGGGACTGGAAAAGCCTCTGGATAACTCTGTCCAAATCTGAGTCCGACAACCTGGAGGATTTAGAGGAAATAGATGGGGGCCGAGACGACTTCTCTCTTGGCTCCGATAGACCAGGGGACCAGCTCCGAAATGGCTCTAACACCATTGGCACCGGATCCGGAACCGTATGAATAAGCATTGGGGCCGAGGGAGGAGAGTCTGAGCTGCACACTTCCAACGGCTCCGAGACCAAAGGAGCTGAAGCAAGTGATTCTCCTCTCGATCCCCCAACCTGCGGCTCTGACACCAATGGAGCCGAGGAAAGAGGTATCGAGGCAGACCCTTCCACCCGAGGCTCCGAAGCCATTGGAGCCGAGGAAGAAGAGGTCGACCTATGCTTCTTGGAAGTCGGTTCTGACGGACTGGTCGGAGCCGACTACCTTTTCTTTTTAGAAGCTGGAGAGGAAGGAGAAGCCAAAGCTTCCTCACAGGAGGGCTTAATAAGGCACTTAAGGATCAATTTATTTTTATGTTCTTGAAGGACCCTAGAGGAAAAAGCATGACAAACACTACATGTTTCCTGCAAATGTTTCGGTCCTAAACAATATACACAAACAGCATGGCTATCAGTAATGGACATTTTGTAGTTACACTTAGTGCAATTTTTAAAACCAGACTTCTGCTATTTCGACATCCTATCACACAACTGTTTTACCACAACGAAAAACAACCTTAAGTAGGGCACGAGCCCTTTGACTCAAAATGGGACTGGCCCGAGATACAGCACACAAAATGGGCAGAAGCCCTCTAACTTAAATGGGCTTAGCCCGATAAAACAGAACGTACAGTAAGACAAATTCAACACACCCACACACAAATCAGGGCAAGGGCCCTCTAACTTAAATGGGCCCTGCCCGGTAAATAGAAAAAAATACCAATCACACCAAAAAAGGTTCACACACACACGTAAAGCTGTAAAAACAGCTGTTTGTTAAATTTGTGAAGAAAACCCTAGGTCAAAAGACCAAAAAGTAATCAAAAAACTACTTAGCTCCAGCCATGTCGAGACCACGTCTAGCTTGAAAAGCGGCAAACGAGATCTGGGAAGCAGGCGTGGTGCATTCTGGAATAAGGGGTAGCCCAGCCAATTAGAGACTTCGTGCTACTATATAGTGGCCGAGTCGGAGCCGATGGATCGGCTCCGAACCCATCAGTTATGAATGTAGGCGAGATAGGATCCCATTACATCATGACATGTAACAGCTATAGGCAGGGGAGCAAGCCCCCCTGCTCCCCCACACCCCCATTACTTAAATATACCAACTCCGAGATCGCACTACATTGAAGTAAATGGAAATCTCCACCTACGGAGATTTCTGTTTACAGTTTTCGATGGTTCGCACTTTCGATGCATATGTATTCGCTGTTTTAAGCTTTTGTGTAAATAAAGTAGACCCATTACAGGGACTCTGCATTCTTCCTGTACAGATATGGGCCCTTTAGGGGGTGAGGGGGGGGGTAAAGTTAGCACTGAAACTATCTGCCAGGATGATGGCAATATCAGTTGGTTCTGTAATTTTCGTGCCGTTGTGCTGTAACTCAGAGCAGATCTGGGTGTTGCCATTGAGATTCTTGATATAGCTATAGAATGTTTTGCGGCTGCCCTTAGAATTGGTGGCGATTTTGATTTCCTAGTTAGCTTTGGAGGATCTTATATGGGATTTCAACTTCTTACTGAGGCTGACGAGGGTGCTCCTCCACTCATGGGATTTTACTCTCTTTTGCAACAGTTTCTTCCTTCTGTTATAGAGTTTGTTTATGGCAGGTGACCACCAGATTGGCTTCCTTTTTTAGAGGATAGCGTCATGGTTCTGTTTGGAATAGCACGATCCATGCACTCGTGGAAGTGCTTATAGAGTGCATTTGTGTAGGATTCAGCAGTCGTAACTGTATTGTCTATCTGCGTGGGTGTCATGAATTTCACCACTTCTGTCTTAAGAAGCATGCAGTTGGCTTTGGAGAATTTTTTTACTGTGGTTTCCTTAATGGTGGGTGGGGGTGGGATGCAGATATCTAGGATGATTAGCTTATGGTCGGATCTGACCGAGTTGACTTCAGGTTTGGAACACCAGTCACTCATGGTGGTAATGACTAGGTCTTGGATTCTGTTGCCCCTGGTGGGGGTGTGGATAAGTTGATCTAGGGCGTTGGAATTTATGAATTCCAGAAAGCGCTGAGCGAAGGAGTTGGTACACGAGTACCAGTTAATGGTGGGGTAGTTGAAATCGCCCATTATTAGGGTGTTTGGTTGAACCCTAATATTTTCCAGTATATCAAGAAAAGGGGAGTGGAAATCCTGGGGCATGGTGAGGGATTTGTAGCAAACTGCAATTTGGATTCCAGTTTTGCCCAGAGTGCATTATGCTGCACAACTAGCCTGGAGGTGTGGATATCCTTAATGAATATGGACACACCTCCGCCTTTGGTGTTCTGGTCCAGGTTAGATGGCCGAAAAGTGTGGTATAAGTTATAGCCTGGTAATGCAGGGGTGCTCTCTAGAGTCTTAAAACAAGTCTTAGTCACTGCACAGATATTGATGTTCTCCATTTTAAGGAGTGCCTCGAGTGAGTGCATTTTGAGATTTAGACTTCTAGCATTGAGTAACATTACCCTCAGTATTTGCTTGCCTGTTCCTGTTACAGTGGTGAATTTGTCATTTAAACCTTGCCTAAAAAAGGCAGTATAGGGGCGGCAAGAGCCTTAGCCAGTATCTGGAATCCCAGGGGCGACAGGTGCAGGCTATCTCTGGCAAAGCATCGTGGTCGACCATGTCGTCCCAGGCAGGCAGATACTGGATCCCCTTAGAATGACACCAGAAGCTTAGCCAATTGTTGAAGTCAATCATTTTGTCCTTGTACTGCGGTATTATTCTTGGCGATAGCAGGATGCTACTCAGGGCTAGGGTCATACCTGCCTGGGCTACAAGATTGGAGAGCTCTTCCATGTCTTTTCATGCAGTCCAGGGAGGTACATCTCAGGTTGTTCACACCAACATGGACAATGACAAAGTCATATTTGTACTTGTTATGGAGTGACCTGAGTGCGTGGGTTATGTGGCAGATCCTGGCACCTGACAGGCAGCTAACAATAACCTTCTCCTTGTTTAGCCTGGTGAGTGGGACATCAGTGTGCCTGACTATAGAGTCACCTATGACTAGTGTGTTGGGTATGTTGTTTTGCCTTATGGGCTGTGGTTTATTGGCACACTGAGTCTGTGGGCTATGTATCATTCGGGTTGTGTTAGGGGGTGGAGGTTACTTGCGTTTCTGCTTTGGAGGTCTCTGTTGCTTGAGCAGATTATTATTGAGAGCCTCTGCGAAAGTTTTTGTGCTTCTATCTGTGGATTTTGGTGGTGTAGGTTTAGTGGGACTATGTGATGAGTGTGGTGTGGTGTGGTGCAAGTGTTTACCTTCTCCTCTTGACTGTCAAGTTCAGTCTTGGTTGGAGAGAGCTTTACCTCCAGTTTGGCTAGATAAGTGCATCTCTTGCAGGTTGTGGTGTTGGGTGGTAGGAGGAGAGGGTTGTCTGTGTACATGAGGCAATTGCTACATTGCCTCATGATGTCCAGATTCATCAGATAGGAGAGAACACTGGGAGCTGACCCTTGGACGTGCCTGAATAAAAAAAATACTTTCTTCTAGACAAGTGAGGGACGTGAGTATAAGAGCTGTTTTTCTATAAGTGGAAAGTGAGTATAAGAGCTGTTTTTCTCTAAGCATGTGAGGAAATTAAGTACAAAAACTGTTTTCCTCTAGGTAAAGAGGAAGGTTGAGTGCTGTAGTAATTTGTAGCTTATTTAATGCTAACACAAGTTCTGAACAAGTGCTGAGTACGAATAATCTAGAGTTTCTGTAATTTAAAAAGCTTGTTTCAGCCACATATTGTACTTATTTTACTGCCTGCACTTTAACAAAGTCGTTTTTGTTTAAATTCCCTGTTTAACGGTTGTATGCTACACACTCGTGTGATAGTCATTTCTGTGCATTTGAAGTGTTTTTTTATTCTATCTGCTTTATTTTCTGAAAACAAAACAAACCCCCCCCCAAAAAACAAAAAAAAATACTTGTTTTCCCGCCTTTCTAAGCTGGTTTAGTCCAGTTTTCAGGTTAGTGCTGAATTCAGGGCTGTGTTACAAGTTTTTGTGTTTGCCCCTACCTTATTTGGATAGAAGGAAGTTTCTTTGTTCACTGAGAGAGGGAGCTTTGAGCAGCCTATCTGTCCCTGGAGGAGTGGTTTCAGCCCAGAAATTAGTAGTTTATTGGCCATTTTGAGCTAATTTCTCTCTGTTTCACTTCCCTGCTATAAAACCTGCATTTGCAAGGTTTTGCGCACCGGGCAGCACCAGTTAGCTAGGGTATAACTATTCCCGGCTCCACAAAGAACTTTCAACTTAAGCACTCAAATCATTCACTTCTCATCCCGGCACTTGCTCAAAACTCATAGCAAGCACTAATAAACCTTAGCACTAGACCCCCCTATACTGTAGAGAAGGACAAAGCTCTCTATTCGACCTTACCAGCCAATCAGTAAAACAGTTCACTGTACCTATCCAGGCATGTCCAAAGGGCAGTTTCAGGTGTACTCTCCAGTCCAACTGGTGAATCTGGGCATTTTGAGGCAATGTTACAATTGCCTCGTACACAGACAACCCTCTCCTCCTTCTACCAAACACTAATACATGCGAGAGATGCAATTATACAGCCAAACTGGAGGCTAAGCTCTCTCAGCCCAAGACTGGACCAAGCAGTCAAGAGGAGAAGGGAATTACTTGCATCACACCACCAGTCTCACAAAGACCTATGAAACCAGCACTGGCAAAAAACACACATAAATACACAAAAACATACTCGGAGGCTCTAAATAAAAATCTGCAAAAGCAATAGAGACCTCCAAAGCAGACTTCCAAGCAACCTCCACCCCCCAACATAAACCATGAAACAAATACTTCACAAAACCAGTGTGCCACACAATCACAGCCCTTAAGGCAAAATAACATACCAAACACACTAGTAATAGGTGACTCTACAGTCAAGCACACTGACGTCCCACTCACTAGGCTGAACAAGGAGAAGGTTACTGTTAGTTGCCTGTCGGGAGCCAGGATCCGCCACATAACACAAGCTCTCAGATCACTCCAGAACAAGTACAAATATGACTCTGTCATCGTCCATGTTGGTGTGAATGACCTGAGCTGTATCTCCCTGGACTACATGAAAAGAGACATGGAGGAGCTCTCTGATCAAGTAGCCCAGGCCGGTATGACCCTGACCCTGAGTAGCATCCTGCCCTCACCAAGAATGATACCATGGTATAGAGAAAAAAAATATCAATTTCAACAATTGGCTAAGCTTCTGCTGTCATTCAAAGGGGATCCAGTGTCTGTCAGCCTGCGATGACATGCTCAACAAGCCACGCTGCTTTGCTAGAGACGGCTTGCACCTGTCACCCTTAGGCTTTTGAATACTGGCCAAGGCTCTTGCAACCCCCATAGTGCCTTTTTTAGGCAAGGCTCAAAAGACAAACCCACCACCGTAAATAGCACAAGTAACAAAAAATTGAGGGTAATGCTGCTCAAAGCCAGAAGTCTAAACCTCAAAATGCATGCACTCGAGGCACTCCTCAGTATGGAGAAAATCGATATATGTGCAGTAACACTAATCTGGTTTAAGTCTCCAGAGAGCACCCCAGCACTACCAGGCTACAACTCATACCATACATTTCAGCCACAAAACCCGGACCGAAATACAAAAGGCAGGGGAGTATCCATATTCATCAAGGATACCCACACCTCCAGGTTAGTGGCACAGCACGATGCTTCAGAGATCATCCACGTGCAACTAACAATGGGCAAAATTCCTATTCAAATTATAGCTTGCTACAGATCACCCACCATGTCCTAGTACCCCCACTCCGCATTCTTGGAAACACTGGGAAACAAAGGTCCTATCAAACACCCTGATTTCAATTACCCAAACATTAACTGGGAGAACTACTCAAGTACGAACTCCCTTACACAACATTTCCTAGAATTTATAAACTCAAATGCCCTGGATCAACTCCTCAACACCCCCACCAGAGGTGACAAAATATTGGACCTGGTCATCACCAACATGGGCGACCGGTGTTCCACACCAGAGGGTCAAGCCCTCGTTGGTTAGATCTGACCATAAACTAATCACTCTGGATATCCACATTCCACCACCACCCCTGGTCAAAGAAACCACCATGAAAACATTTCAAAAGCAAACCACATTACTTAAGACCGAGGTGGGAAGTTTCAAAGGCCCTATGCTAAAGGATAACGCTGTCCAAGCTGCAAAATCCTTTACTAATGCACTCTATGGCCACTTACAAGAATGCATGGATCGTGCTATCCCAAACAAAACCAAGACTCACTCCTTCAAGAAAAGGAAATCAGTCTGGTGGACCCCTGCCATAAACAAGCTATACAACAGAAGGAGGAAACTAGTACAGAAAAGAGTAAAATCCCAAGAAAGGAAGACATCCCTGATCAGTAGCAGCAAGAAAGAAACTACATTCCCTCATAAAATCATCCAAGGCTAGCTTCGAAAGAAACTTGCCTTGGACTCCAAAGATAACCACAAGGCATTCTTTAGCTACGTCAAGATTTTAAGTGGCAATTCTCAGATCTGCTCAGAGTTAGTGCAGAATGGCACAAAATACACTGAACCGACTGATATAACCAACATCCTGGCAGACAGGTTCGATGTAAACTTCACCCCCCCTCTCACCCCCAAAAGGGCCCATAACTACACCAGAAGAATGTAGTGCCCCTGAAATCACAGACACTCAGGTTAAAACAGCCCTCTCCAAAGCCAAAAACACAGCATCAGTGGAACTGGGCGGTGTCCCAGGCTGCATCCTACATGAGCTCCAAGATGAACTAACCCCTCACCTAAACACACTGTTTAAACTCAGCCTCTCCACAGGCTATGTGCCCACAGAGAGGCGCACAGCAACAGTTATTCCACTCCACAAAGGTGGAGCCACAACAGACCCCGGGAACTATTGCCCTATAAGCCTGACTAGCTTGGTCTGCAAAGTTATGGAGCTCATCTTCATGGATCTCATTAACAGAGACATTGGAAACCTTCAAATACTGGACCCTACCCAGTTTGGCTTTGTTACTTCTTTGAGACAGTTACCAAGGCTATAGACGAGAGAAAGGTGGTCCACACAGCCTAGCTAGACCTCGCAAAGGCCTTCGATACCATTCCCCACTCAGGTATTATAAACAAGCTCACCAGCCTGAACCTAAACCCCTACGTCATGAGATGGGTTGCCAAGTGGCTCACGGACAGAACCCACATGGTAAGAGTTGCTGGAGCTAGGTCTGACTCTAAACCGGTTACATGTGGCATTCCCCAGGGCTCAGTCCTAGAACCCCTCCTGTTTGGCATATACTTCTCAGAGGTGCAGGCAAGCAGAGGATGACTATGGCTGACCAAGTTTGCAGAGGACTGCAAACTAGGGGCTATAATTGACTCTCCAGCTAACACAGACATCCTCCAAAAGGGTCTCACTGAGACAGATACCTGGTGTCAAAACCATGGCCTCAAGCTAAATGCCAAAAAGTGCATAGTCATCCCCTTTGGAAAAAACAAAGTACCCACAAACTACCACATAGATGGTAGCCCCCTAAATACGGAAGACGTAATAAGGGATCTGGGGACCAAAGTAGATAGTAACCTCTCCTTTGATAATCACATTGCCAAAGTGGTTAGAAAATCTTTCTATGTGGCCCATCTAATCAAAAAAGGGTTTGGATCCAGATCAAAAGAGGTCATTGGGCCCCTCTATGCATCACTCATCAGACCCATCATAGAGTACAATGCCCCATTTGGGATGCACCTTACAAGACACCTGCAACAACTGGAAAGACCACAGAAGTTCCTCACCAAGAGGATCACTGGCCTCAAGCAGATGCCCTATGCAGCGTGACTGAAGAAACTCCAGCTGTACTTGGTTGCATACCGCCTACTCAGAGGTGATCTCTGCCTGACCTACAAGGCCATGTCCAACCCAGAATTGACGGACATGCTCCACCTAAAGAAAACCATATCCCCTCGAGCCACACGCTCCAGGTATCTAAACCTCATCACAACAATAAATAGGACATGCTGGAGGGACAGATTCCTGTCCCAGAGACTTCCCATGCTCTGGAACAAGATTCCAATCTACATTAGGCAGAGCTTCTCACTAACCCTCTTCAAGAGGAAACCTTGATGAGTGGATGGGAAACAGAAAGTTTACCCCAGGGATCACTTCAATGGCTCTGCTGGACAGAGGCACAGGGAACTAATCTAAGGGGGGGGGGGTGGCGAAAGCCAACACATTCCGGCTAGGCTTATAAATGCCTTTGGGCAGGTAGCCTAGTACCTACCTATGAACCTAAGTGCTAAAACTAAGAATCTGTACCTGGATCTTGTGGTAGATAGGCTACCTAGTGCTTACCACTCCCAATGATAAGCCAGAATGCTTCCCTCCAGCACAGAAAGGCTTGTGGGGGGGGGGGGGGCTCAGAAGCTTACAAACAGTCTTGGATAAGCAAATCTGTATCTGGACTAGCATAGTTACAGGAAAGGTGGGAAACAAGTGCAAATGCGGGCTTTTAAGCCAGAAAGTTGAAAGAGATGGAAAAACTGCCCAAACAGCCAATAAACTACAATTTCTGGGCCGGAAACCACTTGTGGTAGATACCTATTGCTTACCACTCCCACTGACAAGCTAGAAGGCTTCCCTCCAACACAGAGAGGCTTGGAAGGCTCAGAAGCTTACAAGGAGTACTGCATACAGCAAATCTGTTCCTGGACTAGACTAGTTACAGGAAAGGTAGGAAACGAGTGCAAACACGGGCTTTTAAACCAGAAGGTTGAAAGAGATAGAAAAAAAAGTACAGTTGTGTACACTTACCATAAATGTAGATGTTCATGTGTATTCACTGTTGTAGTCCTAACAAATGGGTTATCCGGCTCTCGGTAGCCCTCAGTCGGCCAGAATACTAAAGGCAAGTAAAAATGATGTTGGTTGCCCTCGGATGTAAAGGACGTCAGTGCGTCCGATACAAAAGTAGGCAGCCAATGTCACTTCCTCAGTCTTTCTTGCCATAACAGTCAGGAGCCCCCAGAAAAAAGGCTAAGCCAAATGCCAATTTGGCAAATAAAATCCAATTCAGCCTGTACCTAAGGAAAAAAGAATAGGTGGACCAAAAGGGGGAAGGAGGGAGGGAAACCAGGACTGCAACAATGAATACACTTGAACATCTACATTTATGGTAAGTGTACACAACTGTACTATGTTCATCTTGTTTCACTGTTGCAGTCCTAACAAATGGGTTGATTACCAAAGCCAAGAGAGAAGGGAGGAGGAACCAACAGAATCAAGGGTCGGAGATAATGCCCTGCAACACAGCAGTGGCAGACCCTGCCCTGGCTCTGGAAAACAGAGGCAAATTATAATGTTTTGTGAAAGTGTGAACAGAAGACCAAGTGGCATCTTCCAAAATATCTTTAGTAGGGATACCCCTTAAAAAGACTGCAGAAATGGAAGCTGCTCTTGTAGAGTGGGTCCTAACCCCTTGAGGAGGAACTTTGCCATGAAAAGAATAACAAAAGATGCAATGTGCAATCCACTTGGAAATAGTTTGCTTAGAAATAGCCTTGCCCTGAGTTCCAGGGGCAAAACTGACCAATAACTGAGCTGATTTCCGAAGGTCTTTATTCCTGTCCAGGTAAAACCTGAGCTGTCTGTGCACATAGGATCCTTTCACTTTTATTTCGAGGATTAGGAAAGAAGGTAGAAAAGTGTATGGACTGATTAAGAGTCAAGCTAGAAACCACCTTAGGCATAAAGGAGGGGTTGGTTCTCAAAGAGACCCTGTCTGGATGGAAAATAATAAAAGCCTCCACAGCCATCAAAGCCTGCAGCTCCAAAACCCAGTTATAACCATGAAGAAAGCAGTCTTCCATGAGAGAAACTTTAAATCTGCAGAGGCAGCTGGCTCAAAAGGAGGAAGAGTGAGCTTCTCTAGAACAAAATTAAGATCCCATGCTGGAGTAGGTGCCTTCTGGGAGGGTTTAAGTTACAAGCACCTCTGAAAAACATTTTCATCAAGGGATGAGAGAAAATGGGTTGTTCAAAAGAACAATGAGCAGAAATGGCTGAAGCATGGAGCTTGACAGAAGAAAAGGAAAGACCACTCTGAAGCAATTCAGCCAGGTATTCCAAGATCAGAGGAAGGGTAGGCTGATAAGAGGAATCCCCTCTAGCCTGCATCCAATGAGAAAACCTTTCCCATTTGGCAGCGTAGGACCTTCCTAGTGCTAGGCCTTCTGGCCTCCCTCAGCACATCAACCACCTGCTGGGAAAGGGAAGAAGATAAGGAAGGAGTCAAACTATGAGCCATGCTGCCAAGTGAAGGGATTGAAGATGAGGATGCAGAATAAATCCCCCTTCCTGAACCAAAAGATCTGGCTTCAGAGGAAGATGCCAAGGAGGGAATTGGGAGAAACTGCGGAGCAGCGGACACCAATGCTGTCTGGGCCAGTCCAGAGCTATGAGAATAGTCCTTGGTCATTCTTCCCTGATCTTCAACAACACTCTGGGTAGAAGAGGAAGAGGCAGGAAGGCATAAACTGATGGCAACCTCCAATGGAAGGACACAGCATCCAATCTCCAAGCCCTGCTGTGATGCTGTTTGGTGAAAGAGAGAGGCAGAAGGTGATTATCCGGGGAGGAGAAAAGATCCACTTGAGGTGTGCCCCAATGTTGAATGATGCTGTAGAAAACCGTCCTGTTCAGCTGCCACTCGTGAGGATGTAGTGTTCGCCTGTTCAACTGGTCTGCCAAAACTTTGACCCTTCCTGGAAGGAACTGAGCTAGGAGATGCAAGTCCAGGGATGCTGCCATGGACCAAAGATTCATGCTTTGTCTGCACAGGAGGTAAGAGTGTGTCCCTCCCTGATTGTTGATGTACCACATGCCTGTGGTATTGTCTGTTCTGACAAGTAAGGTCCCTGGAGAAAGAAGGTGCTTGAAGGCTAGTAAGGCTTGTTGAACTGCGATCAACTCTTTTAGATTTATATGCAGGTGCATCTGCTGGGTGTTCCACCGTCCCTGTATGCATCTGCCATCCAGGTGTGCTCCCCAGGCATAATCCGATGCATCTGTAGTCAGAACTTGAGTGGCAGGAGGTGTCCAAAAGGGCATGCCCTTGTTTTGTAGACAGGCAATTGCTCACCACAGAAACTCCGTCTGCAGAGATGAAAGCAGAGGGATCATCATATCCAGGTCCTGTGTGTATTGACACCAAATGTTCTTGAGGTACCATTGCAATTTCCTCATATGCAGTCTTGCATATGAAATCATGAGAATACAAGATGCCATGAATCACAGAGTTTGCAGGTATTTCCTTACAGGCAGCTGGAACAGGCTTGCCAAGTCTTTGAAGTAAACTGAAAGAGTTGTCTGCTTCTCCTGGGTGAGATATATCATCTGGGCAGCTGTGTTCAAACTCGACCCCAGGAATGTTATCTCCTTGGATGGTACCATTTTTGACTTTTCCTCATTGAGAGTGTAACCCAGGGAAGACAGAAGTCTCTTTATGAATTCCAGATCCTTTAATAGCTGCCCCTGAGAACTTGCTTGAATCAGACAGTCGTCCAAGTATGGGTAAATCTGAATTTTCTTCTGCCTGCAAAAAGCAATTACTGGGGCAAGGCACTTTGTGAAGACTCTGGGAGCAGTACATAAGCCAAAGGGCAGCGCAGAGAATTGATAATGTTGCTTGCCCACTCTGAAATGAAGATACTGCCTGCAACTTTCCCTGATAGGGATGTGCAGATAAGCCTCTTTGAGATCCAAGGTTACCAGCCAGGAATCCCTTTCTAGTATTGATAGCAACTGATGCAGAGTGAGCATTTTGAACTTTGGAATTACAAGAAAAGAGTACAGAATGGAAAGATCTAGGATAAGACACCAGGTGCCTTCTTTTTTGGAACTAGGAAAAGCCTGGAATAAAAGCCCTGGCCTACCTGCTGAACAGGAACTGCTTCTATTGCTCCCAGATGAAACAAAGACAAAAATTGCTTTTCTGCTTCTGCTTTTTGGTTTAGAAGAGCATCTGGGAATCCCTTGGGTGCTGAGACACCGTTCTGAACATCCATTTGTCATTTGTGATAGAGACCCAGGCATCTGAAAAAGGGGCCAACCTCCCCCCTAAAATACTCCCCCAGGCAAGCAAGAATAGGCAGAAGTTGTAAAAGGTCATTGAGAGTGCTTAGATTGAGATGCAGCCTTGGAGCTTCCCACCATAGAAGTGGAAGCCTGCCACCACCTAGACTTTTGAGGGATAGCTGTCTGCCCCCTAGAAGATTTGTAACTCCTAGACCTGGAATGGTTCTGTCTGCTGGTATCAGGAAAGGTCCAACTCTTGGAAGGGTAATTCCTGCTAAAGTGAGGGGGTTGAACTTGCAGAAAATCTTTAACAGTTTGCATGGACTTGGCCTTATCCTCCATCTTCTTAAGCACCTCCTCAGCTTTGTTGCCAAAAAGATTGTCTTTATGCAAAGGTACATCCAAAAGCTTAGCCTTGACAGGTTCTGAAAGAGGCTGTTCTCTGAGCCAAGCATGCCTTCTAAAACAGATCCAGTAGCCATAGCCCTACTGGAGGCCTCAAGGATGTCAAAACCACAATGCAAAGAATGCTTATTGACCAGAGTGGCTGAATTCAACAAATCCTGCATGTCTTTACTCTGTGCCAAAAGAGGTACATTTGCAATCTTAGACTTAATATCCTCCAAGGTGTGCTGTTGGTATTTCAGCATATGAAAAAGGCAATTGGTAGCCCTAATAGCTAGGGTGGCAGAGTTATAAACTTTCTTCACCCCACCTAAGTTCCTGGATTCTCTGTCCGATGGAACAGGATTCCTGGTAACAGTGGCCTTAACCCCTTTAGGGACCAGAGAAATAACCTCTGGATCCACCAATGGGTTCCTGAAAAGAAATAAATGAGAATCAGGAACTCTGTAGTACCTGTCAGGTTTCCTGGGAGCAGGAGGAACTGAATTTGGAGACGAGGAATTTTCCAGAAAAACATCAACAACTTCCAACACAGGGGGAATAGCAAGAGGCTTATGCTGAGGTAAATCAAGAAACTCCCTAATCCGTTTCTTAGATTGTGGATAATCCTGGCTTTCCCATTTAAAATGTTCCCTGAGGGTATTTAAAGTGTCAGCAAAAGAGAAATCCTCTGGAGAAGCCGAAGGAATGGACACCTCTACATATGAATCCTCACAGGGAGAAAAAGCCTGAGAAAATTCCTCTTCATCAGCAGAAATGCTGGAAGAAACAGATCCTGAACAGGACAAAACCTCAGGAGAAACCTCCCTACTCCTTTTAGGAGGGTGAAGCTGAGAACCCCCTGATAAGAGTTAACAAATTAGCCATTTTAACCATCTGGGATTTAGGTGAACTAGAAGGAAAGTACAGTTGTGTACACTTACCATAAATGTAGATGTTTGAGTGCATTCACTGTTGTAGTCATTACATTTGGGTTATCTGCTTGCAGGTAGCCCTCAGTCAGCCTGATTAACAAAGTCTTGGGTCCTGCTTTGGTTGCTGTCCCTTCTTCCATGACGTCAGGTTGTCAGGGGTATAAAAAGTACAGTTTTGTACCTACCATAAATGTAGATGTCCGATAGGAATGCATCTGCAGTCCTTACAAATGGGTTGTCCTGTCATCAGGCAGCCCTTCGGTCGGCCGGATTCCAAAGTCTGGGTCTGGCCTCGGCTGGTGTCGCACTTCACCCGATGTCATAGCTGCAGTTATTCGGGTATAAAGGCATCAGCCGACGCCATTTTCCTCAGTGTTTCTTGCCCCAGATGCCAGGTGCCCTCTTGGAAGGCTAAATTTGGATAAATGCCAATGTTTCCAAATAGTAGAGAGCAAACACAAAAAATAAGTATGTATGTACATATATACAAACAAATACACCATAATAGATCCCCCCCAGCTAGCTATAAGTTGGGCAAATACCCTAGAAGTACCACAGAGGGGAAGGCGGGTGGGTAATCCTGACTGCAGATGCATTCCTATCGGACATCTACATTTATGGTAGGTACAAAACTGTACTATGTCCTTCAAGGATGCATCTGCAGTCCTTACAAATGGGTAGAATACCATAGCCAAACTAGGGGAGGAGGAAAGAAGAGATTATGGTGTAGTTAGGATCCCTTGCAAAACAGCAGTGGAAAAACCTGTTCGGGATCTAGAGTATAAAGGTAAATTATAATGCTTGGCAAATGTATGCACGGAGGTCCAAGTAGCAGCCTCTATAATGTCCTTGGTAGCCACTCCTCGTAAGAAAGCTGTGGTAGTGGCTGTAGCCCTTGTAGAGTGAGGCCTGATGTTCTCTGGAGTTTTCTTTCCATGGTAGGAGTAACAAAATCTAATGCAATTTCCTATCCACTTGGAGATTGTCTGTTTTGAAATTGCTTTTCCTTCCCTTCCTGTTGCATATGCTACCAGTAGCTGGTCAGTTTTTCTATTGCCCTTGGTCCTGTCCAGGTAGTAGCGTAACTGTCTGTGTACATCCAAGGTATGCAACAGTCTTTCTCCTCTGTTCTGTGGGTTGGGGAAGAATGTAGGTAGGTGGATAGCCTGATTTAAAGACACTCTGGATACCACCTTAGGCATAAATGTAGGATTTGTTCTCATGGACACTCTATCTTGATGGAAGATCAGGAAGGGTTGCACTGCCATTAATGCCTGTAGTTCAGATACCCTTCTTGCTGAAGTGATTGCCAGCAGGAAAGCAGTCTTCCATGATAAGTATTGTAATTCTGCTGTTGCTGCTGGTTCGAAAGGAGGAAGTGTCAATTTTTCTAGGACAAAGTTCAAGTCCCATGCTGGCAATGGTGGTTTCTTAGGAGGTTTTACATTTTTAATTCCTCTCAGAAACTGCCTGAGCAGGGGATGCGAGAAGACAGGAGGATCCAAGCTGTATTCTGCTGAAATAGCTGATGCATGTATCTTGATGGAAGAATAGGACAGGCCTGTGTGGAAGAGCTCTGCCAAGTATTCCAGGATGTTGGCTATGTTTACCAGTGACACATCTTCTCCCTTTGCAGTACTCCAAATGAGATATCTTTTCCATTTTGCTGCATAATTTTTTCTTGTTGAGGGTCTGCAAGCCTCAAGGATAATGTCTTTAACCCTTTGTGATAAATTTGGGTTAATTGCTCTTATGTAATGTTCCAGGCAGTCAGCTGCAGAGTTTTCAGGTTTGGATGCAGGATGTTGTAGTTGTTCTGTGTTAACAGCAATGGAACCAGGGGTAGTGTCCATATTTGTTCCCGAGACATGCTCCTTAGTAATGGGTACCAATGTTGCCTCGGCCAGTCTGGAGCTATCAGAATGATCCTTGGATGCTCCTCTTTGATCTTCAATAGCACCTTGTGCATCAAAGGAAGTGGTGGGAATGCATATGCTGTCAGGTTTTCCAACTGAAAGATAGGGAGTCCACCTTCCAAGCAAGTGGGTGGTACGTCCTTGTGCAGAATTTCTTTAGCTGGTGATTGCGTGGGGATGCAAATAAGTCTATTTCTGGGAGTCCCCATTTTCTTGTAATGGCTTTGAAGATGTCCGGATGCAGCATCCATTCGTGGGCATCCGTGGTAGTCCTGCTTAATATGTCTGCTAGAATGTTTTCTTTTCCCGGTACAAAATTGCTTGTAACTGAATGTTGTAGCTCAGAGCCACATTCCATAGGTCCATTGCCATCCGGCATAGAGGGTATGAATGTGTGCCTCCCTGTTTGTTGATGTACCACATAACTGTGGTGTTGTCTGTCCTTATCATCAACTGACCTTCTCGGAGAAATGGTCTGAATGTCTGGATTGCCAATTTTACTGCCAGCATTTCCTTTAGATTTATGTGCAGGTGCAGCTGGTCTTGAGTCCATAAGCCTTGTATGCACTTGTCCAGCATGGTTGTCCAGCATGTGGGCCCCCCAACCGAGGTCTGAGGCGTCCGTCGTGATGGTTTGGCTTGGTTGAATGCTGTAGAAGGGCAATCCTGTGTTTGATTGACAGGTCTGAGCCCACCATAGGAACTCTTGCTTCAGGCATGGGATTATTGGAATTTTGGTTTCTAGGCTATGCTTGTGTTGAGACCATAAATTCTTTAGGTACCACTGTAGCTTTCTCATATGCAGTCTGGCATGAGGGACCAGTATTATGCAGGATGCCATAAAGCCCAGGGCTTGCAGTACTTTTCTTGCTGTTAGATGGTTCTGCTTTGTTAATGCCAAGAAGTAGAGAGGTAGTTGCTCTTGCTTTTCTGCAGTTAGGAATGCCATTTGCTTTGATGTGTCCAGCTCTGCACCCAAAAAGGTTATTCTTTGGGATGGAATCAGCCTTGACTTTTTTATATTGACTGTATATCCCAGGGCTTGTAGCAGGTAAATGACTCTTTGTAAGTCTTCTGTTAGCTTGTTTTTGTTGTCCGCTTGTATCAGGCAGTCGTCCAGGTAGGGGTAAATTTGGATTCCCTGAAGCCTGCAATGAGCAATTACTGATGCCAGGCATTTTGTGAACACTCTGGGCGCAGTAGATAAGCCAAAGGGCAATGCTGAGAATTGATAATGCTCTGATCCTGCAAGAAATCTGAGGTATCTTCTGCAATTTGGTCATATGGGGATGTGCAGGTATGCCTCCTTGAGATCTAGAGTTACCAGCCAAGACTCCTTGCCCAGCATGGGAAGAAGCTGCTGTAGAGTCAGCATTTTGAATTTTGGAACAATGAGGAATGTGTTTAAAGCGGACAGGTCGAGAATAGGCCTCCATTTGCTCTCTTTTCTTGGTACCAGGAAGAGTCTGGAGTAAAATCCCTTTCCTTGCTCCATAGATGGTACCTTTTCCACAGCTCTCATCCTTAATAATTGAGATATTTGTTTTAGAGCTTCTGCCTTTTGATTTGGCGGTAGGTTTGGCATTCCTCTCTTCCCTGGTAGAGTATGGAAGTGGAACCTGTAGCCTTGGTCTATTGTCTGTAAAATCCACTTGTCTCTTGTGATGTAATGCCAGTTTATTGAGAATAAGGCTAGCTTCCCGCCTAAGGGTGCTTCTAGTTGTTCCCTGGTAGGCGGTGCCAGTGCCAAGTCACTGTGATTGCCCTGTAGTTGTGGTGGTGGCTGTGTCTGTGGCCGTACTTCGCTGGTTGTTGCCCTGCCACTGGCGTCCCCTGTAGGCACCCCTGGATTGGTTTCTGCCTCTTGAACGCCTATTCCTGCCTCTCTGAGTTCTGGAGGAGTCTGGAAAGGACCAATTCTTGGAGGGCCAATTTCTGCTAAACCTTGGCGGTTGGACCTGTAAGAAATCTTTAACTGTTTGGACAGATTTTGCCTTCTCTTCCATCTTCTTCAGCACCTGTTGTGCAGGAGAGCCAAACAAATTGATCTTATCCATAGGAGCATCTAATAGTTTGGACTTGACATGGTCTGGCAAGGCCTGCTCTTTTAACCATGCATGCCTTCTGATAACTGTGCCTGTCATGGCTGATCTAAAGGAAGCCTCCAGTGCATCATAGCCACATTTTAAAGAATGGTTACTGACTTGCTGAATGTTATGTACCATTTCCTGTACAGATTTTTTGTCTAATGCTTCATCAGAGGACAGTTATTTGGTTAACTGGTCTAGCATAAATTCTTGATACTGGATCATGTGAAATTGACAGTTCAAGGCCCTAGCTGAAAGAGTAGCAGAAGTGTAAACTTTTTTACCCCATCTCTCTAAGGATCTGGATTCCCTTTCAGAGGGGAGGGGGTTTTTAGCAGAGGTAGCTGCTACAGCCTTAGGCCCTTGGGAGATAGTCTCGGATCTGCAAAAGGAGCCTTATACAAATGGTAATGCGTGTCCGGGACCCTGTAGTATCTATCAGGCTTAGCAGGGGCCGGAGGTAGAGAATCAGGAGCAGTACAAGCATCATTAAATGCATCATCTACAACAGAAAGAACTGGAGGTATGGCTAAAGGCCTATGTTGTGGTAAATGCAGAAAGGTCCTAAGCCTTTTTCTGGAGTCAGAAAAATCCTGGCCCTGCCACTGAAATTGTTCCCTCATAGCATGCAAGGTTTCCCCAAAGGAAAATTCCTCAGGCGGAGAGGCAGAAGGAATGGACTCTTCAGCATCAGAGTCTTCATAAGGGGAGAAAGGAGCCTCTGGAGGGTCTGTATCATTTGAATCATCAGAGGATTCATCTGTAGAAACAGGCTGAGGGGGCTCTGCTCTAGGCCTCTTCTCTGGTGGAGGCTGAGAGGCCCTGTCTGGATGAGGTTGGGATCCCCGGATTAAAGAAATGAGATCCTCTGCTAAACTAAGCAGTTGTGAACTGGAGCTAGGCCTATGAGTGGGGGGCTTAGCAGGCACAGTTTTAGTAGTCTTAGCTGCTTTAGCCCTGGCAAAGGCCTTAATGGACATGGCTGCAGGTGGCCTAGCAGCTCCATGTGCTGGGGTTGAAGTATCCAAGGGAATAGTATCAGATAGTTCCTGAGAAACTGCAACAGCAGGTGGGATTTCAGAGGCCGACTCCACGAGGTTGGAAGAGGCCTCGGTAGAAGGTAAGTTTTCGGCTGAAGGAAGAACCGCTTGCTCGGTTTCAGCCGAAACCGAGACACTCGCGGTTGGCTTAACCGGTTTCGGCGAAACCGCGGACCGCGAGTGTCGGTCCTTTCCTGCGTTTTTAGACATTTGCGTAGTCGGAGGATCCGACGGCATAATATAAGCAAAATCAGAGCCGAAAAACTCTTCAGCAAATTCAGACCGACGTCTAAGCGTCCGCCGGTTAAAAGAAGCACAGGCTAGACAAGCTACTACGTCGTGGTCTGGGCCTAAACAGGGTAAGCA
This sequence comes from Protopterus annectens, assembly GCF_019279795.1. Lineage (NCBI taxonomy): Eukaryota > Metazoa > Chordata > Ceratodontiformes > Protopteridae > Protopterus > Protopterus annectens. Next base: position 453,416,812 of record NC_056739.1, read on the forward strand.
GTAAGAGTGGAAATCTTTATGAGGTATTTGTTTCCCACAAGTTAAACAGTTATTCACTTTTTCTGACATCGGCTGAGGCAAGAAGGAGTCCCCAACGGGGTACTTAGCTTTTTAGAAGTCTTCGAAGTAGTATTCGGTAGTAGTAATCTCTGGTTCTGACCGACCGGCACTTGCGAACAGCTTCTGCTTCGGGCGCCATGCGGCAAGAAAGACTGAGGAAAATGGCGTCGGCTGATGCCTTTATACCCGAATAACTGCAGCTATGACGTCGGGTGAAGTGCGATACCAGCCAAGGCCAGACCCAGACTTTGGAATCCGGCCGACCGAAGGGCTGCCTGATGACAGGACAACCCATTTGTAAGGACTGCAGATGCATCCTTGAAGGACATCATGCAGCCGACGCCATTACATCAGTTTTTCTTGCCCCAGATGTCAGGTGCCCCCCTAATGGGGAGCAATTAAATAAAGTACAATGATATACCTTCAACAAAAAAGCAAATACATGAAAAAGGCTTTTAAGCATAGTAAAGGAAAGTAGAGGTATAGCCAAAGAAGTAAGGGGGCTGGAGGGAGGATAACCAGGAATGCAACAGTGAATACACTAGAACATCTATATTTATGGTAAGTGTACACAACTGTACTATGTTCTTCGTGTTTCACTGTTGCAGTCATTAAATTTGGGTAGCTTTCCAAACTATGGTTGGGAGGAGGAATTTAGATAGCATTAGGACCAGCTATATAAGGCCCTGCAAGACTGCAGTGGCAAAACCAGCTCTGAATTTAGAGAAAATTGGCAAATGATAATGCTTTGTGAAAGTATGCACGCAGCTCCAGGTAGCAGCTTCTAGGATGTCCCTGGTAGGGACGCCTCTGAGAAAGGCTGTAGAGGTAGATGCAGCCCTGGTGGAGTGAGGTCTGATCCCCTGGGGGATAGGTTTTCCATGGTGCTTATAGCAGAAATGAATGCAATGTCCTATCCATTTAGAAACAGTTTGCTTTGAAATAGCCTTCTCCTCTGCCCCTGCAGCAAATGCCACCAGCAGTTGTTCAGATTTCCTTTGAGGTTTAGCCCTATCCAAGTAGAATCTAAGTTGTCTGTGCACATCTAATGAATGTAGTATATGTTCCCCTTTGTTCTGTGGATTGGGAAAGAAGGTTGGCAAATGACTAGACTGATTAAGAGTTACACTGGATACCACCTTGGGCATGAAGGATGGATTGGTTCTGAGGGACACCCTGTCCACATGAAAGATGATGAAAGGCTCCACTGCCATAAGGTCCTGTAATTCAGATACCCTTCTAGCTGAAGTGATTGCTGAAAGGAAAGCTGTTTTCCAAGAAAGAAATTTTAAGTCTGCAGTAGCAGCTGGCTCAAAAGGAGGTAGAGTGAGTTTCTCCAAAACAAAGTTAAGGTCCCAGGCTGGGGTTGGACCTCTCCTGGAAGGTCTCAGATTTTTGGCCCCTCTGAGAAACTGTTTGAGCACTGGATGAGAGAAGAGGGGAGGTTCTGTGCTATAACGAACCAAAATGGCTGAGGCGTGGATTTTAATGGAGGAAAAAGACAGGCCCTTGTGAAGCATCTCAGTTAAGTATTGTAAAATCTGAGGTAAACTGGGCGCTGCTGTGCTCATCCCTTGAGATTGGTTCCAGGCACAGAATCTTTTCCATTTTTCAGCATAACATTTTCTAGTACTAGGCCTCCTTGCCTCTAAAATGATATGCATCACAGGTTTACTGAGGGATGGTAGAGGAGACATTATGTAATTAGCCAGGCTGCAAGGTTCAGTGTTAGAAGCTGAGGGTGCAGAATCTGGTTCTCCTGCTGAGACAACAGGGAAGGAGTCTGAGGCAGGTACCAAGGGGATAACCATGACACACTGCGCAGGAGGGGGTACCAGTGTTGGCGTGGCCAGTCTGGAGCAATCAAAATCATCCTTGGTTTGCCCTGTTTGATTTTTAGTAGTACTTTGGAAAGCAGAGGAAGAGGGGGGAAGGCATAGACTGATAGGTTTTTCCAGCTGAAGGACAGAGCATCCACTTTCCATGCTTGCTTGTGGGGAGTCCTTGTGCAAAATGTGTCCAATTGGTAGTTCTGGGAAGAGGCAAACAGGTCTATATCTGGGCTCCCCCATTTGCTTGTCAACATGTTGAAAATCCTTGGTTCCAGTTTCCACTCATGTGGATCCATGAGGTTTCTGCTTAGTCCGTCTGCCAGTGTATTTAATATTCCTGGTAGGAATTGAGCTTGTAGGTGCACTTGGTAGCTCAAGGTGGTGTTCCATAATGCCATGGCTAGTCTACAGAGGGGGTAAGAATGTGTACCCCCCTGCTTATGTACCACATAACAGTGGTGTTGTCCGTCTTTACCAAACATTGTCCTGGAAGAATATGGTCCTTGAGGGCTGTCAGAGCATTCTGTACAGCTAACATTTCTTTTTGATTGATATGCAGGTGCATTTGCCTTGGGTTCCATTTGCCCTGAATGCACTTCCCTGCCAGGTGAGCCCCCCATGCATAGTCTGATGCGTCTGTTGTTAGGGTTTGGGTGGCAGGGGGTGGTGTGAAAGGTAGTCCCCTGTTTTGGTGGCAGGTCTCTGCCCACCAAAGGAATTCTAGGCATAGGCAAGGTATGAAAGGAATCATTGCTTCTAGATCCTGAGAATGTTGACACCGTAGGCTTTTTAGATACCACTGTAGTTTCCTCATATGCAGTCTTGCATACAGAATTAGGAGAATGCAGGAGGCCATGAACCCCAAGGCTTGCAGTATTTGTCTTGCAGATAGCAGGGTTTTTGTGGCCACTTGTTTGAAGTAGATTGTCAAATTAATTTGTTTCTCTGGCATTAGGTAAGCCATCTGGGAAGTTGTATTCAAGCTTGCTCCCAGGAATATAATTTGTTGACAGGCCACCAGGTGTGATTTCTTTTCATTTATGGTGTACCCCAGACAAGTTAGAACCCTTTGTACAAAGGCCAGATGATTCAAAAGTATGCCCTGGCTTTCTGCCTGAATTGGACAATCGTCCATGTATGGGTATATGTGAATATTTCTTTGCCTGCAAAATGCAATAACTGGATCTAGGCACTTTGTGAATACCCTGGGCACAGTAGATAAGCCAAAGGCAGTGCAGAGAACTGATAGTGTGTGTAGCCTGCTTTGAAGTGTAGGTATCTTCTGCAAGATTCCCTGATTGGGATGTGCAGGTATGCTTCTTTTAAATCTAGTGTTGCCAACCAGGCATCTTTGCCTAGCATAGGAAGTAATTGGTGAAAAGTCAGCATCTTGAATTTTGGAATTTCCAAAAAGGTGTTTAGGGTAGACAGGTCCAGGATAGGATGCCATGAATTTTCTTTTCTGGGTACCAGGAAAAGTCTTGAGTAGAAACCTTGTCCCTTTTCCTCTTCCGGTACCAGCTGAATAGCCCCCATGCTTAAGAGAGAAAGTATTTGTTTTGGGGCCACTGCCCACTGATTTGGGGGTAGGTTCAGCCACCCGCTTGGTGTTGACAACGTGTGGAAGTGAAATCTGTATCCTTGGGACACTATATTTAAAACCCATTTGTTCTGGGTAATGAGTTCCCAGTTCTTTGCATGAAGAGCAATCTTTCCCCCCAAAGAGGCAGTCAGTTGATAAGTGCTTGGAAATGTTAAACTGAAGTCATTGAGACAGTTTACCATAAGGGGGAGTCTTATTACTCCCAGATTTAGAAGTGGAGGCCCCCCACTGCTTAGTCCTGTGTGTCCCCTGGGACTGAAACCTGGGGCTTTTGCTGTGTCTGGGTTTGGCTTGAGAAGACCTGAAAGGGGCTGGAAAGGACCAATTCTTAGAGGGCCAGTGCCTACTAAATCTAGGAGGCTGAACTTGTAAGAAATCTTTAACAGTTTGCATAGATTTAGCTTTATCTTCCATCTTTTTAAGAACTTCCTCAGCCTTGTTGCCAGACAGGTGGTCCTGATTAAAGGGAGCATCCAACAATTTAGCTTTAACATGATCAGGCAAAGATTGCTCCTTTAACCAAACATGCCTTCTGAGCACAGACCCAGTAACAGCAGCCCTGCAAGAGGCCTCTAATGAATCAAAACCACATTGCAAAGTAGGTTTTCCAACTTGTTCAGCAGAATGCATTAAATGCTGTAATTCTTTATTTTCCACACAGTCAGGAATCAACATAATTTTCTGTTTAAGCAATCCAATAACATGTTGCTGGTACTAACATATGAAACTGGCAGTTTAAATCCCTAATGGCCAAGGCTGCAGAAGTGTAAACCTTCTTACCCCATCTATCCAGCACCCTGGAGTCTATATCAGAAGGGGTAGGATTTTTAGCAGTAGAAGCCTTAATGCCCTTGGGCCCTGTGAAATAGTCTCTGGATCCGCAATAGGATTTTTAAAAAGGAACTTGTGTGACTCAGGGACCCTGTAGTATCTGTCAGGTTTTCTGGGAGCAGGAGGCAAGGAATCAGGGACCAAACTAGATTCCGAAAAACCATCATCAACAATGTCTAGTACAGGAGGAATAGCTAAAGGCCTATGCTGAGGTAGGAGTAAGAAATCCCTAAGCCTCTTTTTTGAATCAGAAAAATAGGTAGGAGTAAGAAATCCCTAAGCCTCTTTTTTGAATCAGAAAAATCCTGGCTTTCCCAGTGGAAATGCTCCCTTAGAGTATGCAAGGTTTCCCCAGAAGAAAAATGCTCTGGAGGGGAAGCAGAGGGAATGGAGTCCTCTGCATCTGAATCCTCATAAGTAGATAAGGGCAAATCCAGATCATCAGAAGAATCAGAAAAAACAGAATCCTGGTCAGAAGATTCATAATCAACTTCAGTCCTAGGCCTCTTAGAAAGGGGGGTTGGCTACCTCTGATTAGAGTTATTAAATCTTCAGCCATTCTTATTTGTTTTTTAGGCAAACAGGCCTGAGCATGTGGCCTGGGCGTCGTGTTTTTAGGCATGGTTCGAGATTTAGCCCTAAGTGAAGAAGGAGGCGTCAGTTTAATATGCAAGTCCGTAGGCCTGAATACACCCTCAGAAGCCGGTACCTGCACAGTGGCTCTGGAAACAAAAAAATTGCCAGCACCTCGGAGAGTCAAACAAATAGGTTTATTAAACTTCAAAAAGCTGGTGATTAGACCGGTTTCAGCTAAAAGCTTTCCTCAGTAATACATTAGTGAAGTTACAAGAAGCCCTTATATAGCTGAAAGTTTTGAATCCATGACATCATTTCCTGTGATTAATTAAATAAAAAATAAAAAATATATTGTAATGGTGAATTTTCACAAATAACACATTATAGAAATGTCATCCATCCATATGCAAGTATACTGCCAAAGTATTAATATGACAAAACTCCTATAATGACAAAATCTAATAGAAAAACAAAAGAATAGAAAATGTAATGTTATACAATAAGGATTAAATTACTTACTGCAAACTCATAGTTTATCATTTAACCCTGGGGGAAAAGTCCCTAGTTTAATAATCCACCTTCTCTCCTTTGTATTGAGAATGTCGTGCCATCCTGATTTGAAAGAGCGATCCCCCACAATTCGATCAATAATAGTGAAAGTAAATCTTGCATTTGAATGTTTGGTTGTATGTTTGTACAGTGCATTAGTAATTCTGTGGTTTCTGATGTCCCCAAGTGCTCTGAAATTCTGATCTGGAACTGCCTTGATGTCTGGCCAATGTAAAATGCCTGACATGTACAAGTGGCTAGATAGATTATCCAATCTGAACTACAATTTCGAAGAAATTGATGTCATATACCTGACCTGTGTTTTACTAGTGAAACTCGTGGTTTTAAAATGTAATTGCAAAACTGCAATGGCCACAGGGAAGTTCCCAATCAACTTATCTCCAGTAAGTGTCCTTTGTGTATAGTTATCCTGCTTGATTTTTGATGTTTTTTTGTAATGAGAAAAGTGGGTACATAGGGATTTCTTTCTATAGGAGAAGTAACAACGTTCTCCTAGATAATTTTCTAAAAGGGGTGCGAGTTGAGTATATTCCAGTGGTTATTGACGATATTAATAAGATTTCTACTGTTACGACCATAGGTAGTGACCAATCTGCATACTTCGGAATCATCAGTGTTCTTGCCTTTCTTATATTCCAATAAAGACTCTCTAGGTATGGAGTCACAGATGCACCGCTGAGTTAATGATTTGTGATGAGTATCCTCTGGACAAAAATCTGTTGGTTAGGTCTTCTTGATATTTGGTAAGGTCTTCCTGTGAGGAGCATATTCTTCTTATTCTCATAAATTGGGATTTCGGAATATTTTTGGTAATATGTTTTGGATGGAAACTTTTGGCATGTAAGAGAGTGTTGTACTGGGGAAATTTTCTATATATAGATGTTAGTAATGTGTTATCCATCTGTCTTTTCAGATGGACATCCAAGAAATGAATTTCATTAGGATGATGTTCTTCAGTGAATTCAATCCCCCAAATATTGCCATTTAGATATTCCAAAAATTCCCCTAGATATTCCTGTCCTCCTTTCCAAACCATCCAACAGTCGTCCAGGTATCTCCTCCATATGTCGATTTCTGGTAAATATATATTGTGCATTGGATCGTAAATGATAGTTTCCTCTATGTATCCCATAAACAGATCCGCATAAATGGGCGCGAAGGAGGCTCCCATTGCTGTTCCTTGTAATTGCCAATAGCAATCCTGTTGGAAATAGAATACATTTTTGGTCAAGATGTGTTCCGCCATACATAATATTAGTGTATTCATTCCTGGTGGGTATAAATTTGCTTTGTATAACCAAAACTCCAATGCCATTAAGCCAGCCCAATGAGGGATACTGGTATATAAAGAGGATACGTCCAAGGTGCACATGAGCCAATCCGAATCCAACTGTGTGTCAGTAACAATCTTCAAAAATTCAGTGGTGTCCTGTATTCTAGCACGAATGAATTTCAATAGTGGTTTTAACTTTTCAGTAAGAAAGGCGAAGCGGTTCTGTTAGTGAGCCAATGCCCGATACAATTGGTCTACCTGGTGGATGTTCCAAAGATTTATGAATCTTAGGTAGAAGGTATAGATATTGTTTGGCAGGATCTTTGACTGTAAGATGTTTCCTAGTCTTTTCTGAGATTATACCATTTTCGACTGCCTCTTTAAGAAATAAAGTGATTTCAGTTTGAAAGCCAGATGTTGGATCAATATCCATCTTCATATAGTGGTGGTGATTGGATAGTTGTCTGTTTGCTTCATACAGATAATAATCATTATCCATAACCACAACCGCACCCCCTTTGTCTGCTGGAATAATGACAATGTCTTTGTTGTTTTTCAGTTGTGTGAGCGCCAGCTGTTCCTGTTTGGAAATATTGTTGTGCATAATGTCTGGGGAGCTGTAATGAAAATGTAAATCTTTGATAACAGCCTGTTGAAACACAGAAACATGTTTATCCATTGGGGGTGTAAATGTGGATTTATGAAATTTAAAGTCAGTTGATCTTTGAGTGTCAGTATGTTGGTCCTGCTGCTGAAAAAATATTTTTAGATTAATCTTTCTACAAAAATCTAAAATGTCAGATACAAAAGTGCTCTCATCAATAAAGAAACCTGGGATAAAACCGAGTCCTTTATTCAATAATGCTTGCTGTTCCTCAGTTAAAACATGTTTGGAAATATTATGTACATTCGTATAGTATTGATTTACTTTATCACTGACATGAAAAGTTCTTCCAAACTTGTAACCCCTATGTTTTCTTCCGGCTCTATGTTTCTTGCCCCTAAAGGGTGTTGTGATGTTCTACCCCTTTTGGCATTTGGAGAGTCCCCAACTATGGAAATGTCTGTATTTGTAGTGGAAGATTCCTCCCCAGATGTAATATAATTAGAGCCAGTTTTCTTGAGAATAGACCTAGGTCTTTTCTTCCGATTGAAGGGCACATTCCTAGTGCCTTGGGCAAACCTGACACCCTTCTGTGATTCGAATTGTCTACCCTTTAGGTAGTCCTCTTTGTCCCGAGAAAATTTATGAAGTTTCCTACTTTTTAGGCTATTCTCCAATGTGGAGACCTCCTTGGCCAACTTGTTTAAACAATCCTGAAAATTACTAGTCCCCTCATGATGTTTGAGTGAGTGGCAAGTTTTTTCAACCTGCTCTATGTTGTTCTTAATAGTTCTCTCATAATAGGCTGACAGTATGTTGACCCTGGCCATCGCCGCTTCTTGTTGTGCTATCTGCCACTCTTTAATTAGAGTCTCATCTGGATTAGCCACAAGTGGCTGTATCTTGCATCTTAAACCCCGTGGGGTTATATTTTGTATTTGGTACGCTTTAAAAAGCTTATGATGCCAGATGTTAGTTCTCAGTGCCTTAATTTGTTTTCCAAGTTTGTGGAAAGAATTCTCACAACCGTCAACTGGATCTGCCCTGTTTACATCATACGTTTCATTTTGGTCAATGCCAATCCCAAAAATTTTTAGATCGTCCTTGTCGGAGCATAGGCCTAATAGTAATTTTTCTAGATCCATGACAATTGGTTGCACTGGTTTAGTTCACACTAGACTGAGAATATATAGTAAAATTCAAAGCACAAAGATTGTTATGACAAGCCAGCCAAGGAGATTCTTAATTACTGATAGATCTAAAGCAATTCGAATCCCAGAAGGGCACAGAGTTTTTCATGTAAGGGGTAAGTTTTGTTGTTGCAGAGAAATCTTGTTTTTAGACAAAAATGGAAAAAAAGAAGAAATTGTTGGCAAATAATAGCCAATTGTACTTTGCTATACTTGTACCTGATAGATCTAAATATTGAGTACAAGTAAATTCTGTAAATAGTTAGGTCTGAGTATGATATTCACCTCAATAGGTAGGAGTCCAAAGAGATCTCTGTATCTTAGTTGACCTTCAATAGACCGAAGTAAAAAAATATATATGAAAAAAATCTGTTTTTGTCTGTGGACCAACTATACATTGACTCAAAGATATGTCCTTAACATCTACATCCCTGTTTACAATAATGAAAATAGGTCCAAGTCAGTATTATATATTTAACCAGCTACAAAATTATGCCTAGTATATAATTGAGGTCAATGATAATATATGGTTCAAAAATATGTTTGTAATGTAGATGGTTGTTTTCAATAATATCCTGAACACTGGAAAACCCACATAATAGGTCCCGTGTAATTAGTGTATAATTTTTGTTAAAACCAGAAATCTGGTCAGCCCTAATACAGTTTCCACATTATTAAAAAAAGTTGGCACCTAGTCAGCCCAAATACACAGTATTCAGATTGACAAGAAAGTGCCCTGTGGGGAAAACTAACTTATACACTTTGTTTTTGAAATCCGCACCTGGCCAACCTAAACCAACAGTGTTTGTGTTTATGTAATGGAACCCTGTTAATAGAACACACTATATATTCAAAAGGTAGAAATATATGAGCCCATAGGCCCCAGAAGTTATGCTACCCAATGATATTGTGTTTAAATTGAAACCCTGTCAAATATTATCAAGGAATAATAAAGACCCTTTACACTTAAATAAGTCCACCATGGATAAATATCTAATAGCTCTGCGTTGTCTCTAAACCAACAACAAGAATATATCCAGCAAATGAGGCCAATGTAATGACCCCAAAGTATATTTCCGTTGTCACATATAGGTTTCAAATAGTATCAAAAACACAAAAAGGCATACAGAAGTTATGAAAAATACATGTAGTCCTACTGTATTAATTATTGTTGTTAGATGGCTAGCTAACCCTTATGAGATGTGTTCAAATATAGCACTTCTTTAGAAAAACACACAGTAGTTATATTGATTATAAGGCTGAATGCCCTGATAAATCGTTCTGGCGTTATCAAAATGGCGCCCTATGACAAACATATTTGTGAATTCAATAAGTTATAATCATTCTGTCTTGAAAACCTAAAGATAATACCATACAGTAATGTTATTGTGTTCCAATAAAACCATTCAAAATGTTAACACTCCCCAATGTTAGAGCTGAATGACTTGCCCACCCTGCCAAACAGTTCTAGCGTGTTCAAAATGGCACACAGTGAAAAAACACACTTAGACACTCCGCCAGTAAGAATCATGGAGCCCCTAAGACCCAAAAGTGAGACTGTACAATACTATAATTATTGAAATATAACTATACAAAATGTTGACACTTAATAATTCAGTTATTTTAAAAAAGAAATATGGGTTAGATCCATTAAGTCTCAAAATACTTCAGAGAGCTGTCCCGATATATGAAATAGTACCCCAAAGTCAAGTCGCTAAATATACTGACTTCCAAATTGGGTTTCTCCTCTGATTAAGCAGGAAAAAAAGTTGTTGTTATTTCAAAACCATAATCGTCACTGATCCAAAGTAGAGGAGGCGTCTTAATTACTATATAGTTGTCCCAAACCCGAATGTGCCGCCAGGACAATAATCCTGTGGTGAAACCAAGTCTTCCGTGTTTAGTAAATGAATTGAACTAAACAATTGGAATAAAAAGTACCTGCTTAAGTGGATTCTTCTTCAAGGAAAATTGTAGCGTCCACTATGTCCCCTTCGCCCAATATAGTAAAAATTGGTGCGCCGCATACAAGATAGAGGGTCCAGAAAACACAGAACTGATATATTATACCCTTAGCGTAATTGGCCTTAATTCCAAGTAGAAAACTGCTCCTGTATAAACAAGTTGTTGCCCGATGTAAAAAATGGCGTCCAATGCGATTCCTATCCCCCAATGTAGTTACACCATCAATAAGCCAAAAGTCAGGAAAAAGATGATGTTACTTATCCGTACGGCAATTAGTGCCAAGTTGAAAAACCGCTCCTCAGTAAGTAAGCAGATGTGATGATATCTTGCGATCGACCTCAGAAACGGCACCAGAGACAAAAAATGTTAGCTCATAAGAGCCCAAGCATCATGGATGTGTTTTTAGTTGAAAAAAGTTTTATAAAAATAAAAACGATGTCTTGAAAATCCTTTGTATCTCGAGAAAAAAGGCTCGACAGATACAGAGATGTACAGCTACTAAGTTGGGGACTCTCCAAATGCCCACAGCCAGCAAGCAACAAACTGAGTTGGAAGGATGTAGCTAGCAAGTTAGGCTGGTGCACGGCAAGCGAGTAGGTTAGTCCAAAAACAAAAAAATTGCCAGCACCTCGGAGAGTCAAACAAATAGGTTTATTAAACTTCAAAAAGCTGGTGATTAGACCGGTTTCAGCTAAAAGCTTTCCTCAGTAATACATTAGTGAAGTTACAAGAAGCCCTTATATAGCTGAAAGTTTTGAATCCATGACATCATTTCCTGTGATTAATTAAATAAAAAATAAAAAATATATTGTAATGGTGAATTTTCACAAATAACACATTACACGGGACCTATTATGTGGGTTTTCCAGTGTTCAGGATATTATTGAAAACAACCATCTACATTACAAACATATTTTTGAACCATATATTATCATTGACCTCAATTATATACTAGGCATAATTTTGTAGCTGGTTAAATATATAATACTGACTTGGACCTATTTTCATTATTGTAAACAGGGATGTAGATGTTAAGGACATATCTTTGAGTCAATGTATAGTTGGTCCACAGACAAAAACAGATTTTTTTCATATATATTTTTTTACTTCGGTCTATTGAAGGTCAACTAAGATACAGAGATCTCTTTGGACTCCTACCTATTGAGGTGAATATCATACTCAGACCTAACTATTTACAGAATTTACTTGTACTCAATATTTAGATCTATCAGGTACAAGTATAGCAAAGTACAATTGGCTATTATTTGCCAACAATTTCTTCTTTTTTTCCATTTTTGTCTAAAAACAAGATTTCTCTGCAACAACCAAACTTACCCCTTACATGAAAAACTCTGTGCCCTTCTGGGATTCGAATTGCTTTAGATCTATCAGTAATTAAGAATCTCCTTGGCTGGCTTGTCATAACAATCTTTGTGCTTTGAATTTTACTATATATTCTCAGTCTAGTGTGAACTAAACCAGTGCAACCAATTGTCATGGATCTAGAAAAATTACTATTAGGCCTATGCTCCGACAAGGACGATCTAAAAATTTTTGGGATTGGCATTGACCAAAATGAAATGTATGATGTAAACAGGGCAGATCCAGTTGACGGTTGCGAGAATTCTTTCCACAAACTTGGAAAACAAATTAAGGCACTGAGAACTAACATCTGGCATCATAAGCTTTTTAAAGCGTACCAAATACAAAATATAACCCACGGGTTTAAGATGCAAGATACAGCCACTTGTGGCTAATCCAGATGAGACTCTAATTAAAGAGTGGCAGATAGCACAACAAGAAGCGGCGATGGCCAGGGTCAACATACTGTCAGCCTATTATGAGAGAACTATTAAGAACAACATAGAGCAGGTTGAAAAAACTTGCCACTCACTCAAACATCATGAGGGGACTAGTAATTTTCAGGATTGTTTAAACAAGTTGGCCAAGGAGGTCTCCACATTGGAGAATAGCCTAAAAAGTAGGAAACTTCATAAATTTTCTCGGGACAAAGAGGACTACCTAAAGGGTAGACAATTCGAATCACAGAAGGGTGTCAGGTTTGCCCAAGGCACTAGGAATGTGCCCTTCAATCGGAAGAAAAGACCTAGGTCTATTCTCAAGAAAACTGGCTCTAATTATATTACATCTGGGGAGGAATCTTCCACTATAGATACAGACATTTCCATAGTTGGGGACTCTCCAAATGCCAAAAGGGGTAGAACATCACAACACCCTTTAGGGGCAAGAAACATAGAGCCGGAAGAAAACATAGGGGTTACAAGTTTGGAAGAACTTTTCATGTCAGTGATAAAGTAAATCAATACTATACGAATGTACATAATATTTCCAAACATGTTTTAACTGAGGAACAGCAAGCATTATTGAATAAAGGACTCGGTTTTATCCCAGGTTTCTTTATTGATGAGAGCACTTTTGTATCTGACATTTTAGATTTTTGTAGAAAGATTAATCTAAAAATATTTTTTCAGCAGCAGGACCAACATACTGACACTCAAAGATCAACTGACTTTAAATTTCATAAATCCACATTTACACCCCCAATGGATAAACATGTTTCTGTGTTTCAACAGGCTGTTATCAAAGATTTACATTTTCATTACAGCTCCCCAGACATTATGCACAACAATATTTCCAAACAGGAACAGCTGGCGTTCACACAACTGAAAAACAACAAAGACATTGTCATTATTCCAGCAGACAAAGGGGGTGCGGTTGTGGTTATGGATAATGATTATTATCTGTATGAAGCAAACAGACAACTATCCAATCACCACCACTATATGAAGATGGATATTGATCCAACATCTGGCTTTCAAACTGAAATCACTTTATTTCTTAAAGAGGCAGTCGAAAATGGTATAATCTCAGAAAAGACTAGGAAACATCTTACAGTCAAAGATCCTGCCAAACAATATCTATACCTTCTACCTAAGATTCATAAATCTTTGGAACATCCACCAGGTAGACCAATTGTATCGGGCATTGGCTCACTAACAGAACCGCTTTCGGCCTTTCTTACTGAAAAGTTAAAACCACTATTGAAATTCATTCGTGCTAGAATACAGGACACCACTGAATTTTTGAAGATTGTTACTGACACACAGTTGGATTCGGATTGGCTCATGTGCACCTTGGACGTATCCTCTTTATATACCAGTATCCCTCATTGGGCTGGCTTAATGGCATTGGAGTTTTGGTTATACAAAGCAAATTTATACCCACCAGGAATGAATACACTAATATTATGTATGGCGGAACACATCTTGACCAAAAATGTATTCTATTTCCAACAGGATTGCTATTGGCAATTACAAGGAACAGCAATGGGAGCCTCCTTGGCCCATTTATGCGGATCTGTTTATGGGATACATAGAGGAAACTATCATTTACGATCCAATGCACAATATATATTTACCAGAAATCGGCATATGGAGGAGATACCTGGACGACTGTTGGATGGTTTGGAAAGGAGGACAGGAATATCTAGGGGAATTTTTGGAATATCTAAATGGCAATATTTGGGGGATTGAATTCACTGAAGAACATCATCCTAATGAAATTCATTTCTTGGATGTCCATCTGAAAAGACAGATGGATAACACATTACTAACATCTATATATAGAAAATTTCCCCAGTACAACACTCTCTTACATGCCAAAAGTTTCCATCCAAAACATATTACCAAAAATATTCCGAAATCCCAATTTATGAGAATAAGAAGAATATGCTCCTCACAGGAAGACCTTACCAAATATCAAGAAGACCTAACCAACAGATTTTTGTCCAGAGGATACTCATCACAAATCATTAACTCAGCGGTGCGTACCTGTGACTCCATACCTAGAGAGTCTTTATTGGAATATAAGAAAGGCAAGAACACTGATGATTCCGAAGTATGCAGATTGGTCACTACCTATGGTCGTAACAGTAGAAATCTTATTAATATCGTCAATAACCACTGGAATATACTCAACTCGCACCCCCTTTTAGAAAATTATCTAGGAGAACGTTGTTACTTCTCCTATAGAAAGGGGAAATCCCTATGTACCCACTTTTCTCATTACAAAAAAACATCAAAAATCAAGCAGGATAACTATACACAAAGGACACTTACTGGAGATAAGTTGATTGGGAACTTCCCCTGTGGCCATTGCAGTTTTTGCAATTACATTTTTAAAACCACGAGTTTCACTAGTAAAAACACAGGTCAGGTATATGACATCAATTTCTTCGGAAATTGTAGTTCAGATTGGATAATCTATCTAGCCACTTGTACATGTCAGGCATTTTACATTGGCCAGACATCAAGGCAGTTCCGCATCAGAATTTCAGAGCACTTGGGGGACATCAGAAACCACAGAATTACTAATGCACTGTACAAACATACAACCAAACATTCAAATGCAAGATTTACTTTCACTATTATTGATCGAATTGTGGGGGATCGCTCTTTCAAATCAGGATGGCACGACATTCTCAATACAAAGGAGAGAAGGTGGATTATTAAACTAGGGGGACTTTTTCCCCCAGGGTTAAATGATAAACTATGAGTTTGCAGTAAGTAATTTAATCCTTATTGTATAACATTACATTTTCTATTCTTTTGTTTTTTCTATTAGATTTTGTCATTATAGGAGTTTTGTCATATTAATACTTTGGCAGTATACTTGCATATGGATGGATGACATTTCTATAATGTGTTATTTGTGAAAATTCACCATTACAATATATTTTTTATTTTTTATTTAATTAATCACAGGAAATGATGTCATGGATTCAAAACTTTCAGCTATATAAGGGCTTCTTGTAACTTCACTAATGTATTACTGAGGAAAGCTTTTAGCTGAAACCGGTCTAATCACCAGCTTTTTGAAGTTTAATAAACCTATTTGTTTGACTTTCCGAGGTGCTGGCAATTTTTTTGTTTTTGGAATAACCTACTCGCTTGCCGTGCACCAGCCTAACTTGCTAGCTACATCCTTACAACACAGTGGCTCTGGACCCATCCAAGGTACAGACATCCACGGGTTCCATAGTTGAAGCATCTCGCGGCATACCGGACTCTGAATGGGTCTCAATAGAGGCCTGTGAATCAAAAGTAGCTGGTATCAGTGGCTGCGAAAGCACCTCACTGAGTACCGGCGAACTGGCGAGTGGCTTAGGAGAAGCGTCGTCAGCAGTTTTGGACCTCGGTGGCCTGTTTCTTTCTTTATCTTCGCATTTTCTTGGAATCCCGGTAGCCAGATGGCTAACCAACATTTCTGGATAATTAAACCGAGAAACAGAAATATTTAGAAGTGAAAAATATACTGACGATGGATAGTGCGCTGATTAAATAAAGCACAAAACCGACAGCAAGGTACGTCGTGGTCAGGGCCTAGGCAAGGAATGCAGTATGAATGAAAATCTTTATGAGGTATTTGCTTTCCACAAGTAATGCAATTATTAACTTTTACTGCCATCGGTAAGGAGCAAGAAAAAGTTTCCCCAATGGGGTACTTAGCTTTAGTTGAAGACTTCAGTTCTGAAACTCGAAAATGAAAATTTCAGGAGTTGGCCGACCGGCACTTGCGAACTGCTTCTGCTTTGGGCACCGCACGGTAAGAAAGACTGATGTAATGGCGTCGGCTGGATGTTTTATACCCCTGATGACCTGACGTCATGGAAGAAGGGACATCAACCGACGCAGGACCCAAGACTTTGTTAATCAGGCCGACTGAGGGCTACCTGCCAGCAGATAAACCCAAATGTAATGACTGCAACAGTGAAACACGAAGAACATCTGGAGCCTGCCTTTTCACAGGCTTACAGATGGAAGGTTTACCCGCAACCTGAAGGACTCAGGAGGCCTGGCAACTGCCAAAGAAGCAGCAGGAGTAGAAGGAAGACGTTTGTTGTCAGATCGCAAACCGGAGGTCTTGGACCCTGGGGTCAGCTTAGCGGTACCGGCTTCAGCAGAAGAGGCGATCAGCTACAGGTCAGAAGACAAACTGGAGGCTGAAGGCCAAAGGGACTCAGACTCAACCAAGGCCTGCAGTTGTACATTTGTGGATTGCAGGGACTGCAAAAGCGTCTCACTGACTCCCACCTGACTGATGGCCAACTTAGCCTCATCTAAGGACTTAGTTTTCAGAGGCCTGTCACAGTCCTTGTCCTTACGCTTTTTCGGAATACCGGAAGCCTGAAGACCAGCAGATGCCATACCCACAAACTTAGGCCAAACTACGAAATGCTTAGCCAAAATCTTAGCCCGGTGATGGATACACGGATTAAAGGAGGCACAAAGATTACAACTGGGAACATCGTGATCAAGGCCTAAACAGATAATGCAATAGGAATGGAAATCTCTATGGGGAATCTGCTTTCCACAGGTAAGGCAATTTAACTTTTTCTGACATTTGTTAAGGCAAGAAAAGAGGATCCCCAACGGGGTACTTAGCTGTAGTAGACTTCAACACTTTGTAGTCAGAATTCAACAAAGGTAAACTGCCGACCGGCACTCGTGCATAAAAAGCTTCTGCTTCGGGCTCCGCAGCAAGGAAGACCGAGGAAGTGACATTGGCTGCCTCCTTTTGTATCAGATGCACTGACATCCTTTACATCCGATGGCAACCAACGTCATTTTTACTTACCTTTGGTATTCTGGTCGACTGAGGGCTACAGGGAGCCAGATAAACCATTTGTTAGGATGGCAACAGTGAAACACGATGAACATCTGCCCAAATGGCCAATAAACTACAATTTCTGGCCCAGAAACCACTCTTGTAGTAGACAAGCTACTTAGTGCTTACCACTCCCACTGATAAGCTAGAAGCCAACAAAGAAAGGCTTGGGGGGCTCAGAAGCTTACAATCAGTCCTCAACCCAGGTATCTCTCAACCCAGATACCTGTTTTACATCCTTCCAACTAATTTCCATATTCTTTTTCTGTAAGGGTGCTTGATAATACCCCATATCAATTAACTTCCTCTTCCTTTCTGCAAGCACTCTGGTGGAAAAGCAGTGACAGATACTGCATGACTCTTACAGGTGCACATCACCCAAACAGTAAACACACTGCACATGGGCATCCATGACGGACATTTTCTGTCCACAGTCTGGGCATTTTTTAAACCCAGACTTTGGATGTTTTTCCTTCTCTTCAGACATTTTACAATATCATTTTACAATATCCAATAAAATGTAACACACTATTTAACTATGAGCTATTTAAGAAGAAATCTAACTCACACAATACACACACAGCCCAAAAGGGGCAACTAGTAACTATATCAAGATAAATAGGATTAAGTAATCCAATAACAAGAATTGGAACACTGACTAACAACTATAAGAAGAGATCCTAAGGCCAAAGGGCCGAAGGCAAAGAAAGATTTTACTGAGAAAATGGGTATGAACACAGAAAAACTATTTACTAGCTAGTAATATCTAGTATTATATAGTAATCAAAGATATATAAAAATTTAAATATAAAACTTGATGAAAGTTGAAAACTCCCAATAATAGTCTTGAGCAATGCTGGAAACCAAGCGTTAGTGCAGTGGCAAACTAGATCTGAGGTAATTCCAGCAGTGCATTGTGGGATAAGCGGTTGGGTCTCGAGCTACTGGAGAACTTTGAGCTTGCTAGTTGGCCATGTCGGAGCTGAGGATTGGCTCCGAACCCATCAGTGATGAATGAACGGCGAGATTGAACTTCACATCTACAATTCCTGGCCCAGAAACCACTCTTGTGGTAGACAGGCTACTTAGTGCTTACCACTAATTCCTGGCCCAGAAACCACTCTTGTGGTAGACAGGCTATTTAGTGCTTACCACTCCCACTGATAAGCTATAACGCTTCCGTCCAACACAGAATGGCTTGGGGGGCTCAGAAGCTTACAAACAGTCCTCAACCCAGGTATCTGTTTTACATCCTTCCAACTAATTTCCATATCCTTTTTTCTGTATCTGCTCCCAAAACTTTGGATTAACATTTCTTTTGTACCACATTTCCACTACAAAATCCAATTGGGGCCTTCTTTTCTTTCAAAGCATATGCAATGGGAAGATTTCCCTGCATTGATGTTATTGTTTTAATAAGATAATTTATATTATAAAACAATATGTTTCTGAAGGCATTACACCTTGAACGATTCTTCTACAAGATCCGCCACCTCTAATTTCCCTTCAGTATCTAATTACATTCATTTCCATTTGGACAAATAATTATTTGCCTGTATAAGGTACACAAAATTTCAGTTGAGTTGCTCTATAATATTCTTTTAACATTCTCAACCTTCTCCTCTCACCAGGCAATAATCTTTCCATCTTACTCTCTCTTTCTTACCTTCCCATATAAACTCTTTCAGTTATTTATTTTTTCACCTCTTTTTCTGGGTAAGAAATACATTTGCCCTTCATGCGGATTCAAGGGCACTAGACACATCTTAATGGCTTCTATCTTGCTGTCTAGTTCCAGCCATATTTTCCATTTTCATAGGTGTGTACTAGGCTAATGACCCTGGAGCCTTTACAAGCCTAGCCCACAGGATTACCCTGGCATTGTGCCACCTGACCTTAGTTCCCAGTGCCTCTGTTTAGTAGAGGCACTGGAGTGATCCCCAGGGTGAATTTTCTATTTCAAATCCACTCATCAAGATTTCTCTTGAAGAGGGCCAGTGAGGTGCTCTGTTTGACATGTACAGGAAGTCTATTCCATAACATGGGCAGTCTCTCCAGCACGTTCTTTTCATTGTGGTAATGAGGTTGAGGTCTCTGGAGCATGTGGTGAGAAGGGAATGGGATTTCTTTAAATGTAGCATTTCTAACAGAGCTGGGTCAGACATGGCTTTGTAAGTCAAGCAGAGAACGCCTCTAAATAGCCAATATGAGACAGAGAATAGTTGTAGTTTTTTGAGTCTGCCCATATAGGACAAGTGTTTAAGGCCAAGGATCTTCTTTGTGAGGTACTTTTGCGGCCTCTCCATTTGTTGCAGGTGTCTAGTGAGGTACATGCCAAATGAGCCACTGCACTCTATGATTGGCCTAATGAGGGAAGTGGTAGAGGGAGACAAAGACCTCTCTCTTCCTGGATGCAAAACCCTTAGTAATGAGATGTGCCACATAGGACTTTCTGACCACAGTGGCAATGTGGTGGTCAAAAGAGGCTACTGCCAACCTGTGTTCCCAGATCTCTTATAACACCTTTTGTGTTCAGTGGACTACTACCAATGTGGTAATTCATGGGAACTGGGTTTTTCCCAAAGGAGATTATGAGAGATTTTTTTGGCACTGAACTTTAGGCCATGGTTCTGACACCAGCTGTTGGTCTCAGTGAGGTCTTTCTGTAGGATATCAAGATTACTTGGGGGAGTTAATAATGGCTCCCAACTTGGTTCATTAATTAGGCCAAGGGTAAGAACTGAGGTGAAAAGGACTTAGGTGTTCTCTTGGTGCCCTCAGTGTCTAGGATGGCTCAAAAAGAAACCAAACTGAAGTTGTGCCTTCACAAAAGCAGTTATCTTATCTGTCTAGCTGGGTGGGGCTCTGGAGGAACATAGGAGTAGAATAGCATGGCTGAACTGGGACAGGGCGAAAGGAATTGTGTTTTTTACCACCATTATTGAATTATCACTTGTGACATAAGCAAATTTACATTTATACAAGAGTAATCCAACTGTATTAACAAATTAACATTAACAAATATTATACTTCACATATATTGTTATATATCATATAACCTAAGCAACATTACATAACTTGTTCAATTCCTGCCCCCTTTTTTAAAACAAGAAACATTTTATTGAATCATCACTTAAGACATACGCAATCATACATTTATATAAATGAAAACAAACCACAACCAACACAATCATAGTTGCAAGCATTTTACATCACAAACCATAATGACACATTCCCAGTTCCAAACATATATCACTTATAATCTATCCAATCATCTTCAGTCAAACATTACATAGATCATTTTAAGTCCTGCCTTCTTTTAAACCTCATTCCTCCTGTATGCACTGTTTCCACAATTCCCATTTTTTTCCTGTGTAGTTTGCTCCTACTCTTTTCTAAAGATCTCAATTCCAGTTATTTTAGCTCTGTTACTATATTCAGTACTTGTAATATAGCTGGTTTAGATTTTGTTTCCATTATCTGGTAATTGCTTTTTTGGCAGTCACCATAATTAGACACAGCAAGGTCTTACCATGTCTAGGTGATTCCGATTCTGTATCACTGTTCAGAAAAATCAACTCCCTTGTCGCACCAATCTGCCCACCCAGCATCTCTGAAAGTGCAGCCTGCAGGGACACCTTAAAATCTGCCAATCCACTGCCCTCCCAGAAAATATTTTCCCAAATAACTCTTTCTTCCCAGTCACACCTCCAACATTTGCAGTCTACCTGAGGAAAAATTCTCTGGAGTCTACTTGGGGTATAAAAATATCAATGTAAACATTTCCAAGCAAAAATCCTAAATCTTCTAGATTTTGTTGCATATTTGGGAGACATACACATAACCTCGCATTGCTTCTTTGTGAAGGATGAAAGAAATTGTGACAACTCCTGCTCCAAGAAGAAACTACCCATTTTTCTCCATGGAGCATGGTCCATCAGCTCCACTGAGTCTTACCTTGGAGGAGAATCAGGGCATGAAAGAGTGGTCATGGAAGATAACTTTGGATGGGGAGAAGCGGCTATGACCTGAGGTACCTCACCAGGGATTACTTTTCTAATATAGAAGTACTGGATTCCTCTTTCCTTGTCTCTGGCAAGTCAGCCCTGTTCTTGTAACGGGACTTCTTTTCTTTTGGTTTGGAGCCTCTTTCTTCGGATGACTTTTCAACACTAATTTGTTTCTTCTGTCAAGAAGTGTCCTAGAACTAGATGCCCACACAATGGAAAGCTCACATGGATCGTGGGACAGGATCCTGTGGTCAGATTCCTTGTATCTCTTCAAACCACAGGCAGTGTCTATCTATGGTAATATACAGTTAAATATAACAATACTAGCAATTGCAATAATAAACCTCTTGAATTCTTGAACACAGAACTGTACTTGAAGAAAGAATGGTGAAAAATCAGAAAAGAAAAAGAAAATCATTACTTTTTTAGGTAATTGATGAGGAAATGGAAAGGGTTATGACAGGGAAATAGTACAGGCAAAGTCTGAAGAAAAAGTATGGCACATAAACTCAGAAAATGACTATTAACTGGAATACAAATGTAATGATTAATTTCAAGAAAAGGCAGGTCTGGCCAAAAATGAATCTGTGGAAACCCTGGAGAACCCAAGCTATTGCAGAGAACTGTTGAAACACTTGATGGTGGCAACAAGATCAAGAAAGCTGACAGCAGTGCATTGTGGGATGGGGAGGAGTTTGAGCTAGTTAAGAGTTCACTGTTACCATGGAGATGAGATGTCTTCAGCAACCAGTTCATTCATTCAAATGTATGGAGAGGACCAACTTAAAACTCACTATTTCATCATCTTTCCACCTTGACTTATAAACTGTAGAGACCCTCTTAGTAACAGCCTGCATATTATTGCTAAGCCTTCATGTGTCCTGACAGAGTGCTCTTCAAACTATCTAGAGATATACAGAGCTAAGTATATTTTTCTGGCACTTCAGAGTTGTGTACTATTAATTGTTGCTTGACTAATTTTATATCATTGCTGGCTGACTTCAGAGTTGTGCACTGTTATTTTTGCTTCACTGTATAGTTTTTCAGATCTCTGCTGATGTACCCACCCTCCCTATTCCTGTCTTGTTTAAATTTGGAGGCTTTTGCAGTTGCCCGCCCCCACTGTAGATTTGATCTGGGACACTCTCCCCAGTCCCATCTCTTTACCTCAATCTACCCAATAGACTCCTTCTGCACTTGTTTTTAGTCATTTTTAATTTAATTGCATTTTTTAAACTGTTTGGTGTAACATTGCTACATACTCAAGTGTGCTAGCTTGCACTGCATTTAAATTGTTTTTACTGCTGTTTTAGCTACTTTTCTGTATTAAAAAATAAATAAAAAAAAATCTAAGCCTGTTCCCTGCCTTTCCTGTAACTAGTGTAGTCCAGATTCAGATTTGCTGTATCCAGGACTGTATGTAAGCTTCTGAGCCCCCCAAGCTTTCTGTGTTGGAGGGAAGCATTCTAGCTTATCAGTGGGAGTGGTAAGCACTAGGTAACCTATCTACCACATAAGGAGTGGTTCTGGCCCAGAAATTGTAGTTATTGGCTGATTGGGCAGTTTTTCTATCTCTCTCAACTTTCTGATTTAAATGTCCGCATTTGCACTTGTCTCCCCCCTTTCCTGTAACTAGTTTAGTCCAGATACAGATTCTTAGTTTTAGCACTTTAATTTGCTTATTCGTGATCAGCACTTGTTCAGAACTTGTTGTAAGCACTAAATAACCTATTAATTACTACAGCACTCAACCTTCCGCATTACCTAGAGGAAAACAGTTTTGGTACTTAATTTCCTCACTTGCTTAGAGAAAAACAGCTCTTGTACTCACTTTCCTCACTTATCTAGAGGAAAATATTTTTTTACTCAGGCATGTCCAAGGGTCAGCTCCCAGTGTTCTCTCCTGTCTATAAGATGAATCTGGGCATCTTGGGGCAATGTAGAAATTGCCTCATGTACACAGACAACCCTCTCCTCCTATCACCCAACACTACAACCTGTGAGAGATGCACTTATCTAGCCAAACTGGAGGTAAAGCTGTCTCCAACCAAGACTGAACTTGACAGTCAAGAGGAAAAGGTAAACACTTGCACCGCACCACACTCATCACTAAATCTACACCACCAAAATCCACACATAGAAAATCACAGTTGTGTACACTTACCATAAATGTAGATGTTCAAGTGTATTCACTGTTGCAGTCATTACACTTGGGTTATCCTGCTGGCAGGCTACCCTCAGTTGGCCTGAATTCCAAAGTCTAGGTCCAGCGTCAGTTGCTGTCACCTCTTCCCTGACGTCAGTGCGCCAGGGGTATAAAAGATGCAGCCAATGCCATTTTCTTTAGTTTTTCTTGCCCCAGATGTCAGGTGCCCCCAAAAGGGTAGGCTAAAAAAATGCCAATAAAACATGCATGCACCAAAATATATAATACCTTCATCTACAAGCAAATACACCACACAGGTTGTATAGATTAGAGAGGTATAGATAAGTTCCAGCAAAGAGATGGGGGATGGTGGGTGGGTAACCTGGACTGCAACAGTGAATACACTCTAACATCTACATTTATGGTAAGTGTACACAACTGTACTATGTTCTTTGTGTTTCACTGTTGCAGTCATTACACTTGGGTTGAGTCCCAAAGCTATGGTTGGGAGGCTGGAGCTAAATAGCAGTAGGAGCGGCTATGAGGTCCTGCAGAACTGCAGTGGCAAAGCCTGCCATGGATTTAGAGTAGAGTGGTAAATGATAGTGCTTTGTAAAGGTGTGCACTGAACTACAGGTAGCAGCCTCTAAAATGTCTTTGGTTGGTACCCCCCTGAGGAAGGCTGCTTCTCTGGTAGAATGTGGCCCAATGCCCTTAGGCACTGGCTTGCCAAATTGTGAATAGCAGAAATGAATGCAGTGGCCTATCCACTTTGAAATAGTCTGCTTTGAGATAGCCTTTCCTTGTGATCCTGCAGCATATGCCACTAGTAGTTGCTCAGTCTTTCTGAAAGCTTTGGTTCTGTTCACGTAGAAGCGTAGCTGTCTGTGTATGTCCAAAGAATGCAGAATTTTCTCTCCCTTATTCTGTGGGTTTGGATAAAAAGTAGGCAGATGAATAGTTTGGTTAAGGGCCACACTGGACACTACCTTAGGCATAAATGTCGGGTTTGTCTTCAGAGAAACCCTGTCTGGATAAAAAATGATAAAAGGTTCCATAGCCATGAGTGCCTGTAGCTCTGAGACTCATCTTGCAGAGGTTATTGCTAGGAGCAGAGCTGTTTTCCAAGATAAAAACTTTATATCAGCTGTAGCGGCCTGCTCAAAAGGAGGCAGAATGAGTTTTTCCAAGACATAATTGAGGTCCCATGCAGGTATTGGTATTCTCCTTGGAGGCCTTACATTTTTGGCTCCTCTGAGGTATTGCCTTAACAAAGGATGAGAAAAGATTGGTGGCTCTGTATTGTAATGAGCCGAAATGGCAGAGGCATGAATTTTAATTGATGAAAAGGATAGGCCTTTGTCCAACATCTCAGTTAAGTATTGCAAAATCTGAGTAATATTTGGTACTGCTGTGTCAATTCTTTGTGCCTGGTTCCAGGCACAGAATCTCTTCCATTTTCCAGCATAGATTTTCTAGTACTAGGCCTCCTGGCCTCCAAAATGATATCCATCATCGCTTTAGTGAGAGGAGTGTTTTGTATGACTGCATTATCCTTCATGCTGCCAGATTTAAGGTTTTGAGTTGGCTGTGCAGGATCTGATTGTTTTGTTGGGACAGTAGGTGAGGTATTTGAGGTAAGGTCCAGGCTGGGCAATAAGACAAGTTCCTTAGGATTGGATACCAGTACTGGCGTGGCCAGTCTGGGGCAATCAGTATCATTTTTGGCTTCTCTTGTCTGAACTTTAGGAGTACCTTGGGGAGGACAGGCAGTGGAGGAAAGGCATATACTGTTAAGTTTTTCCAGCTGAAAGATAGGGCATCCACTTTCTATGCTTGTCTGTGATAAGTCCTTGTGCAGAATCTCTTTAGTTGGCAGTTGTGAGGAGATGCAAATAGGTCTATGTCCGGGCATCCCCATTTCCTTGTTATCATATTGAAGACTTGTGGATCCAATTTCCATTTGTGGGGATCCATGAGGTTTCTGCTTAGTTCGTTTGCCAGAGTATTTATCTTTCCTGGCAGGAATTGTGCCTGCAGATGTACTTGGTAAGTCAATGCTGTGTCCCACAAAGTCATGGCTAGTCTGTATAGGGGGTAAGAATGAGTGCCTCCCTGCTTGTTTATATACCACATGACCGTGGTATTGTCTGTCTTTATCAGTAGTTGTCCCGGATGAAGTAGGTCCTTGAGGGCTGTCAGGGCATTCTGAACAGCTAGTGTCTCTTTTTGATTGATATGTAGATGCATTTGGTTGGTGGACCATGTGCCTTGAATACATCTTCCTGCCATGTGTGCCCTCCAGGCATAATCTGATGCATCCGTTGTCAATGTCTGCCTGGCTGGGGGTAAGGTGAATGGCTGTCCCTTGTTCTGGTGACAGGCCTTCGCCCACCATCAAAACTCCTGTTGCAGGCAGGGAATGAGAGTAATTATTGTTTCCAGGCTGCGGCAATGTTGAGTCCAAACACTTTTTAGTTACCATTGAAGTTTCCTCATATGCAGTCTTGCATATGGAATTAGTAGAATGGAGGATGCCATGAAGCCCAAAGCCTGCAGAATTTTTCTTGCAGATAACTGGGCCTTTGTTGCCAACAGTGAAGTAGGTAGTCAGTTGCCTTTGTTTGTCTGGCGTGAGATAAGCCATCTGGGCAGTTGTATTTAAGCTTGCACCCAGGAATATTATCTCTTGAGAGGGTACTAGTTTTGATTTTTGTTCGTTGACTGTGTACCCTAGGCATGGTAGTAATCTTTTTACAAATGCCAGATCCTGTAGTAGAATGTCCTTGTTCTCTGCTTGAATGAGGCAGTTGTCCAAGTAAGGATATATTTGAATTCCTCTTTGTCTGCAGAATGCAATTACTGGTGCCAGGCACTTTGTAAAGACCCTGGGCGCAGTAGATAAGCCAAAGGGCAGTGCAGAGAATTGATAGTGCATTGAGCCAGCTTTGAATCTGAGGTATCTTCTGCCTGTTTGTCTGATTGGAACATGCAGGTATGCCTCTTTTAGGTCTACAGTCACAAGCCAAGCCTTCTTGCCCAGCATGGGCAGAAGCTGCTGTAAGGTCAACATTTTGAATTTTGGTATATCCAGATATGTGTTTAGAATAGATAGGTCCAATATTGGTCTCCAGGCTTTGTCCTTTCTGGGTACCAAGAACAGTCTTGAATAAAATCCTTGTCCCTGCTCTTGTTCTGGTACTTGTTGAATGGCCCTCATGTCCATGAGGGATGAGACTTGTTTTTGTGCCTCTGCCCATTGTTTTTTTGTTAGGTCTGGCCAACCTTTTGCCCTTGGTAGGGTATGAAAGTGAAACTTGTAGCCCTGTGACACTATGTCTAAGACCCATTTGTCCTGGGTTATTATGTACCAATTTTGAGAAAAAAAGTGCTAGTTTTCCCCCTAAAGGCGCTGCCAGAAGATAAGTGCTTGGCGTAGGCAGGGGGCAGTCATTGGGACTGTTTCCTGTAAGGCTGTGATTTGTCTTCTCCATTTTTGGAGGTAGAAGCACCCCATTGTTTAGATCTGTATGAACCTTGGGGCTGGGATCTGCCTCTTGGGCATCTGTATCTGCCCCTTTGTGGTCTGTCTGACACTGGAAAGGACCAATTCTTAGTAGGCCAGTGTCTGCTAAATCTTGGAGGCTGTACCTGTAAGAAATCCTTGACTGTTTGCATAGATTTAGCTTTGTCCTCCATTTTCTTTAACACCTCTTCTGCTTTAACACCAAACAAAGCATCATGCTGTAATGAAGCATCCAATAATTTTGCTTTAACATGACCTGGTAAATTTTGTTCCTTTAACCAAGCATGCCTCCTAATGACAGAACCCATGACAGCGGCCCTACAGAAGGCCTCCAAAGAATCAAAACCACATTGCAAAGTATGCTTTCCAACTTGCTCAGCTGCATGCAATAAATCCTGGATTTCTTTGTTTTCTGCACCTTCAGAATTTATCAACATTTTCTGTTTAAGCAGTGACATAATATATTGCTGATATTTGAGCATATAAAATTGACAATTTAAAGCTCTTATAGCCAAGGTAGCAGAGGTGTAAATCTTCTTTCCCTGTCTGTCTAATGCCATAGAATCCCTGT
This sequence comes from Protopterus annectens, assembly GCF_019279795.1. Lineage (NCBI taxonomy): Eukaryota > Metazoa > Chordata > Ceratodontiformes > Protopteridae > Protopterus > Protopterus annectens. The sequence continues at coordinate 453,444,256 of NC_056739.1, forward strand.
CAGAGGGGGTAGGTTTTTTTGCAGTGGATGCGTTGACCCCTTTGGGACCCTGAGAAATAGTTTCTGGGTCAGCAGCAGGGTTCTTGAAAAGGAATTTATGAGAGTCAGGCACCCTGTAGTACCTGTCCGGCTTAACAGGAGCTGGAGGTAAGGAGTCAGGGGTCAGACTGGACTCTGAAAATACATTATCTACAATGTCTAACACAGGCGGAATAGCTAGGGGCCTGTGTTGTGGGAGTAAAAGAAAGCCCCTGAGCCTTTTCTTAGATTCAGAATAATCTTGGCTCTCCCAGTGGAAATGTTCCCTCATGGTATGCAAGGTTTCCCCAAAAGAGTAATCCTCAGGAGGAGAGGCTGAAGGGATAGATTCTTCAGCATCAGAATCCTTATAGGGAGGAAAAGTGTATTCCTGATCAGAAGAGGAATCTGAAGAAATGGAAACCTGATCTGAAGATTCATATTCTGTCTCTTGCCTAGGCCTCTTATCAGGAGGGGGATGGGAACCCCTGATCAAAGTAATTAAGTCTTCGGCCATTTTGAGCATCTGTTTTTTGGGCATGGAGGCCTGACCATGAAGCTGTTGTACTTGTTTCTTTGTCTTTAAAGAAGCTTTAGTCTTTGCCTTTGTAACTGGAGTCGCTTTAATGTACAATTGAGTAGGTCTGAAAACACCCTCAGAAGCCGATGCCTGCTCAGCGGCTCCAGACCCATCTGAGGGAATAGTTTCTGAAGGTCCAATACCTTGAGCTTCCAGCGGCCTAGGCGACTCCACGTGGGAGTCTGTTGCAGCCTGCGGGTCCAAAGTAGTGGGCGTCAGAGGCTGCACAAGTGCCTCACTGGGTGCAGGCAAACCGGCGACTGGCTTAGAAGAAGCCTCGTTGTTGGTTTTAGACCACGGATGCCTGTCCTTTTCTTTTTCTTTCCGTTTCTTGTGAATTACGGTAGTCAGTTGGATATCCGACGGCATCATGTAATTAAATCTTCTGCCAAAATAGTGAAAAGCAAAATCGTACCGGCGCTTTATAGTGCGCTAGTTAAATCTAGCACAAAACCGACAACAAGCAAAGTCGTGGTCAGGGCCTAGGCAAGGAATACAGTAAGAGTGAAAATCCTTATGAGGTATTTGCTTCCCACAAGAAATACAATTATTATCTTTTTCTAACATCGGTCTGGAGCAAGAAAAAAGTTTTCCCCAATGGGGTACTTAGCTTTTAATGAAGACTTCGGATCTGAAATTCGAACACGAAAATCTCAGGAGTCGGCCGACTGGCACATGTGAACTGCTTCTGCTTCGGGCACCGCGCGGCAAGAAAGACTAAAGAAAATGGCGTCGGCTACATCTTTTATACCCCTGGCGCACTGACGTCAGGGAAGACGCGACTGCAAATGACGCCGGACCTAGACCTTGGAATTCAGGCCGACTGAGGGTAGCCTGCCAGCAGGATAACCCAAGTGTAATGACTGCAACAATGAAACATGAAGAACATCACAAAAACATTCGCGGAGGCTCTCAATAATAATCTGCTCAAGCAATAGAGACCTCCAAAGCAGAAATGCAAGCAACCTCCACTCCCCCAACACAACCCAAATGACACACAGCCCACAGACTCAGTGTGCCACTCAACCACAGCCAATAAGGCAAAACAACGTACCCAACACACTAGTCATAGGTGACTCTATAGTCAGGCACACTGATGTCCCAATCACAAGGCTAAAGAAGGAGAAAGTTACTGTCAGCTGCCTGTTGGGTGCCAGGATCTGCCACATAACCCACGCACTCAGGTCACTCCAAAACAAGTACAAATATGACTCTGTCATTGTCCGTGTTGGTGTGAACGACCTGAGACGTACCACCCTGGACTACATGAAGAGAGACATGGAAGAGCTCTCCGATCTTGTATCCCAGGCAGCTATGACCCTAGCCCTGAGTAGCATTCTGCCATCATCCAGAATGATACTGTAGTACAAGGACAAAATGATTGACTTCAACAATTGGCTAAGCTTCTGGTGTCATTCTAAAGGGATCCAGTATCTGTCTGCCTGGGATGACATGCTCGACAGACCATGATGCTTTGCCAGAGATGGCCTGCACCTGTCACCCTGGGATTCCGGATACTGGCTAAGGTTCTTGCCGCCCCTATAGTGCCTTTTTTAGGCAAGGTTCAAATGACAAATTCACCACCATAACAGGAACAGGCAAGCAAAAACTGAGGGTGATGCTATTCAATGCCAGAAGTCTAAATCTCAAAATGCACTCAGCTCGAGGCACTACTTAAAATGGAGAACATCGATATAGTACAGTTTTGTACCTACCATAAATGCAGATGTTCGAGTGCTAATACAGCTGCAGTCATAACAGATGGGTTCTCCTGCCGTCAGGCGGGTCCTCGGTCGGCCGAATTCCAAAGTCTAGGTCCGGCGTCAGTTGTCGTTGCTTCTTCCCTGACGTCAGTGCGACAGGGGTATAAAAGAACCAACCAATGCCATTTTCTTCAGTTTTTCTTGCCCCAGATGTCAGGTGCCCCCAGAAGGAAGGCAATACATAAATTTGTGTAATAAAGCAATGCCATATAATCAAAATACAGTAGTGCAAACAAATACACCATGAATGAATACCCCAATCAGGTTGTATGAGGAGGTGTTAGCCAATACGCCTGTCCCAAGAGGGGAAGGAAAGAGGGAAACCTGGACTGCAGCTGTATTAGCACTCGAACATCTACATTTATGGTAGGTACAAAACTGTACTATGTTCATCGTGCATACAGCTGCAGTCATAACAGATGGGTAGAATCCCAAAGCTAAGAAAGGGGTGGTAGGCACTAGGTGGAACTAGGAGGAGCCAGAATGCCCTGCAAGACTGCAGTGGCAAAGCCTGCTCTAGATTTGGAGTATAATGGAAGGTGATAGTGCTTGGAGAAGGTATGCACAGAACTCCAAGTGGCTGCTTCCAAAATATCTTTGGTAGGAACTCCTCTGAGGAAAGCTGCAGAGGTAGCCGTGGCCCTTGTGGAGTGAGATCTGATGCCTGTAGGTACAGTTTTGCCATGAAAAGAATAACAAAAGCATATGCAGTGGGCTATCCATTTTGAGATTGTCTGTTTGGAAATTGGCTTCCCTTGAGCTCCTATAGCATAGGACACAAAGAGCTGCTCTGATTTTATGAAAGGCTTTGTTCTGTCCAAATAATAACGCAGTTGTCTGTGGATGTCCAAGGAATGTAGTAATCTCTCCCCTTTGTTTTGAGGATTAGGATAAAAGGTAGGTAGGTGTATAGCCTGATTCAAAGCTACCCCGGATACCACTTTTGGCATAAAGGACGGGTTGGTTCGTAAGGAAACTCTGTCCTGATGGAAGATGATAAAAGGCTGCACAGCCATGAGAGCTTGTAGTTCCGAAACCCTACGAGCTGAGGTAATAGCCAGAAGGAAAGCTGTTTTCCAGGACAAATATTGCAAATCTGTTGAGGCAGCTGGCTTAAAAGGAGGCAAGGTCAGCTTTTCTAGAATGAAATTGAGATCCCAAGCAGGTATTGGTTGTTTCCTTGGGGGTTTTAGATTCTTAGCCCCTCTGAGGAACTGTCTTAAGAGGGGGTGAGAGAATAAAGGTGGATTAGTGTTGTATTCTGCAGAAATGGCTGAGGCATGGATTTTGATGGAGGAGAATGAAAGTCCACTGCTTAGCAGCTCAGCTAGATACTGTAATATTTGAGGTAAATTCAGTTTTCCAGGATTCTGGCCCTTTTTCTCATTCCAGGCACAAAACTGTTTCCATTTTGCAGAGTAAGCTTTTCTAGTAGACGGACTTCTGGCCTCCAAAATGACATCCTGCACCTCCTTGGAGAGTAGGGTCTGTTGTGATGTTAAGAAATCTTCCATGCGGCTAGATTGAGTGTTTTCAGCTGACTGTGAAGAGTTTTGAAGCTGTGCTGAGTCAGAAGAAGAGGCATTAGAGGCAGGGTCCATGGTGGGGAATGCGTCAGGCTCCTCAGGAGTGGGTACCAGTGTTGTCTTGGCCAGTCTGGAGCAATGAGAATCATCTTTGGTCTGTCTGCTCTGGTTTTTAATAGAACTTTGGGCAGCAGAGTAAGAGGTGGGAAGGCATAAACTGTCATTGTTGTCCAACTGAAAGAGAGAGCATCCACTCTCCAGGCCTTTGGATGAAAAATCCTTGAGCAGAATTTTGTCAATTGGTGATTTTTGTTGGAGGCAAAGAGATCTATGTCTGGCCTTCCCCATGCTTGAATTATCTCTGTAAAAACTTGAGGATGCAACTTCCATTCGTGTGGATCTGTCATATTTCTGCTTAGGTTGTCTGCCAGCGTGTTTTCCTTGCCTGGCAAGTACTGTGCTTGAAGTTCGATTTGTAAGTCCAGAGCCATGTTCCAAAGTGACATGGCCAGCCTGCATAGGGGGTATGAATTGGTTCCTCCCTGTTTGTTTATGTACCACATTACTGTGGTGTTGTCTGTCCTTATCAGTAGTTGACCTGGATGCAGAAGGTCTTTGAAAGCTATAATAGCATTTATTACTGCTAGCATTTCCTTTTGATTGATGTGAAGGTGCTTTTCTTTTTGGGACCATTTGCCCTGAATGCACCTGTCTGTCATGTGTGCCCCCCAGGCGTAGTCCGAGGCGTCTGTTGTGATGACTTGATTTGCTTGAGGCTTGCTGAATGGGAGACCTGTGTTTGTTTGGCATGCTTGAGCCCACCACAGATATTCCTTTTGAAGACATGGAATTAGTGGTATTATTGTTTCCAAACTGTGGCTGTGTTGAGACCATAGGTTTTTCAGGTACCACTGAAGTTTCCTCATATGCAGCTTTGCACATGGGATTAGTAAGATGCAAGATGCCATGAATCCCAGAGCCTGCAGGATTTTCCTTGCAGTCAGCCTGGTGAAATTTGCTACTGTTCTGAAGTACTGAGTTAGTTGCCCCTGCTTCTCTGGCGTGAGATAGGCCATCTGGGTGTTTGTGTCCAAGTTGGCACACAGGAAAATTATTTTCCGAGGGGGTATTAGCCTTGATTTCTTTTTGTTGACTGTGTATCCCAGAGAATTCAACAACATTATTACATAAGCCAGATGTTTCAGAAGTATGTGCTTGCTGTCCGCTTGGATCAGGCAGTCGTCCAAATAGGGGTATATTTGTATCCCTTGAAGTCTGCAGTAAGCAATTACTGATGCCAGGCATTTCGTGAATACTCTGGGTGCAGTAGATAAGCCAAAGGGCAATGCAGAGAATTGATAATGGGTTGAACCTGCAAGAAATCTGAGGTATCTTCTGCAATTTTGTCTGATTGGGACATGCAGGTATGCCTCCTTGAGGTCCAATGTTACCAGCCAAGACTCCTTGCCCAGCATGGGAAGAAGCTGCTGTAAAGTGAGCACCTTGAATTTTGGTACGAGTAAAAATGTGTTTAGGATGGATAGGTCCAAAATAGGTCTCCAATCTTTTACCTTCCTTGGTACCAGGAATAGTCTGGAATAAAAACCTTGACCTTGTTCATGAGTAGGTACCTCTTGAATAGCTTTCATGTCTATGAGATCTGAAATTTGTCTTTGTGCCTCTGCCCTTTGATTGTGTGGCAGGTTTGGCATGCCTCTCATTTTTGGAAGGGTGTGAAAATGGAATCTGTAGCCTCTGTTTATAATGTCCAGGATCCATTTGTCTTTTGTGACAATATGACAATTTTTTGAAAATAATGCCAGTTTTCCGCCTAAGGGTGCTGCCATTTGAGCCTTGCTTGGCATGCAAAGGGGAAAGTCATTGGTCTTGTTTTCTGAATGGCTGCGAACTATCCTCACCACCTCTTTGTGTAGGAGCTTGCCATTGTCTGCCTCTAAACGATCCTTGGGATTGCCCTCTTCCCCTCGGGCGCCTGTATCTACCTCTTTGGGGTCTGTCCATGGCTGGAAAGGACCAATTTTTGGAAGGCCAATTTCTACTGAAACGTGGGGGTTGTACCTGTAGAAAATCTTTCACTGTTTGCATTGATTTAGCCTTTTCCTCCATTTTCTTTAATACCTCCTCAGCATTAGCACCAAATAATACATCCTTTTGTAGAGGGGCATCTAGTAATTTAGCTTTGACATGATCTGGTAAGGTTTGTTCCTTGAGCCAGGCATGTCTACATATGACTGATCCTGTAACAGCAGCTCTACATGAGGCCTCTAGAGCATCAAAACCACATTGCAAGGTATGTTTACCCACTTGTTCTGCACTATGCATCAAATCCTGCAACTCCTTCAAGTCTGGTTGTTCAGGTTGTGACATTTTACTTCTCAATTGTGATAACAGAAACTGTTGGTACTTTAGCATATGGAACTGGCAGTTTAATGCCCTCATGGTTAAGGTGGCCGAGGTATATACCTTTTTTCCCCACCTTTCTAAGGATCTGGAATCTCTCTCGGAAGGTAATGGATTTTTAGCAGTGGAGGCCTTAATTCCCTTGGGGCCCTGTGAGATAGTTTCTGGGTCAGCAGCATGGCTTTTGTATAGAAACTGGTGTGAGTCAGGAACCCGGTAGTACCTGTCAGGCTTGACTGGGGCTGGAGGTAAAGAATCCGGGTTCAGGCAGGCCTCCGAGTACACATCATCTAGTATGTCCAAGACAGGAGGTATAGCCAGAGGCCTGTGCTGAGGAAGCAAGAGAAATTCCCTAAGCCTTTTCTTGGAATCGGAGTACTCTTGGCCTTCCCAGTGGAAGTGTTCCCTTAAGGTATGCAAGGTTTCCCCAAATGAGTAATCCTCTGGGGGGGATACAGAGGGAATGGACTCCTCTGCATCAGAATCTTCAAAAGGGGAGTAAGAATGTTCCTGTTCATCCGAGTGCTCTGATATAATGGAGGCCTGATCAGAGGAGGGGGATTTTTCCTCCGCTCTGGGCCTTTTGTCCGGGGGGGGGGTTGAGAACCCTGATAAGAGTAATTAAATCCTCCGCCATTTTAAGCATCTGTTTTTTAGGCATGGGGCCTGGAGATGGGCCCTGTGTAGCTTGTCTCTTAGCATGCATGGCTGCTTTGGACTTAGTGAAAGCCTTGATGGAAAAAGAAGAGGAAGGTCTGAAGACACCTTGAGAGGAGGCAGACCTGTCTACATTTTGAGATTCACCACCAAGAGTGGCTTCGGTATCTGTAGTCGGGGTGTGGGCCGAGGAGCCTGCGACCTCGGGCACAGAAGACACCGCCAATGAAGTGTCGTCGGTAGTCAGGGGCTGCGTAGGCACCTCGCTGAGAACCGGACCACCTGTAGTCGGCTTTGGCGTGGTGTCGGTAGAGGCCGCGGACCTCGTGTGTCAGTCCTTATCTTTGCGCTTTTTAGACAAAACTGGAGTTGGAGTATCCGACGACATAATATAGTTACATTTTTTGCCAAAATAATGCTAGGCAAACTCCACCCGACGCTTAATGGTGCGTTTGTTGAATGTAGCACAAAAACGACAGAACGAGACGTCGTGGTCTGGGCCTAAACAAGGAATACAGAGGGAATGAAAATCCTTATGCGGTATTTGCTTCCCACATGAAATACAATTATTAACTTTGTCTGACATCGGTCTGAGGCAAGAAAAGTTTCCCCAACGGGGTACTTAGCTTTCAAGAAGACTTTGGTTGCAAAATTTTCGTAATTTCAGGAGCTGGCTGACCGGCACTTGCGAATTGCTTCTGCTTCGGGCACCGCGCGGCAAGAAAGACTGAAGAAAATGGCATCGGCTGGTTCTTTTATACCCCTGTCGCACTGACGTCAGGGAAGAAGTGACAACCGATGCAGGACCTAGACTTTGGAATTCGGCCGACCGAGGACCCGCCTGACGGCAGGAGAACCCATCTGTTATGACTGCAGCTGTATGCACGATGAACATCTGTGCAGTGACTGAGACCTGGTTCAAAGCTCCAGAAAGCACCCCTGCACTACCAGGCTATAACTCATACCACACTTTTCGGTCACGTAACCTGGACTGGAACACCAAAGGCGGAGTTGTGTCCATATTCATTAAGGATATCCACACCTCCAGGCTAGTTGCTCAGCATAATGCAGCCGAAGTTATCCAAGTGCAACTAACTCTGGGCAAAACTGCAATCCAAATTGTAGCTTGCTACAGATCACCCACCCTGCCCCAGGATTCCCACTCCTCTTTTCTTGATGTACTGGAAAATATTAGGGTTCAACCAAACACCCTAATAATGCGCGATTTCAACTACCCCACCATTAACTGGGAAAACTACTCATGTACCAACTCTTTCGCTCAACGCTTTCTGGAATTCATAAACTCCAATGCCTGCATCAACTTATCCACACCCCCACCAGGGGCAACAATATCCTAGATCTAGTCATTACCAACATGAGTGACCAGCGTTCCACACTTGAAGTCAATGCCTCATTGGTCTGATCCGACCATAAGCTAATTACCCTAGATATCCACATCCTGCCCCCACCTCCCATTAAGGAAACCACGGTAATAAATTTCTCCAAAGCCAACTTCATGCTTCTTAAGACAGAAGTGGTGAACTTCATAACACCCATGCAGATGGACAATACAGTTACGACTACTGAATCTTACACAGTTGCACTTTATAAGCACTTACACAAATGCATGGATCATGCTATCCCAAACAGAACCAAGACGCTATCCTCCAAAAAAAGGAAGCCAATCTGGTGGCCCCCTGCCATAAACAAACTGTACAAAAGAAGGAAGAAACTGTTGCAAAAGAGAGTAAAATCCCATGAGTGGAGGAGCTCCCTTGTCAGCCTCAGTAAGAAGCTGCGATCCCTGATAAAATCCTCCAAAGCTAGTAACGAAAACAAAATCACCACTGATTCTAAAGACAACCACAAAGCATTCTATATCTATATCAAGAATCTCAATGGCAACACTCAGATCTGCTCTGAGTTACAGCACAATGGCACTAAATATACAGACTGATATTGCCAACTTCCAGGCAGACAGGTTCAGTGCTAACTTTACCCCCCTCTCACCCCCTAAAGAGCCCATCTCTATACGGGAAGAATGCAAAGTTCCTGTAATCACAGCTGCACAGGTAAAAACCACACTCTCCAAAACCAAGAACACAGTATCCATGGGACCAGACAACATCCCAGGCTGCGTTCTACATGAACTACAGAACAAACTGGCACCCCACCTAAGTACCATGTTCAATCATAGCCTCACCTCAGGCTTTGTGCCCGCTAAATGGTGCACAGCAATGGTTATCCCACTCCACAAGGGGGGAGCCACCACAGACCCCGGGAACTACCGCCCCATTAGCCTGATGAGCCTGGTCTGCAAGGCCATGGAACGTATCATCATGGAACTTATAAACAAAGACATTGTTAATCTCCAAACTCTGAACCCCTCCCAGTTCGGGTTTGTAAAAGGCAGATCATGTCTCCTAAACCTGATAGACTTCTTTGAAGCAGTCATCAAAGCAGTAGACGAGGGTAAGGTGGTTCAACAGCCTATCTAGATCTTGCCAAGGCTTTTGATACCATCCCCCACTCTGGAATTATAGATCTTCTTCTTTCGGCTTTTCCCGGTTAGGGGTCGCCACAGCGGATCATCTGTCCGCTCTTGATTGGCAGTGGAGTTTTTATGGTGTTGAGTTGCCAGCCCAGCACCCAACCTTCCACAGAAGGTACACACATGCACACACTCACACCTAGGGCCAATTTAGAGTGTCCAATTCACCTACAGCATGTCTTTGGGATGTGGGAGGAAACTGGAGCACCCAGAGGAAACCCACGCGACCACAGGGAGGACATGTAGCCTCCGCACAGATGGCACCCCAGCCAAGAATCGAACCGGAGAACTTCTTGCTGTGAGGCAACAACGCTAACCGCTGCATCACCGTGGCCGCCCCTACTCTGGAATTATAGATAAACTCACTAAACTAGGTATAAATCCCTATGTCACAAGATGGGTTGCCAACTGGCTCACTGATAGAACCCACACTGTGAAAGTAGCAGACTCCAAATCTGACTTCAGACCAGTGACAAGTGGAGTACCACAGGGTTCAGTCCTGGGTCCTCTCCTGTTTGGTATCTACTTCTCTGAAGTACAGGCTAACACAGAAGGTCTTTGGCTAACAAAGTTCACAGATGACTGCAAACTAGGAGGCATAATCTAAACTCCTAATGATGTGGACATCCTACAAAAGGGCCTCACTGAGACAGATGCCTGGTGTTAAAGCCATGGCCTCAAGCTCAATGCCAAAAAGTGTATTGTCATCCCTTTTGGTAAAAACTCTGTACCCATGAACTACAACATAGGCGGTAGTATACTTAACACCGAAAGTGTGATAAGAGACCTTGGGACACAGGTGGACAGTAGTCTCTCCTTTGATAATCACATCGCCACAGTAGTCAGGAAATCCTTCTACATGGCACACCTCATCACAAAAGATTTCTCATCCAGAAAAAAAGAGGTCATTGTTCCCTTCTACTCATCACTCATTAGACCCATTACAGAGTACAACGCCCCTTTTGGTATGTACCTCACAAGATATCTACAGCAACTGGAAAGCCACAGAAATACCTCACAAAGAGGATTACTGGCCTCAAACAGATGCCCTATGCAGGCCATCTCAAAAAACTCCAGCTTTACTCTGTCGCATATCACCTACTCAGAGGTGATCTCTGCCTAACATACAAAGCTATGTCAAACCCAGAGCTGTTGGACATGCTCCACTTAAAGAAATCCCAGTCCCACTGAGCTAGACGCTCTAGGGACCTAAACCTTGTCACCACAATAAACAGAACATGCCGGAGGGTTAGATTCCTGTCCCAGAGACTTCCCATGCTCTGGAATAAACTACCTATCTATATTAAACAAAGCTCCTCATTAGCAGTCTTCAAGAAAAATCTTGACGATTGGATTGGAAATAGGAAATTCACCCCGGGGATCACTTCTGCGGCTCTGCTCGAGAGTGGCACAGGAAAATAATTTTCTTGGGTGGCAAAAGCCAGGGTATCTTTTTGGCTGGGCTTGTATAGGCCCAAGGGCCGATAGCCTAGTACCTACCTATGAACCTATATATATATATGAGCCTTAGCTGGATAAACATAAGTCATGATCTTACTGGAATGTTAGATATCCCTGGTCTCTGTATGGTTCATAGATTGGTACTAGGCTATCGACCCTAGGGCCTATACAAGCCTAGCCATAACAATTCCCTGGCTATTTCTTACCACATTATTTACTTCCCTGGACCCCTGTCTAGCAGGGCGACTGACGCGATCCCCGGGGTGAATTTCCTTTCTCACATTCAATCGTCAAGGCTCCTTTTGAACAGGGCCAAAGAGGTGCTCTGCTTGACATGTATGGGCAGTCTATTCCAAACTATGGGGAGTCTCTGGGTCAGGAACCTATCCCTCCAGCATGTTTTGTTTATTGTGATGACAAGGTTTAGATCCCTGGAGCGTGTGGCTCTGACAGATTGGGGTTTCTTTAATTGTAGCATGTCCAACAGCTCTGGGTTTGACATGGCCTTGTATGTTAAGCAGAGATTGCCCCTGAGTAGACGAAATGCAACAGAGTATAGCTGGAGTTTTTAAGGCGGTTAGTGTAGGGCATCTGCTTTAAGCATGTGATTCTTTTAATGAGGTATTTCTGCGGCCTTTCCAGTTGTTGCAGCAGTCTTGAGAGGTACATACCAAACGGGGCATTGTATTCTATAATGGGTCTAATGAGGGATGAGTACAATGGGACAATGACTTTTTTTCTGGATGAAAAGCCCTTAGTGATGAGGTGTGCCACATAGAAGGATTTCCTGACTGTTGTGGCGATGTGGTCATTGAAGGTGAGACCACTGTCTACCTGTGTCCCTAAGTCTCATCAAACTTTCAGTGTTTAGTGTACTGCCACCTATGTGGTAATTCATGGGTACATGCTTTTTCCCAAAGGGGATAACTATACATTTCTTGGCATTGAGCTTGAGCCCATGGCTCTGGCACCAAGCATTTGTTTCTGTAAGGCCCTTCTGTAGAGTATCCACATCATTTGGGGATTCAATAATGGCTCCCAGTTTGCAGTCATCTACGAACTTTGTTAGCCAGAGTCCCTTAGTGTTGGCCTGTACTTCAGAGAAATAGATGCCAAACAAGAGCTCTCCCAGGACTGAACCCTGAGGTACTCCACTTGTCACTTGTCTGGAGCTGCATTTGGAGTCGGCTCCTTTTACAGTGTGGGTTCTGTCAGCAAGCCAGTTGGCAACCCATCGAGTGACGTAAGGATTAATGGCCAGCTTAGTAAGTCTATCTATGATTCCAGAGTGGGGGATGGTGTCAAAGGCCTTGGCGAGGTCCAGATAGGTTGCGTGGACCACCTTACCCTCGTCCTCGGCTCTGGAGACTGATTCAAAGAAGTTAATCAGGTTCAAGAGACAAGATCGGCCCTTCACGAACCCAAACTGGGTGGGGTCCAGTGTTTGAAGTTTGCCAATGTCTTTGTTTACAAATTCCATGATAATACGTTCCATGGCCTTGCAGATCAGGATTGTCAGACTGATGGGGTGGTAGTTCCCAGGATCCAAGGTGGATCCCCCCTTGTGGAGTGGGATAACTGTAGCTGTGTGCCACTCAGTGGGCACAAAGCCTGAGGTGAGGCTATGATTAAACATGACACTTAGGTGAGGTGCCAGTTCATTTTGTAGTTCAAGTAGTACACAGCCCGGGATGTCATCTGGTCCCATGGATGCTGTATTCTTAGCTTTGGAGAGTGTGTTTATTTACCTGTGTGGCCATTACCAGAATCTGGCAATCTTCCGGTACTGAGATGGGCTGTTTAGGGGGTTGAAGTTGGCACTGAATTGATCTGCCAGGATATTGGCAATATCCTTGGAATCAGTATATTTAATGCCATTCTGCTGTAGCTCAGAGCAGATCTGAGCATTGCCATTTAGATTCTTGACATAGTTATAGAATGCCTTGTGGTTGTCTTTAGAATCTTTGGCAATTTTATTTTCATAACTCGGACACTGGAACAGCAAGACTGGTGGCTTTGGCCCTTCTAGTGAATGCAACAAACTCCTTACAAGATTGAGCTCTATAATACTCCATAATCCTTCTGTGTTTTGAATCTTCCAAACTGAGTAGTATACTGGCTCCACAGAAGAAAAGAAAAAAAAACATGAAGCCTTTTATACAGTTCAAGTAACCCCTATTAATCTCTCAGAAAAAAAGACAATATGGTGAGGTGTGGTAGGTGGGTTCTTTCAGACAACAGAGAAATCAAATGTTAAAGTAAATACATGCCTTATGCATTTCTCAGGTTTCTCCAGACACTGGAACAGCAGGACAGACTTCATAGCAAACCCAGATGGACTACCCAGAGGTAAGCCTTTCAAGACTGCTGTTCCAAAGGAGGTCCTTACTGTAGAGATATTCAAAGCTGTCATGTTTAGCAAAGATACGTCTGAAGACCAAGTGGCTGCTGTTATAATAACCTGGAGCATAAGGTTTCTGAGAGGTGCCATCAATGTGGCTTAAGCTCTTACAGAATGTGCATTTGGAGGAACAGGCTACTCCTTGCCTGCCTTATCACAGCGGAATGAGATGCAGTCTGTAACTTTGCTAATATAATCTTTGAAATCTTGTGATCCAGTTTAACTGATGAAAAAATAACAAAAAAAGGTTGTTCCTCCTTCCTGAATACTTCAGTATGATCCAAATAAAATCATAGTTGTCTGTGAACATCTTAGCAATGTAACAGGTACTCCCCCAGGCCTGAAGCTCCAAAACCCATCTTGCTGAAGTAATGGCCACCAGAAAAGCAATCTTCCAAGAAATTAATTTAACATCCACTGATCTGGCTGATTTCAAAGGAAGGTTTCATCAAAGAATCTAATGTAAAATGCATGTCCCAAGCTGGTGCTTGGGCTAACTAAGGGAGGTCTTGAATGGAAAATACCTACAAGAAAAGCTTTACAAGACCTATGTGCAAGGATGATTTGAAAGACAAGATGGCTGCCAACTGAACTTTGACAGAAGAGAAGCTAGCCCCTTAGTTGTATACATTGTCAGGAAGATTAAAACCCCCTCTTATAGGGCAGATATTGGGGATACATTTCTGTTCTCTGCCCACAAAGAAAACTTTTCCCATTTAATCTTGTAAATTTATTTTGGTGAAATTTTTTTTATGAGGCTTTAAGGTCCATGGTTCCCGATTTTGGCCTAAATAAAGATGGAGGCGTCGGTTTAATATGCAAGTCCGTAGGCCTGAATACTCCCTCAGAAGCCAGTGCCTGCACAGCGGCTCTGGACCTATCCAAGATAGACACATCCGCAGGTTCCACAGTTGAAGCATCTCGCGGCATACCGGACTCCAAATGGGTCTCAGTAGAGGCCTGCGAATCACAAGTAGCGGGCATCAGGGGCTGCAAAAGCACTTCACTGAGTAACGGCAAACTGGCGACTGGCTTAGGAGAAGCATCGTCAGCAGTTTTGGACCTCGGCGGCCTGTGTCTGTCTTTATCTTTACATTTTTTTTGGAATCCTGGTAGTCGGATGGTTAACTGATGACATTTCTGGATAATTAAACCGAGAACCAAAATATTTAGAGATGAAGATATACCGACGATGGATAGTGCGCTGATTAAATAAAACACAAAACCGACAGCAAGGTACATCATGGTCAGGGCCTAGGCAAGGAATACAGTACAAATAAAAATCTTTGTGAGATATTTGCTTTCCACAAGTAATGCAATTATTAACTTTTACTGACATCGGTAAGGAGAAAGAAAAACTTTCCCCAACGGGGAACTTGACTTTAGTTGAAGACTTCTGTTCTGAAACGTGAAAATGAAAATTTCAAGAGTCGGCCGACCGGCACTTGCGAACTGCTTCTGCTTCGAGCACTGCACGGCAAGAAAGACTGGTGTAATGGTGTCGGCTGCATGTTTTATACCCGATGATCTGACATCATGGAAGAAGGGTCAGCAATCGACGCAGGACCTGCTAATCAGGCCGACTGAAGGCTAATGCAAGCTGATAACCCAAATGTAATGACTGCATCAGTGAAACACGAAGAACATCTGGAGAAACCAAATGGTTAGCTTGAGGGACTCTATCTGCATGAGGCATCCTGATAGGTGAAACAAGAGTAGACCAGGATTTTGTGGAAGAGATGGGGTCTCTTCCTTAGATGAGACCACAACAAAGGGGAACCACCTTGCACTCTGGCTTTCAGCAGGAGTCACGGAATCAGCGTGAGGAGAAAGCACAGAGGAAACGGGGGGGGGGGGCAATTGTGGGAAAATGCATCTTTTGGTGAGTGTCCTTCTGGAAAGACTATGCTGAAAAAGCAGGGGCACTTGGTGTTGAATGGCAAAGAAAAAGGACTGCAGCAAGGCTGTCCCCTTTTCTTCACTAAACTGCTTGCCACTCTGACATTTACAGACCAACCGTGGGGAAATAATCTACTCAGCTTGTCTGCAACCACATTTGAGGTCCCCTAAATGCACACTATTAGAAAGCAGTGTGAAGTCAAAGCCCATTCCAACACTTTCATTGCTTCTTTGCAGTGAGGATAAAGTTCAGGTTCCTCTCTGCTTTCTGATATCACACTACAGCCATGCTGTTAGACTATATGGCAACTGCACCCCAAGAGAGCATATCCTGAAGTGCCTGCAGTGCTAGGAGAACTGCACTCATCTTGAACACTGATGTATAAGGAAGTCTCTTCTGTAGTCCATGAACCTTGTACTGTCTTATTCATGAGGTGTGTCCCCTTCCCCCACTCAAGGGAAGATGCAACCATGGTTATGATTGCCTTGGGAATAAGCTTCCTAAATAGAACTACTGTTAAATTCTGAGGCTCAGTTCACTCTTGCAGGCTTTTCCCAGATTACATTCAACAATGGGATTGTGGGATGCATTGACTGGTAGCTTGATCCCACTGGGTCTGAAGTGGCCATTGCACTATCCTCATATTAAGCCTGGCAACAGAGCCATTTGGATTGAAGTGGCCATTAAAACTAACACCTTTATGATACTCACTGAAGATGACATGTCCTGGGAGAGCAAATATAACATGTCTATGTCTAAGACTCGCAAGTTAAACTTGCCTGTTGATTTTCACAACTTATAAATACCAGGTCTTGGGATGGCTGTAGGTTATTTGGCCATGTTAATAGTGACTCCCAAAGACAAACATATGTCAGGCAAGTACTGTTTTGTGTCGACCAAAAGCTCTATTGAGGTGGCAATCTTATGCCAACTGTCCAAGTAGAGAAAAATCCATATTCCTAAGAGTTGTGTGAGTGGTGACCAGTGCCATACATTTAGTGAACACGGGGGAGGGGGGTACTGTATTGAGGCCAAATGGAAGGGCACAAAACTGAAAATGATTGGTTCCTACTTGGAGGTGATGTTACCTCCTGGATATTGGATCTATTTTTATGTGAAGATAAACATCCTGAAGGCCCACAGAGCATATCCATTTCCCTGCTAGTAGGCATGGAAAAACTGACTGCACCATGATCATCTGTTAACATGACTCCTTTGCATGCTTGTTGAGCTGAGATTTAGTACTGACTAGAGATCCTTGGTCTTTTCAAACACTGAAAAGAACCTGAAGTAAAATAAGGATCTTCTCTGGTCTGGCAGAAACAACCTGGTTGCAATCTTGCTGAGGAGGGCTTGCACCTCCACTGCTACTTCCCTCTGTCTGGGTGGCACTGGAGGACAATGAGAAGTTTGGGCAAGTGGTACTGTGGAAAATGGAGTGAAGTAGCTTCTGGATACAATTCTCCTTACCCATGATTCTGTTATGACCAACCACACCAGAATGTGTAAGGAGAGGCATCCCCCAGCTGCCTCCAAGAGAGAACAGTCTGGCAACCCTTCAGGGATCATAGTAGCAAAATCCTAGAGGATTCCCCCTACTTCCCTGGTTACTCAGACCACCTATTTCCCTTTGGCAATGACTGAAATGAAGCTCTCCTGTGCCTTGACCGCCTCTAGCCAGCTGCTATCTTTGCTGGGGCTCATTTCTTGTTGTGCTGAAACATCCTTAGTGAGGTGACAAACTTAATCCCAACAGCAGTGATCATCTTGCAGTCTTGTTCACAGGTAGACAGCCTCTTTTTACTTGCTATCCAGACAGTGCAGAACCACTAAAGGGGCATTAAAAAAAAGCATTCTTGAAGTGGTCTGGGAAATCTGTCAGGCATAAAGTACAGTTTTGTACCTACCATAAATGTAGATGTTCGAGTGTTAACACAGCTGCAGTAATCACATATGGGTTCTCTACCGTCAGGCGGTCCCTCGGTCGGCCGAATTCCAAAGTCTTGGTCCGGCGTCGGTTGTTGTCGCTTTCTTTCCTGACATCAGTGCGACAGGGGTATATAAGACACAGCCGACGCCATTTTCTTCAGTCTTTCTTGCCCCAGATGTCAGGTGCCCCCAAAAAGGAAGGCAATACATAAATTATAAATGTAATCATGCAATGCAATGTAAACAAAAATCAGTAGTTGCAAGCAAATACACCATTGAAGGATAACCCAGACAGGTTGTATGAAGAGGTGTTAGCCACTAGGCCTTTACCAAGAGGGGAAGGAGGGAGGGAAACCTGTACTGCAGCTGTATTAGCACTCGAACATCTACATTTATGGTAGGTACAAAACTGTACTATGTTCATCGTGCATACAGCTGCAGTAATCACATATGGGTAGAATCCCAAAGCTACGCACAGGGTGGTAGGCACTAGGTTGAACTGGGAGGAGCCAGAATGCCCTGCAACACAGCAGTGGCAAAGCCTGCTCTAGTTTTGGAGTATAAAGGCAGGTGATAGTGTTTTGTGAAGGTATGCACAGAACTCCAAGTGGCTGCCTCCAAAATATCTTTGGTAGGGACTCCTCTGAGGAAAGCTGTAGAGGAAGCTGTGGCCCTTGTGGAGTGGGATCTGATGCCTGTAGGAACAGATTTGCCATGAAAGGAGTAACAAAACCGTATGCAGTGGCCTATCCATTTTGAAATAGTCTGTTTGGAAATTGGCTTCCCTTCAGCTCCTACAGCATAGGACACAAAGAGTTGTTCTGATTTCCTGAAAGGCTTTGTTCTGTCCAAATAGTAACATAGCTGTCTATGGATGTCTAAAGAATGTAGCGGCCTTTCCCCTTTGTTTTGAGGATTGGGGTAAAAGGTAGGTAAGTGAATGGCCTGATTTAAAGCTACCCTGGATACTACCTCAGGCATAAATGACGGGTTGGTTCGTAGGGAAACCCTGTCCTGATGGAAGATGAGAAAGGGCTGCACAGCCATGAGGGCTTGCAGTTCCGAAACCCTACGAGCTGAGGTAATGGCCAGAAGGAAAGCTGTTTTCCAGGACAAATGTTGCAAATGTGCTGAGGCAGCTGGTTCAAAGGGAGGCAATGTTAATTTTTCTAGAATGTAATTAAGATCCCATGCTGGTATTGGTTGTTTCCTTGGAGGTCTTATATTCTTAGCCCCTCTGAGGAACTGTCTTAAGAGTGGGTGAGAGAATAAGGGTGGATCAGTGTTGTATTCTGCAGAAATGGCCGAGGCATGAATTTTGATGCAGGAAAATGAAAGTCCACTGTTCAACAGCTCAGCTAGATACTGCATTATTTGAGGTAAATTCAGTTTTCTAGGATCCTGGCCTTTTTTCTCATTCCAAGCGCAAAACCGTTTCCATTTAGCGGAGTAAGCCTTTCTAGTAGATGGCCTTCTGGCCTCCAAAATGACTTCCTGCACCTCTTTGCAGAGTAGGATCTGTTGTGGTGTTAAGGAATTTTCCATGCAGCCAGATGAGAGTTTTCAGCTGACTGTGAAGAGTTTTGTAGCTGTGCTGAGTCAATAGAAGAGGCATTAGAGGTAGGGTCCAGGGAGGAGTATGTGTTAGGCTCCTCAGTAGTGGGTACCAGTGTTGTCTTGGCCAGTCTGGTGCAATCAGTATCATCTTCGGTCTGTCTGCTCTTGCTTTCAAGAGCACCTTGGGCAGAAGAGGCAAAGGTGGGAAGGCGTAAACTGTCCGTGCTGCCCAACTGAAAGAAAGGGCGTCCACTCTCCAGGCCTTTGGATGGAAGGTCCTTGAGCAGAACTTTGTCAATTGATGATTCCTGTGGGAGGCAAAGAGATCTATGTCTGGCCTTCCCCATGCTTGGACTATCTTTGTAAACACTTGAGGATGCAACTTCCATTCATGTGGGTCTCTCATATTTCTGCTTAGATTGTCTGCCAGCGTGTTTTCCAATCCTGGCAGGTACTGTGCTTGAAGTTCGATTTGCCATTCCAGAGCCAGGTTCCAAAGTGACATGGCTAGCCTGCACAGGGGGTATGAATGTGTTCCTCCTTGTTTGTTTATGTACCACATTACTGTGGTGTTGTCTGTTCTTATCAATAATTGTCCTGGATGCAGGAGGTCCTTGAAAGCTGTAACTGCATTTATCACTGCTAGCATTTCCTTTTGATTGATGTGAAGGTGCTTTTCCTTTTGGGACCATTTGCCCTGAATGCACCTGTCTGTCATGTGTGCCCCCCAGGCGTAGTCTGAGGCATCTGTTGTGATGACTTGATTTGCTTGAGGCTTGCAGAATGGTAGCCCTGTGTTTGTTTGACATGCTTGGGCCCACCATAGAAATTCCTTTTACAAACATGGAATTATTGGTATTATTGTTTCCAAACTGTGGCTGTGTTGAGACCATAGGTTTTTTTAGGTACCACTGAAGTTTCCTCATATGCAACTTTGCACATGGGATTAGAAGAATGCAAGATGCCATGAAGCCCAGGGCCTGCAGGATTTTCCTTGCAGTTAGCCTGGTACAATTTGCTAGTATTTTGAAGTACTGAGTTAGTTGCCCTTGTTTTTCTGGCGTAAGATAGGCCATCTGGGTGTTTGTGTCCAAGTTGGCACCCAGGAAAGTTATTTTCTGAGATGGTGTTAGCCTGGATTTCTCTTTGTTGACTGTGTATCCCAGAGAATTCAATAACCGTGTTACATAAGCCAGATGTTCCAGAAGAATGTGCTTGCTGTCCGCTTGGATCAGGCAATCGTCCAAATAAGGGTAAATTTGTATCCCTTGAAGTCTGCAGTAGGCAATTACTGATGCCAGGCATTTAGTGAATACTCTGGGCGCAGTAGATAAGCCAAAGGGAAATGCAGAGAATTGATAGTGGATTGAACCTGCAAGAAATCTGAGGTATCTTCTGCAGCTTTGTCTTATTGGGACATGCAGGTATGCCTCCTTGAGGTCCAATGTTACCAGCCAAAACTCCTTGCCCAGCATGGGAAGAAGCTGCTGTAAGGTGAGCATCTTGAATTTTGGTACGAGTAGAAATGTGTTTAGGATGGATAAGTCCAAAATGGGCCTCCAGTCGGTTCCTTTCCTTGGTACCAGGAATAGTCTGGAATAAAAACCTTGATGTTGCTCGTGAGTAGGTACCTCTTAAATAGCTTTCATGTCCATGAGCTTTGAAATTTGTATTTGAGCCTCTGCCCTCTGATTGTGTGGCAGGTTCGGCATGCCTCTCATTTTTGGAAGAGTCTGAAAATGAAATCTGTAGCCTCTGTTTATAATGTCTAGGATCCATTTGTCTGTTGTGATAATATGCCAATTTCTTGTAAATAATGCCAGTTTTCCCCCCAAGGGTGCTGCCAGCTGAAACTTGCTTGGCATGAAAAGGGGAAAGTCATTGGGTTTGTTTCCTGTATTGTTGTGCACTGTCTTCGCCACCTCTTGGTGGTGGAGTTTGCCATTGTCTGCCTCTATATGATCCTTGAGATAGTCCTCTGCCCCTTGTGCGTCTGTATCTACCTCTTTGGGGCTTGTCCGTGGCTAGAAAGGACCAGTTTTTTGAAGGCCAATTTCTGCTAAAACGTGGTGGTTGAACCTGTAGGAAAGCCTTGACAGTTTGCATAGATTTAGCTTTTTCTTCCATTTTCCATAGTATCTCCTCAGCATTAGTACCAAATAATACATCCTTTTGTAAAGGAGCATCTAGTAGTTTAGCTTTAACATGATCAGGCAAGGTTTGTTCCCTAAGCCAGGCATGCCTACGAATTACTGATCCTGTAACAGCAGCTCTACTTGAGGCCTCTAGAGCATCATAGCCACATTGTAAGGTGTGTTTACCCACTTGTTCTGCACTATGCATCATATCCTGCAACTCCTTCAAATCTGGTTGTTCAGGTTGTGACATTTTATTCCTTAATTGTGATAACAGAAACTGCTGATATTTAAGCATATGGAACTGACAATTTAAGGCCCTCATGGCTAGGGTGGCTGAGGTATATACCTTTTTTCCCCACCTTTCTAAGGATCTAGACTCTCTTTCGGAAGGTAGTGGATTCTTAGCAGTAGAGGCCTTCATTCCCTTGGGGCCTTGAGAAATGGTTTCAGGGTCAGCATTATGGCTTTTGTAAAGAAACTGGTGAGAGTTAGGAACTCTGTAGTACCTATCAGGCTTGACTGGGGCAGGAGGCAGTGAATCCGGATTAAGGCAAGCCTCCGAATAAACATCATCAAGTATGTCCAAGACAGGAGGTATCGCCAGAGGTCTGTGCTGAGGTAACAAAAGAAATTCCCTAAGTCTTTTCTTGGAATCAGAAAAGTCTTGGCCTTCCCAATGGAAGTGTTCCCTCAAGGTGTGCAAGGTTTCCCCAAAAGAAAAATCCTCTGGGGGAGATACAGAAGGAATGGACTGCTCTGCATCCGAATCTTCATAATGGGAGTACGAGTGCTCCTCTTCATCAGGAAGTTCTGAAATAATGGAGCCCTGGTCAGAAGAGGGAGAATCTTCTTCCACTCTGGGTCTCTTGTCTGGAGGGGGTTGGGAACCCCTGATAAGAGTAATTAAATCCTCAGCCATTTTTAGCATCTGCTTTTTAGGCATGGGGCCTGGAGATGGGCCCTGTGCAACAGGCCTCTTGGGATGCATGGCTGATTTGGACTTAGTAAAGGCCTTAATGGAAAAGGAAGATGAGGGTCTAAAGACACCATGTGTGGAAGTGGACCTGTCCACATTAGGAGGCTCAACACTCACAGTGGCTTCGGAGGTTGTAGTCTGGGTATAGGCTGAGGTACCTGCGGTCTCGGGTACAGAAGACACCGCCAAAGAAGTGTCGTTGGTAGTCAGGGACTGCATAGGCGTCTCGCTGAGAACCGGACCACGTGTAGCCGGTTTTGGCGTGGTGTCGGTGGAGACCGCGGACCTCGCGTGTCGGTCCTTGTCCTTGCGTTTTTTGGACAAAACGGTAGTCGGAGTCTCCGACGACATTTTATAATCAAAGGCTGTACCAAAATAGTGTTGGGCGAACTCCGCCCGACGCTTAATAGTTCGTTTATTGAAAGTAGCGCAAAAGCGACAGCCCGAGACGTCGTGGTCTGGGCCTAAACAAGGTATGCAGAGGGAATGGAAATCCTTATGCGGTATTTGCTTCCCACAAGAAATACAATTGTTAACTTTTTCTGACATCGGTCTGAGGCAAGAAAAATTTCCCCAACGGGGTACTTAGCTTTAAAGAAGACTTCGGTTTCCAATTGATCGTAAATTCAGGAGCTGGCCGACCGGCACTTGCGAACTGCTTCTGCTTCGGGCACCGCGCGGCAAAAAAAGACTGAAGAAAATGGCATCGGCTGTGTCTTATATACCCCTGTCACACTGACGTCAGGAAAGAAAGCGACAACAACCAACGCTGGACCAAGACTTTGGAATTCGGCCGACCGAGGGACCGCCTGACGGCAGAGAACCCATATGTGATTACTGCAGCTGTATGCACGATGAACATCCAGACCCATCCACTCATCACTGGGCCTTATCCTGCATCTCTGGCTGCTCCAGCTGTTGCATTGTGTGTTAGATGCATGGACAGAGTAGAAATTGTCTTCAAAGTAGTCACCTGGGTTTCTGGTTAAAAATGTAGATCCACTGACAACTGTTTTAAAGGTTTCTGCATCATATCCCTTTGAAATCTCACCATATAGTAAAGTTGTGTACACTTACCATAAATGTAGATGTTTGAGTGTATTCACTGTTGCAGTCATTACATTTGGGTTATCTGCCTGCAGGTAGCCCTCAGCCAGTCTGAATATCAAAGTCTTGGATTCCTGTGTCGGATGCGGTTTCTTCTTCAATTAAGTCAGGTCGTCAGGGGTATAAAACATGCAGCCAATGCCATTACATCAGTTTTTCTTGCCCCAGATGTCAGGTGCCCCCATAATGGGAAGCAATTATATGTTAGGTTACACCTTCAACAAAAATCAAATACACTAGAAAGCTTAAATACACTAAACAAGAAGGAAGGTAAAGCCAAGAGAAGTCAGGGGGCTGGAGGGAGGGTAACCAGGACTGCAGTGAATACACTCGAACATCTACATTTATGGTAAGTGTACACAACTGCACTATGTTCTTCGTGTTTCACTGTTGCAGTCATTACATTTGGGTTGATTCCCAAAGCTAAGGAAGGGAGGAGGAATTTAGAGAGCATTAGGTCCAGCTATTAAGCCCTGCAAGACTGCAGTGGCAAAACCAGCTCTGGATTTAGAAAAAAATAGGCATGTGGTAATGCTTGGTGAAGGTATGTACACGGCTCCAGGTAGCAGCTTCTAGGATGTCCCTGGTAGGGACTCCTCTGAGGAAGGCTGTAGAGGTAGATGCAGCCCTGGTGGAATGTGATCTTATACCCTGTGGGGTAGTTTTTCCATGGTGCTTGTAACAGAAATAAATGCAATGGACGATCCATTTAGAAATGGTTTGCTTTGAAATGGCCTTGCCCTCTGCCCCTGCAGCAAAAGCAACTAGCAGCTGTTCAGACTTTCTGAGAGGCTTGGTCCTGTCCAAATAAAATCTAAGTTGTCTGTGCACATCCAAAGAGTGCAGTATTCGTTCACCTTTGTTTTGTGGATTTGGGAAAAAAGTAGACGGATAAATGGACTAATTTATGGCCACACTAGACACCCACCTTGGGCATAAAGGAAGGATTGGTCCTGAGGGAAACCCTGTCTGCATGGAAGATAATGATGGGCTCTACTGCCAAGAGGGCTTGTAACTCAGACACTTCTTGCTGGTGTGATGGCTAGAAGGAAGGCTGTTTTCCAAGAAAGAAATGTCAACTCTGCAGTTGCAGCTGGTTCAAATGGAGGGAGAATGAGCTTTTCCAATACAAAGTTAAGGTCTCAGGCTGGAGTAGGGGCTTGCCTGGGGGGGGGTCTTAAATTTTTGGCCCCTCTGAGGAATTGCTTTAGCAGGGGATGAGAGAAGAGGAGTGGTTCAGTATTATAATGTGCTGAAATGGCAGAGGCATGAATTTTAATTGACGAGAAGGATAGGCCTTTGTGGAGAATTTCTGTTAAGTACTGAAGAATATGAGGTAAGCTGGGCACTGTTGTGCCCATCCCCTGAGTTTGGCTACAGGAACAGTATCTTTTCCACTTTTCAGAATAAGATTTTCTAGTGCTAAGCCTCTTTGCTTCCAGAATAACATCTAGCACCTGCTTACTGAGGGATGCTATTGGAGAGCTCAAGGGATTAGCCAGGCTGCAAGGTTCAGGGTTTGATGCTGAGGGTGCAGAATCTGGCCCACCTGCTGGGACAGCAGGGAAGGTGTCTGAGGTAGGTACCATGGCTCCAGCAGTATCATACTGTGCAAGAGGGGGTTACCCAATGCTGGCATGGCCAGTCTGGTGCAATCAGTATTGTCCTTGGTTTGTCCTGTTTGATCTTTAGCAGAACCTTCGAGAGGAGAGGCAGAGGGGGGAAGGCATAAACAGAGAGGCTTTCCCAGGTAAAGGACAGGGCATCTGCTTTCCAAGCTAGACTGTGGGGAGTCCTTGTGCAGAATTTGTCCAATTGGTAGTGCTGGGGGGAGGCAAACAGGTCTATTTCTGGAGTTCCCCATTTGTTCCTCAAGAGGTTGAATATTTTTGGTTCCAGTTTCCATTTGTGTGGGTCCATGAGATTTCTGCTTAGGTCATCTGCCAGTGAATTTAGCTTGCCTGGCAGGAATTGAGCTTGTAGGTGCACTTGATGCCTCAAAAGGCTGTGTTCCACAGAGCCATGGCTAGTCTGCAGAGAGGGTACGAGTGGGTTCCCCCCTGCTTATGTACCACATAACTGTGGTGTTGTCTGTCTTTACCAATAACTGTCCTGGAGGGATGTGGTCCTTGAAGGCTGTCAGGGAATTCTGTACAGCTAACATTTTTTTTTTGGTTGATATGCTGGTGCATCTGACTCGGGTTCCATTTGCTCTGAATGCACTGCTCTGCCAAGTGAGCCCCCCCGCATAGTCTGATGCATCTGTTGTTAGGGTTTGGGTGGCAGGGGGTCGATTGAAAGGGAGCCCCTTGCTGAGGTGGCAGGCCTCTGCCCACCAAAGGAACTTTGTCTTTACACAAGGAATGATAGGAATCATTGTTTCCAGGTCCTGAGATTGTTGGCAATATAGGCTTTTTAGATACCATTGTAGTTTCCTCATATGCAGTCTTGCATATGGAATTAGTAGAATGCAAGAGTCCATGAACCCCAGGGCTTGTAGAACTTTCCTTGCAGATAGCTGGGTCGTTGTAGCTAGTAGTTTGAAGTAGGCTGTCAAACTTGTTTCTCTGGTGTGAGGAAAGCCATCTGGGAAGTTGTGTTCAAGCTTGCTCCCAGGAATACAATCTGTTGGCAGGGTACTAGGTGATATTTCTTTTCGTTTATGGTGTACCCCAGCAAGGTTAGAAGTTTCTTTACAAATGCCATATGTTTTAATAGCAAGTCCTGGCTTTCTGCCTGAATCAGACAATAGTCCAGGTATGGGTATATCTGAATATTTCTCTGCCTGCAAAATGCAATGGCTGGAGCTAGACACTTTGTGAATACCCTGGGTGCAGTAGATAAGCCAAAGGAAAGTGCAGAGAACTGACAGTGCATAGAGCCTGCCCTGAAGCGTAGGTATTTCCTGCAAGATTACTTACTGGAATGTGCAGGTAAGCTTTCTTTAAGTCTAAGGTTGCCAACCAAGCATCTTTGCCTAGCATAGGAAGCAGCTGTTGAAGCAAGCATCTTTGCCTAGCATAGGAAGCAGCTGTTGAAGTGTTAGCATTTTGAATTTTGGGATTACCAGAAAGGTGTTTAGAATAGAGAGGTCCAGGATAGGATGCCAGGAGCTGTCTTTTCTGTGTACCAGGAAAAGTCTTGAGTAAAAACCTTGTCCCATTTCTTCTGCTGGGACAGGATGAATAGCCCTGATACTTAGAAGAGAGAACCTCCTGTTGAGCCTCTGCCCACTGATTTGGGGATAAGTCTGGCCTTTTGGGTATGGTAAGGTGAGGAAGTGGAATCTGTATCCTTGGAAAACTATATTTAAAACCCATTTGTCCTGGGTAATGAGTTCCTACTTTTTTTTGCATGCAGGGCAAGCTTTTCTCCTAAGGGCGCAGGCAGCTGAGCAGGGCTTGGAAGGGCTAAGGTTAAGTCATTGTGACTTTTTTCCATAGGGGGTTGCCTAGCTTTGGAAGTGGGAGCCCCCCATTGCTTAGTCCTGTGTGAAACCTGAGACTGTAACCTAGGTGGTCTGCTGTTCCTGGGTTTGGACTGAAAACGCCTGGAAGAGACTGGAAAGGACCAATTCTTAGAAGGCCAATGCCTACTAAATCTGGGAGGCTGTACTTGCAGGAAATCTTTAACAGTTTGCATAGATTTAGCTTTTTCCTCCATCTTTTTAAACGACTTCTGCTTTGTTGCCAAACAGGTGGTCTTGGTTTAAGGGAGCGTCCAGTAATTTAGCTTTAACATAATCTGGCAAGTTTTACTCCTTAAGCCAAGCATGCCTTCCAAGTACAGACCCAGTGGCAGCAGCCCTGCAAGATACTTTTAAAGATTCAAAACCACATTGCAAAGTATGTTTACCAACTTGTTCAGCAGAATGCATTAAATCCTGTATTTATGTTCAGTACAGTCAGGAATCAACATCATTTTCTGTTTTAGTAGTCCCAAAATATTCTGCTGATACTTTAACATATGAAACTGGCAATTTAAGGCCCTAATGGCCAAAGTAGCAGAAGTGTATACCTTCTTACCCCATCTGTCCAAGGCCCTGGAATCTCTACCAGAGGGGGTAGGGTTTTTGGCAGCGGTAACCTTAATGCCCTTTGGTCCTTGGGAAATGGTCTCTGGATCCATAGTAGGATTCTTGAAGAGGAACTTGTGAGAGTCAGGTACTCTGTAATACCTGTCACATTTTCTGGGAGCTGGAGGAAAAGTGTCTGGGGCCAGGCTAGATTCCAAGAAGGCATCATCTACAATGTCCAGAACAGGAGGGATAGCTAAAGGTCTGTGTTGACTGAGGAGTAAGAATTCCCTAAGCCTCTTTTTGGAGTCAGTAATCCTGGCCTTCCCAGCGGAAATGCTCCCTAAGAGTGTGCAAGGTTTCACCAAAAGAAAAAACTTCTGGAGGGGAAGCAGAGGGAATGGAATCCTCTGCATAAAAATCCTCATAGGTAGATAAGGGCAAATCCTGGTAATCAGAAGAAACAGAAATTTCACAATCCTGATCAGATGAATCAGAAGGAAAATCAGTTGTAGGTCTCTTACAGGGGGAAGGCTGGCTTCCCCTAATTAAAGTAATATGGTCTTCAGCCATTCTAAGCATTTGTTTTTTAGGCATATCGGCCTGATCATGTGGTTTGGACGTCTGTTTTCTAGGCGTGGGTAGAGTTTTAGGCCTTGATGAAGAAGATGGCATTGGTTTAAAATGCAAATCTGTAGGCCTGAATACACCCTCAGAAGCCGGTGCCTGCACAGCGGCTCTGGACCCATCCAAGGTAGAGCCATCCACAGGTTCCATAGTCGAAGCATCTCGCGGCATACTGGACTCCGAATGGGTCTCAATAGAGGCCTGTGAATCTGAAGTAGTGGGTATCAGGGGCTGCGAAAGCATCTCACTGAGTACCAGTGAACTGGCGACTAGCTTAACGGAAGCGTCGTCAGCAGTTTTGGACCTATGCGGTCTGTCTCTGTCTTTATGCTTACGTTTTTTCGAAATACCAGTAGTTGGATGGCTTACCGAAGCCATTTCTGGATAGTTAAACCGAGTACCAAAATAATTTGCTGCGAAAATAGACAAGACTAATAGTTCGGGGGATGAATAAGGCACAAAACCAACAGCGAAGGATGTCGTGGTCTGAGCCTAAGCAAGGAATGCAGTACGAATGAAAATCTTTATGAGGTATTTGCTTTCCCACAGGTAAGGCAATTCACTTTTACTGACATTGGTTAACAGCAAGAAAAGGGATCCCCAACAGGGTACTTAGCTTTTTTCGAAGACTTTGGTTCTGAAACACGAAAACGAAAATTTCAGGAGTCGGCCGACTGGCACTTGTGAACTGCTTCTGCTTCGGACACTGTGCGGCAAGAAAGACTGATGTAATGGCATTGGCTACATGTTTTATACCCCTGACGACCTGATGTCATGGAAGAGACAGCATCTGACGCAGGAATCCAAGACTTCGATATTCAGGCAGGCTGAGGGCTACCTGCAGGCAGATAACCAAAATGTAATGACTGCAACAGTGAAACACGAAGAACATGTGCCATGTAGTTCTAGGTTCAAGCTGAAAATGCACTGGACATATAAATGCACTTCCCCAATTAGTCCACTGTCCTTACTGGGAGGAAGAATGGACTGAATTATTCTCAGGGGCATTATTCTTGGTAGCAGCCACAATAGTCAACAAGTGGTCCTTTACTCCAAAATGGTCTGTTTGGGAGTACACAAGATCCTATTTGATTTTCCTGGACTCAGATCAGCCATGTCTGTCTTTTTCCAAACTTTGGAACAACCCATGTTGGACAGCTTATCAGGCAGGGCACTACCCACACAGTTGGGGAGAGGAATTGTACATCTCCTGCAGAATTTGTTCTTACAGGGAAGTAGTGTCCACTGGCCATGAGCTCCTCTGCCTCATCTCTAATATTTTATTAAAGAAAGGGTCTTCTGGGGGATTTGTGGGGAAGCCTTCCTTTCATCCAAATCAGTATATAGGGTGGAGAACTCAGGAGTCAGTGCTTCCTCTTGCACTTCCTCTTCTGTGGGGACAAAGCTGCCAAGCCTCATCAGAATGACTGAAGAGGAAACCTAGTCTCCCTTCCAGTACTAGCCTATGCAGCCTCTTGTCATGAGGGGGCACACGTGATGCCCTGTTCAAGCATCTAGACTAGTTGATATCTGGGTCAGAATTAGTGCCTCTGTAGCAATCTGCACAAAAGAAATGGGTGTAATACCTTTCTACAACATGCGGTCCACTGAAATGCCAATGGTGCTGTCAACATGGCAGGTGTTGAGGGTGGCAAGCTGGCACCCACCAACAATGCCAAAACCTCCAGGCTAAAGCCAATTCGTGGAACTCTAGTCCCAAGGTGTTGAATACAGGGCTCTTCAACAATGAGAATGGCCCTGACAGAATCTGTGCCAACACTCTCTGGGCCAAAGGCTAAACACTGCCCCCTCCCCAAGGTGCTAGTAACTATTAGCACTGAGGATACTGGTGTCAAAGTCTGAATCAGGAGGTCAGATCAATTTATACTGAGGAGACTGACATAGGATACAAAGACTGATGGTGCTGAGATAGGGCCCAGAGGCAGAAAGATAACTGGTGGAACTTGGGTCCACCCTTGGCCCGCGGTAAGAAATATCAGGGCCAAAAGAACTCCAAACTGAATCTGGGCCTTGACAACTGATGATATCATACATTCCCAATCAAGCTGAGTGGGGCTCTTGAAAGACCTGTGAGATCATGCCAAAGCAGTACAAGATCTGGAAGTCTGTTCAGACAAGTCTTTCTCTGAAGAGTAACTACCTGTCATTTGCTTTGGAGTAAAGTCATCTTTAGTGCTGGAGGAGTCCTGGTGCCAAGGAGAGGACAGTCTCCGAGATAACCTTGGTCGAGATGGAGAAAACATGGAAGAAGAAACCCTGGGACCTGGAGGACACAGTGTAGTTGAAGGTGTCTGCTTAGGAAGGAGAGGTCAGCCTTGGAGTCTTAGAGAGAATTCCTAAAAAGCTCCTCTGCTTTTCTCTTTTCTTTCTTATCTGAAGACGTGTGCACCAATGATGCTGAATTAACAGATGCATTCCCATTTTTCTTCAAGACTGATACTCCGATCAGCCAAGGTCCTGTCACAGAATCCCAGAGTGGTCACTGCTGAGATGCAACACTATGGAAGAGATCAGACAAAAAACATGAAGATCCTGTGGTGATAATGTATGCCCATAATGCTTACATTCCTGTAGTCCTGTCTTCTTTTTCCATGTTTAACCAACAACAAATCACTCAGATCAACTTGAAGGTACAAACACCTATCACAAGTCGAAAGATTAAAAATAGGCCCTAGGCCCAAAGACATGACAGGGTAGAGCAAGAAGAAACCTGGTTCAAAATGTAAAACTGTAAAAAAAAAAAAAAAATAACTACACTGCAAATCTTGAATTAAATTTTAACAGATTTCAGCTAAACTGGTATGTATAGGAAAGCACTATTGAAACACCCAAGAACCATTCTCTAAACGCTTGAGGTCAGTGGAGACGTTGTCTTAATACTGGCAACAGGATCTGGAAGATTCACAACAGGGAGGGATTATGGGAAGGAAGGAGCTTGAGCTTGTGAGAAGTTATTGCCATCACTAGAGGGCACCAAAGGCACCAGCCCTGCTGTTCCAGTGTCTAGACAGGACCTGAGAAATTTATGAAGCGCCCTTTCAAATTGGCAACCTTAAACCAACCTGTTCTAAGGGGAGAAATGAACTTATCCCCCTTACCTCTTGCCCTCTTCCCCTCCCAAATAAATACCTTCAACTCTATTAATTACCATCCAGAACTTACTTGGTTGATTAAAAAAAATAAAAGCCTGACATATGTATAACATTAAATGGACTAAACATTTCTACTGCTTGTTAATTGCAATCCTTAACCAAGACTTGCAGTTTTTTCAACTTTTTTTAAGTCTCTTTCCAGAATCTTTAGGTGCCATAACACAATTATTTTAATCTGTACACCTAAACACTTTATTTTGTCATGTCTCCATAAGTATGGGTGGTGATGAAACAATTACTATGTGGGTATATAGTTTACCAATTCAGCCTCTGTTTTATCTTCATTTAATTTATATCCCTTAAAGAACTGAAACAGTCTCAAAATGCTCCACAATACCAAAATGTCCTTGTCTTGATTTATCAAATACAAACTAGTATCTGCAAATAAAGTTAAAATTTTAATTACCATGGTAGTTACAGTATATAGCCCTGAATTTGTGAATCTTTTTTTTTGCTTGCTAACAGCTCTAAATATAAAGAAACAAAAGGGAAATAGGATGACTCTGTCTGGTTCTTCTGTTCAAACATAGTTATAGAGGAACCCTTCCACCTTCATTCTTGCCTATGACCCTTCGTATATCCTTATTATTCTATCAGGGAACATGCATACTTTCACTGGCTCTACTCAAAATCCCATCTGACTCTACTTTGTCTCAAATCAAGACCTACCAACAATCTGAGCATTTTTTTAGACACTACCTCACTCTGGATTATCACTATTCGGTTAATGTCATATCTTTGTCTCCCCTCCACAAAACCACTCTGATTCATAGAAATAAATTTTGGCAACACCTTTGTCTTTTATTTCTTTCCAACATCTTTATTAAATTTCCACATGACAAAAGCAATCTTGCATTTATATAAATGAAAAACATACAAAATGAAATCACTTTAGTTGTAAACACTTTACATCACAGACATCATTAAAACAACTGTAGTTGTAAACATTACTAATAACTTATAAACATTATAGACATTGCCAGTTAAGCATTACATAGCTCATTCAAAACCTGCCGCTTAAACCTCATTCCTACTCTGCATATACCTTTCCTACAATTCCCATTTTTTTCTATGTAGTTTGCTCCTTTCCTTTACTAAACATCCCAATTCCAGTTTTCTCAGTTACTATATTCACTATTACTAGTAAAGTTGGTCTAGACTTTGATTTCCATTTCCTAGTAATTGCTTTTTTTGGCAGCCACCATAATTAGACTCAACAAGGCTTTATGTCTAGGCAGTTCCGATTCTGTAGCATAACAAAAAAAATGATCTCCCCAGTCAGCCCAACCCCCCAAGCAGCTCTGACAGAGAGGCCCGCAAGGAATCCCAAAATCTGCCAGCTTATCACACCTCCAAAAAATATGTTCCCAGCTACCTCTTTCTTGCCCATCACACCTCCAGCATTTGCTATCCACCTGAGGAAAAATTGTTTGGAGTCTACTTGGGGTATAAAAATATCTATGTAAACATTTCCAGGCAAAGATCCTAAATCTAGACTTTATTACATATTTCCGAGATATACATATATCCCCCATTGTCTCTTTGTGAATTGCTTATCCAATCTCTCTTCCCAATCCTTTCTAAGCTCCTCTGAGTCTTGTAATTATCATGCAATATTTTATATGCTTTACCAATTCCCTTTTTAATGGCAGCTTCAGTTCTACATTCTACTAAAAACTCTACCAGGGCTGGCCTTTCATTTAGGAGCCCCCTATTTTTCTCCCTTTGCCTATACTCTGATATCAATCTTTGATAGGAAAGGCAATTTCTAACCTGCAGTCCAAATAAATGTTTGGCCTCTTCCCATTCTATTACCTTTCCCTTTCTAGTTATTTGTTTCCAATACCATGGTTTCTTTGCCAATTTTCTCCAATAAATTCCATTATTTGTATCCCTGACCACAGTCAACGCTATCAGCAAAATCTCTTCTCCATTCTCATACTGGTTTGGTTTTTAGAAAACTCCCTGCTGTTTATAAATACAATACTCTGTATGATTTTGGTTGTTCTCCTTAAGAGTCTGCATCAAAAATCCCAATCTCTCATTTCTTGAGCTTCCTCTCTGTGTCATCATCATTCCTTTCCACCTCGAATTATAGTTTTCTGCCTGTGCTATGTATAAGAGCCTTAACTGTGTTGCTCTAAAACACCCCCTCAAATTAGTAATCCTAGTCCACCTTGTTCTATTGGTGGAATCAGCTTATCCCACTTGACCCTTGCTGTCTTCCCCTTCCCAGATAAAATCCTTCAACTCTTTTTAATTGCTGTCCACAATTTCTCCTCCGGTTGATTAAAAAAAAAAGTTATGTACTCACCATAATGTTCCATCTGAGTAGTTGTACTTCATTTGTCTTCAACCTGCAGGTTACGGATCCGTATCGTATCCGAGCAGGCAACGTCAGCTCCAAGCTCCAAACTCCTCCTCTTACCCATAATACACCTCCACTGCCTTCCATCCCCAGATCGAGTTTGCTGAACCTTATACTAAGAACCCGACCTGAAAAACATTTACTTATAACCTATACTGCAGTCCGTAGGCTGATCATATGCCAAGGTCCGGGGGAAGGAGGGAGGGATGGTTGAAGACAAATGAAGTACTACTCAGATGGAATGTTATGGTGAATACATAACTTCTTTATCTAAAGTAGTTTACTTCATTTGGTCTTCAACTTGTGGGACAGAATCCCCAGCTACTAAAACTCCTGGGAGGCCCTCATGGAAGGATATTCAGGAGCACCGCGGAACTAAAGGATGCTCTCCTTCTGGAAGTCGAATCCAATTTGTAATGAGAAATAAATGTATGAAATGAGGACCAAGTAGCTGAAGAACAAATATCATCCAAAGACACTCTACACCAAAAGGTCATAGACGTAGCTATGGATCTAGTGGAATGAGCTTTCACCTGACTTGGAGGAGACATGCCTCTGTCCTTACAGACCTGCAGGATGCATGAAGAAATCCATGTAGCTATAGTGATCTTGGAGATAGGTTTCCCCAAAAAGGGTTTACAGAAGGATACAAACAATTGATCAAATTTACAGAAATTTTTTGTCTTGTGTAAACAGAATCATAACTGTCTATGAACATCCAACATGTGGAGTTTGTATTCCATCTTGTTAGTAGAATTAGGAAAAAACACAGGCAAACTGATGGTCTGATTGATATTGACTGGTGATGCCACCTTAGGAAGAAAGGATAAATTAGTTAGAAGGGAAACCCTATCTTTGTGAAAAATCATGTAAGGAATTTTGATGGACAAGGCCTGTAATTCTGAAACCCTTTTTGCAGAAGTAATAAGCCACCAGAAAAGCTGTTTTCCAAGATAAAAATTTCAGATCTGCAGTTGCGGCAGGCTCGAAAAGCAGAGTGACCAAAGCTTGAAGAACCATAGTAAAGTCCCATGGAGGAACAGGATCTTTGACCAGGGGGGCATAACAAAAAGGTGCCTTTGATAAAGGCTTTACACAGTATGGAAGAGGCCAAAGAGGCAGAATTCTCGCCCAGATGAAAGTGAGAGATGGCAGCCAACTGAACTTTGACAGTAGAATATCTAGCTCCGTGTTGAAAAATATCAGCTAGAAAATCAATAATGGAGGAAATAGGAGCTGTGAAAGGGTCTAAACTCCTTTGAGAGGCCCAAAGGAAAAACATTTCCACTTGCTGCATTAAACCTTCCTGGTCGAAGACTTATGAGCAGCCACCAAAACAGATCTGAGGAGGATAGTCCAGGAGTCCTAGCAATCATGGGAACTGGGGCAGCCAAGCTGGCTGTCCAGATTCAGATGAGGCACCCCAGAAGGGTGTGAAATTAAATCCTAAATGGGATCTAGGATCCAAGGCGGAGCCAGAAGGTGAGACCAAAGGAAGGGAAACCATACTTGGCGAGGCCACAATGGGGCAATGAGGATCACTTTGCTCCCCAGTCGATGAGCTTTCTGTAGAAACCTCAGAATGAGAGGTACTGGTGGTTAAGAATACAGAAGACTGGGAGGCCAAGCATGAACTAGTGTGTCTCTGGGGGACTCCCCCGGCAGGGGGTTCAGAGCGAAAAACTTGCTGCACTTCATGTTGGAAGGAGATGCAAAGAGATCGCAGCAAGGTTGACCCCACTCGCTGAAGATCTGTTCCGCTACTGACAGATTCAGAGACCACTCATAAGGCATCAGAATGGTTCGACTTAGCCTGTCCGCTAGGATGTTTGACCATCCCGGAATGTGTGTTGTGACGAGAAAGCGACCAGTGGAGATCACCCATTCCCACACTTTTATAGCCTCGCAACAAAGGGGGTAAGATCTGGTCCCTCCCCGTTTGTTGATGTACCAGGCTACTGACATCTTGTCTGACTGAATAGCAGTCATCCCCAGAGGAAGAAAGGCATGAAGGGCTTGCGACACTAGAAGGACCGCCCTCATCTCTAGGACATTTATGTGCAAGCTGGTCTCTATGGGGGACCACAGGCCTTGGACTGTCCTGCCTGAACAATGTCCTCCCCCTCACCTGAGTTGGGAGGCACCCGTGATCACTGTGGTTTGGGCCAGGGCTGGAACAAAAGGTCATCCCTCCAAAATGTCTGGAGAGCACATCCACCATATCAGGGATGACCGACGGACTCGAGTGAGTTGAATTGGATATGTCAATGGCAGTTCCAACAGGGACCATTGTACAGCTAGAGTCCACTGTAGAATTCTCATGTGTAACTGAGCACACGGGAGGAGAGTTATGGTCGCCACCATTGAGCCCAAGGCCCTCAACACCGATTCCACCATTGGGAAAGGAGAGTGGTAGATCAGGTAGACATGCATCCTCAGGTTTTGAACTCTCTCCGAGGTCAGGAATATTTTGCACTGAGGAGTATCTGTCCTGGCACCAATGTAGTCTATCACCTGTACAGGATCTAGGAGAGATTTGGATGCATTAATTGTAATCCCCAAATGCAGAGCAAGAGTCCGGAAATAATCCCTGTTTTGGGAGAGTAGATGCATAGTGGGAGCAGTGAGGAGCCAATCGTCCAGGTATGGATAGACCTGAATCCCCTGAAGCCTCAGGTAAGCCACTACCACCATAACTTTGGTAAACACCCTGGGGGCTGTGGTGAGACCAAAGGGTAGGGCTCGAAATTGGCAATGGTTGATTCCTAGCCGGAAGCGGAGGAACCTCCTGGAGCTTCTGTGCATTTTTAAATGATAGTAAGCATCCTGGAGATCTAACGAGCACATCCTGTCGCTCTCTTGCAGGTACAGCATGATGACCGTTGAGGGTTAGAGAACCAGATCCAGATGGCAGACAGTGTCTTCCCATCCTTCTCACTCTGGACTAATGTCTCTGACGGTCTTACCAAAGAGTGCTGTCATAAGGGGCATTGGCAAAGGACACCTTGAAGGGTTCGGAAAATTGACATAACCTGAGCCAGGCGTTGTGCCTCATGGACATGCCGGACCCAGCCATCTTAGCCGCTCCTTCCATAGCATGTGAAAGGAGTCACATGGACATGTTAGATACTGCTTTTAAAGTGGTCATCCTGGCGGAGAATGAAGCGTTGTCCTCCTGCGACAAGGACTTGGGGGGAGACTCTTCCAGCTCCTTTACCAGGTTGAGTTGGAGTCTGGTGACATGGGCCAGGTAAGGTCAGCACCCTAATCAAAAAGGTAGCTGAAGCGTAAACCCGCTTCTTTAGGCGGTCCATCATCCGAGACTCTTGGTCAGGAGGATGGACTAAGGAACACTCCAGAGCAAGTTCCTTCTTAGTGGCTGCTGCTACCACCATGGCGTCTACGGGGAGCCCTTGTTCCATGCTGGCCTGTCTATGGGGGGGGGGCTTAAGATCTTATCTGGTCTTTTTGGGATAGGTTCCATGGCGTCTGGCTCCTTCCATGCCCGCGAGGTGACCAGATCCACCAGAAGATCTGCGGGAGGGGACAGCCAGGAAGTAGATGGGCCCGTGCCGGAAGCCTCCAGGAACACGGACTCATCAGAAGAAGGTTTGGGGGCAGACCAACCTCCCCATTGGTGCAGGATTTCCATTTGAATTTGAGGATTTGGAGACATCCTCGGGAGGGGGACCTAGGGGAACCTTCTCCATCATCCAAGTCCGTGTCCTTGGTAAGGGACTCGGGGGAATCCAAGTGCCTCCTCTTGCACGTATGCTTGCGAGGTACCTGTCCAGTGGGACTCTCCAGGTGGAGCTTGCAAGCCCCTTGTTCCTCAGGGGGAACCATCTAGGGCTTTTTGAGCACAGGCTGTCCCTCTGGTAAAATGATGGGGAGCATAGACAGAGCTGAGGTGGTCTGGGTGGAGTCCAAGAGGGCAGTCAGGGGTCTTGAACCAGCAGAGAGAACCCATTCTACCACATCGAACACTGAAGGAAAGCAAACCTTCTGAGAAACCAATAAGTTGGCTGGTCTTCCCGGGTCTGACAAGAGAATCGGAGCCGGGCCCGAGGTGGAGGGAACTCCGAGGGAAGGAACCTAAATGACAAAGTCGGAGGCGAAGAAAAAGGTTCCACTCCCTCGGATCCGACACCCAAGCTCCAGCTCCGAGAGCAGCTCAAATCCGAAATGCTCCAGGCAGCTGTCGGTGCCGAGGAAGCAGGTACAGTCAATGCCGACCCCCTGACCAAAGCCAACCTCAGATCCAAATGCTCTGAATCTGAAGGTCGGATCAGAGAAGGAGATATAGGTTGGAAAAAAGGAAGCAAGCTCCCCTTTCCTGAGGGGGGGTGCTGGCAAGACCCCCATCTGGATCTGGGTACAGAGAAACCTCATCATTTTATCCAGATCCATGTCAGACAAGGACCAGGTGGGCCACGACCAGGCCACGGACTCCGACCTGGCAGGTCGCAGTACCGAGGCCCAAGAAAGCTGGACGTGTCTCCTCCAGCTCCGGGGAGAACCTCGGTGATCGGAGCCAAGGGGAGTCACGGATCTGTGGTGTCTTCGTAGGTGAAGCAAGGTCCGGAGACCTCTTTCTCTTTTCCCCTCGCCTTTGACTCTCTCTCCCTCTCTCTACTTCTTTTCTGCTCTGCTACCCCAAGTCTTTGGTACAGGAGGTTGAGTCCCAGCCTAGGTGAGAGGAGGAGGAAGAGAGGCAGCTACAGTAGCCGGTGTGAGCGAAGCCGGAGACGAGGAAACAGATTCTGATGGGGGAAGAAGGCCTTTGAGGACCAACTTGGCCTTCCTATCTTTTATGGCGTGGGGATTGAAGCCCACACATATGCTGCAGTCCACACACAGATGGCACAAAACACACAGTGTGGCCATCCGCAGGGGATAATTTATGGCTACACACTGTGTGACGCTTGAAAACAAGCTTTTCAGCCATACTAACACAGTAGAAAGATAACCTAAGAAAAAAAACAGGCAGTTTCTTTCTAAATGGCACACACACCCACTCACCACACTCGTATATAGAAAAACACTGAGGGGGGAGGGGACACTACAATCTACACAACAGTACAAACTACTCTATCCTAAAACTTGACCCAGCAAGCGAGAGGAGGAGAAAGGAGACCAATACTAACACTAACAAAAAAACTGTAGAAAAAAAGATACTCACAAAGGTTTTACTCACTTGACTAAGTTGGAGCTCAAGAGATACAATGCTAAAGCTATTCGCAGTAAACGAGATCTGGGGATGGAAGGCAGTGGAGGTGTAGTATGGGTAAAGGGAGGAGTTTGGAGCTTGGCGCTGATGCTAGTAAAGTTGCCGGCTCGGATCCATAACCCACAGGTTGAAGACCAAATGAAGTAAACTATTTCAGATCTATGCCTGACCCGTGTACAAGATTAAAGGGACTAAAAACATTTCAATGGCTTGTATCTTAGTATCCATATCCATATAACAAAGCTTCCAGTTTCTCAATTTTTGTATTATCTTCTGTTTAGTCACTTCCCACATATCCTTAGCTGCCACTACAGAGTAATTTCTAATCCTTACGCCTAAATACTTCATTTTATCATATCCCCATAAATATGGATATTGTTGGACTAATTTGTATGTGGGTACATAATTTATTGCTACTGCCTTTGTTTTAGCTTCATTAATTTTGTATCATGAGAAGACATGAAACAGTCTTAAAATGTTCCACAACACTGCAATGTCCCTTTCTGGTTTTGGCATGTAGAGAATTGTTTGTGTCTTTCGGCTTTTTCCCGGTTAGGGGTCGCCACAGTGGAACTCCGGTCCGCTAATGATCGGTAGTTGATTTTTACGTGCCGAGAAGGTACACCCATTCACGCATGTCTCCACGCAGAAGACGCTCTAGCTGGGAATCGAACCGGACAGCGTCTTACTGTGAGGCGACAACGCTACCGCAGCACCACCACCGCGGGTCACTAGAGCCAGCTTTTCCTGACTACCATACCAATTATATACTTGAATTTCTGAGTCCCTCATTTTCTTTGCCAGTGGTTCCAAATACAATACAAACACCAAAGGGGAAAGTGGACAACCCTGCCTGGTTCCCCTACTCAAACAGAAATTGTCAGAGAGGACTCCACCCACTTTAATTTGCGCCTCTGATCCCTCACATATTCTTCTAATCAACCTTATAATTGAATCAGGGAAAGCAAATGCTTCCATTGTCCTGCTCATAAAGTTCCAGCCTACTCTGTCAAATGCTTTCTCTGCATCAAGATCCACCAATAAAAGTGGTACTTTCTTACATTCTGTTTTCCTCTGGATCATCAATGTTCTGATTTTATTGTCAAGTGTTTGCCCCCCCCCCCCCCCCACAAAACCACACTGATCCATATCTATCAATTTTGGTATCACTTTTGCCATTCTTTTAGCCATTATAGACAAACACTTTATAATCATGGTTTAGTTTGAAATTGGCCTCTATGAAGCTGGATCTGATGGATCTTTACCCTCTTTACGTATTACCGTTACCACCGCCTTCTTCCAGGATGCTGGAACTCCTCCTCCTCTTAAAATACTGTTAAACAAAACTTCCAGATCTTTATCAGTTTTTTTCCCCTCCTAGCTTCCAAACTTCCACAGGAATACCATCTATTCCTGGGGTCTTTCCTGTAGATTAGTTATACATAGCCATTTCATCTCATCCCTTCCTATCCTGTTAGTAATTGAGCCTCATCTACCTCTAACTTCGGCATATTTAATTCTTACATAAACATTTACCTAGGTACCTTTATTTTCATATTTCTCTGCTTTATGCATATTTTCATAAATTTTCTAAAATATTTCTAATAGTTCTACAGGTTCTCTTATCTTTGTTATTGGCTCCCTCAGCTTGGTGTCTGCCCTTTCCACTTTTTGTCTGAGTTGTTGTGCTAAGTTTTTGTGCTCTAGAATTATTACCAAAAAAACAGTTGCTTAACAGCAATCTTTCTAAACTCATGCATATTATCGAGGTAACCCCTTATTTTCTGTTTAGCAATCTGCAGTTGGTCCTTTTCTTGTTTTGACAGATTTCCTCTATTTTGCAATACTTTAACATTTCTCAATCCCTCTAAACATTTTTGTTACTGTTTAGCCATATCTCCCTTTCTTTTATTTCCAACCTAGTTTTAAACTCCTTTAATTTTATCCCACTCCTTAGCTATGTTTTGACAACACCTTTGTCATTCTCAGTTAATACAAACACAATCATAGTTTAAAATTAAAATGGCTTGATTTGATGCAGGATTTGAATAGTCTTTGTCCTACCTGGGTAACACTGTCACTACAACTTTCTTCCAAGATGCTGGTACTTCCCTTCCTTTGTAAATTATTATTAAACAAAGCTTTCCACATCTTTATCACTTTCTTCCCTCTTAACATTACAAAGGAATATCTTTTCCTAGAGACCTCTATGCTGACTGATTATATATTACTACTAGTTTATCTCCCCTCTTTTAACTTGGCTATCAATTGCTCCTCTGACCTTGCAATAACAAAGTCTTCTTAACACTTGGTTTTTAAGAACCAATTTAATTAAACTAATTATTTCCATTTCATTCCTCTTTTATATACAAAGTTTCATAAATTTTCAAAAACCTCTCATATCTCATATTTTTTCATAGGTTCATGGGCAAAATACTTGGCTAGCCCCCCCTTTTGGGCCATTTTAAGTCTAGCCAATTTCCTTTCAAAGGTAAGAATCTGACCCTGTACCTTGTGTTTGTGAACACCTTAATCATTATACCAAGTCTTGAAATACAGAGACTGAATGGCCTAAGAATAGACTTCCATAAACTAAGTCTGAGACAGCCATTTCTCAGAATATTCCCTTTTCTCCACGGTATGGCAATCTTGAGTTGGTATATATACATTCGATTACTCAGTTTGATGCAATTTTTTTTCTGATCATAGGTTTCCAAGGTTTGCAGTTGAGCTGTTATCCTAAAAATCAGCAACCCTTCTAATTTCATGTATATTATCCATACAGTCCTTTATTTATTTTTTTTAATTTAGCACCCTGCAATGGCACCTTGTTCTGTGAGAGTCCCCTTTTTGTGCAATTCTTTAATTTTTGTCAACCCCTCTAAATAATTTATATTACTTCTGACGCCTATATTTTATTTGTACCATGTTTTTACATTGTTTTCATTTTATTCCACCAAATAGCTACCCTTCCTGAAGTAACTTCTATCTTTCTAAATCATTTCAACCTCTAATTCTTTAAATTTACTGCACTTTAAGAGATAAGTGCAAAAGCACTGGTGTCTTATTTTTATATTACCCTGCGTCTTTATGACCATTTTCATTGCTGAATGATTTGATATATTTATTGGATCTCAAACCTATTAATTAAATGCACATACTCCTGTGAAATACAATTTCTACCCAGTCCAGCCCAGTAAATTTTTACCTAGGGGGAAATTAATATGTAAATTCTGTCTGTTTTGCTACTGAATTCACATCACCCATACCAAATGTTCTCATATACTTCAGAAACCTTCCCCTTTTATTATACTTTCCTTTCTAGGTTCCCTATACTTCAGAAATCTTCCCCTTCTATTATACTTTCATTTCTAGGTTCCCCACTACATCCTTACTATTGCAAGTTAGGCTCTGCTCCCCACCTATAACTAATCTCTGCTGAAAGCTTATTATTTATCCCAAGCTCCATAAACAGAAGGTATGCAATTAACATAATGCTGGATCTTTATTATCCCTATTCTGTCTACTCTGACTGGAATTAAGCTGTTAGAGTGGAATCTAATTACCATGTCACATCCACATAAGCACCTGAACTCCTTCCCATCTCCCATAATGCAGCTGTCTCCTCTTAGTCCATGGATAGGGTTTGATTCCCATAACCTAACATGGACTTCTAGGCTTGAAGACAGTAGAGGGTCAGTCTTCAGGCCAGGTCTACTAGATCTAGCCAGCATTAAATGAGGCATAAGAAGTCAAAGGGAGTGGAGGGTGGGCTGTAGAAGTGGCCAAACTAGGGATAATAAAGATCCAGAATTATCCTAAGTACATAAAGTACAGTTGTGTACACTTACTATTGCAGTCATTACATCTGAGTTATCTGCTTCCAGGTAGCCCTCAGCCAGCCTGATTATCAAAGTCTTGGGTCATGCATCAGTTGCTGTCTCTTCTTTCATTACGTCAGGTAGTCAGGGGTATAAAGCATACAGCCGATGCCATTACATCAATTTTTCTTGCCTCAGATATCAGGTGCCCCCACAATAGGAAGCAATTATATACAAGGTTACACCGCAAACAAAAAGCAAATACATCAGAAAGCTTAAATACAGTAAACAAGAAGAGAGGTATAGCCAACAGAAGTCAGGGGTCTGGAGGGAGGGTAACCAGGACTGCAACAGTGAATGCACTAACATCTGCATTTATGGTAAGTGTACACAACTGTACTATGTTCTTCGTGTTTCACTGTTGCAGTCATTACATCTGGGTAGATTCCCAAAGCTAAGGAAGGAAGGAGGCAATTAGAGAGCATTAGGACCAGCTATTAAGCCCTGCAAGTCTGCGGTGGCAAAACCAGCTCTGGATTTAGAAAAAATTGGCAAGTATGCTTGGTGGAAGTATGTACAGAACTTCAGGTAGCAGCTTCTAGGTTGTCCCTGGTAGGAACCCCTCTGAGAAAGGCTGTTGAAGTAGATGCAGCCCTGGTGGAATGTGATCTTATCCCCTGTGGGGTAGGTTTTCCATGGTGCTTATAGCAGAAATGAATGCAATGGCCTATCCACTTAGAAATGGTTTGCTTTGAAATGGCCTTCCCCTCTGTCCCTGCAGCAAAGGCAACTAGTAGCTGTTCAGTTTTCCTGAGAGGCTTAGTCCTGTCCAAATAAAATCT
Organism: Protopterus annectens; assembly: GCF_019279795.1. NCBI lineage: Eukaryota > Metazoa > Chordata > Ceratodontiformes > Protopteridae > Protopterus > Protopterus annectens. The sequence goes on from NC_056739.1 coordinate 453,487,317, forward strand.
AAGCTGTCTGTGCACGTCCAAAGAGTGCAGTATTCGTTCTCCTTTGTTCTGTGGATTAGAAAAGAAGGTTGGCAAATGAATGGACTGATTAAGGTCCACACTGGATATCACCTTGGGCATAAAGGAAGGAATGGTCCTAAGGGACACCTTGTCCAAATGGAAGATGATGAAGGGCTACACTGCCATGAGAGCCTGTAACTCAGAGAATCTTCTTTGCTGGAGTGATGGCTAGAAGGAAGGCTGTTTTCCAAGAAAGGAATTTCAACTCTGCAGTTGCAACTGGCCCAAAAGAAGGTAGAATGAGCTTTTCTAATACAAAGTTAAGGTCCCAGGCTGGAGTAGGGGCTCTCCTGGGTGGCCTTATATTTTATTTTTGGCCCCTATGAGGAATTGTTTCAGCAGGGGGTGAGAGAAGAGGGGTGAGCTCAGTATTATAATGTGCTAAAATGGCTGAGGCATGAATTTTAATAGAAGAGAAGGAAAGGCCCTTGTGAAGCATGTCTGTTAAGTATTGAAGAATATGCAGTAAGTTGGGCACTGTTGTGCCCATCCCCTAAGTTTGGCTCCAGGAACAGTATCTTATCCAATTTTCAGCATAGGATTTTCTAGTACTAGGCTTCCTTGCCTCCAGAATGACATCCAGCACTTGCTTACTGAGGGATAGTATTGGGAGAGCTCAGGTAATTTAGCCAGGCTGCAAGGTTCAGGGTTTGAAGCAGTGGGTGCAGAATCTGGCCCTCCTACTGGGACTGCAGGGAAGGGGTATGTGGCAGGTGCCATAGTTCTAGCAGTGACATACTGTGCAAGAGGGGGTACACCAGTGTTGATGTGGCCGGTCTGGTGCAATGAGTATTGTCCTTGGTTTACCCTATTTGATCTTTAGTAGAACTTTTGAGAGGAGAGGTAGAGGGGGAAAGGCATAAACTGAGAGGTTCTCCCATGTGAAGGGCAGGGCATCCACTTTCCAAGTTTGTCTGTGGGGAATCTTTGTGCAGAATTTGTCCAACTGGTAGTTCTGAGGGGAGGCAAACAGGTCTATCTCTGTGTGCCCCCTTTGTTTCTCAACATGTTGAATATAGTACAGTTGTGTACAGTTACCATAAATGTAGATGTTCGAGTGTATTCACTGTTGCAGTCATTACATTTGAGTAATCTGCTGGCAGTTTGCCCTCAGTCGGCCTGAATTCCAAAGTCTTGGGTCCTGCGTCAGTTGCTGTCTTCTCTTCCATGATGTCAGGTCATCAGGGGTATAAAACATGCAGCCGTCACCATTTTCTTTAGTTTTTCTTGCCCCCGATGTCAGGTGCCCCCAAAAAGGTAGCAATATTCTAAATATATATATATATATGTGTGTGTGTGTGTGTATACATGCATCAATATAAACTTTCCCTTCATCTACAAGCAAATACACCACATAGGTTGTAGAAGATAGAGAAGGAAAGATAAACTGTAGCATGACAGGGGGATGGCAGGAGGGTAACCTGCACTGCAACAGTGAATACACTCGAACATCTACATTTGTGTAAGTTTACACAACTGTACTATGTTCTTCGTGTTTCACTGTTGCAGTCATTACATTTGGGTAGAATCCCAAAGCTATGGTTGGGAGGCTGGAGCTAAACAGCATTAGGTGAGGCTATAAGGCCCTGCAGTGGCAAAGCCTGCCTTGGACTTAGGGTAGAGAGGCAAATGGTAATGCTTTGTAAAGGTGTGAGCAGAACTCCAAGTAGCAGCCTCTAGAATGTCCTTGGTTGGTACTCCTCTGAGAAAGGCTGCTGAAGTAGCTGCAGTCCTGGTGGAGTGAGACCTAATGCCCTTGGGCACAGGTTTGCCATGGTATATGTAGCAGAAACTGATGCAATGGCTTATCTGCTTTGAAATAGCCTTTCCTTCTGATCCTGCAGCATATGACACTAGTAATTGCTCAGTTTTTCTTAGAGCTTTAGCCCTGCTCAAGTAGAATCTTAGCTGTCTGTGTACTTCCAAGAAATGCAGAATTCTCTCCCCTTTGTTCTGCGGATTTGTATAAAATGTTGGCAGATGAACTGTTTGGTTAAGAGCCACACTGGAAACGACCTTAGGCATAAAAGTAGGATTTGTCCTCAGAGACACCATGTCTGGGTAAAATATGATGAAAGGCTCTACAGCCACGAGGGCCTGCAGCTCTGAAACTCTTCTTGCTGAAGTAATTTCTAGCAGCAGGGCTGTCTTCCATGATAAGAACTTTATATCAGCGGGAGCAGCTGGTTCAAATGGAGGCAGGGAGAGCTTTTCCAACACATAATTGAGGTCCCATGCAGGTAATGGTGATCTTCTACGAGGCCTTAAATTTTTGGCTCCTCTAAGAACTGCTTTAGTAAAGGATGAGAAAAGATTGGTGGCTCTGTATTGTAATGAGCCAAAATGGCAAAGGCATGGACTTTGATTGATGAGAAAGATAGGCCTTTGTCAAGCATCTCAGTTAAGTATTGTAATATCTGAAGAGGCCTTAAATTTTTGGCTCCTCTAAGATACTGCTTTAGTAAAGGATGAGAAAAGATTGGTGGCTCTGCAGTGTAATGAGTTGAAATGGCAGAGGCATGGACTTTGATTGATGAGAAAGATAGGCCTTTGTCAAGCATCTCAGTTAAGTATTGTAATATCTGAGGAATATGCGGTTCCGCTGAATCAGTTCCTTGTGCTTGATTCCAAGCACAGAATCTCTTCCATTTGTCAGCGTAAGATTTTCTAGTACTAGGCCTTCTGGCTTCCAAAATGACATCCATCACAGCTTTACTGAGAGGTGTCATCTGTATGATTAGAGGATTAGCCATCCTGTCAGGTTCAGAGTCTGTAGTTGATTGTGCAGGATCTGATTGTTTTGCTGGGGCAGTAGCTGTGGTCTTTGAGGCAAGATCCAAGCTGGGTATTGAGACAAGTTCCTTAGGATTGGGTACCAGTATTGGCGGGGCCAGTCCGAGGCAATTAATATCATCTTAGGCTTCTCTTGTCTGACTTTTAGGAGGACCTTGGGTAGAAGAGGCAGAGGAGGAAAGGCATAAACTGATAGGTTTTTCCAACTGAAGGACAGGGCACCCACTTTCCATGCTTGTCTGTGATAAGTCCTTGTGCAGAATCTTTTCAGTTGATAATTTTGAGGAGAAGCAAATAGGTCTATGTCTGGGCTCCCCCATTTCTCTGCTATCATGCTGAAGACTTGTGGATTTAGTTTCCACTCATGAGGATCCATAAGGTTTCTGCTTAAATCGTCTGCCAGAGTGTTTTGTTTTCCTGGCAGGAATTGAGCTTGAAGATTTATTTGGTAGGACAAAAATGTGTCCCACACTGCCATGGCTAATCTGCAAAGGGGGTATGAGTGTGTGCCCCCTTGCTTGTTTATATACCACATGACTGTGGTATTGTCTATCAGTAGTTGTCCTGGATGAAGTATGTCCTTGAAGGCTGTTAGGGCATTTTGAACAGCTAGCATTTATTTTTGGTTGATATGTAGATGCATTTGATTTGGTGCACATATGCCATGAATACATCTTCCTGCCATGTCGGCCCCCCAGGCATAATCTGATGCGTCTGTTGCTAAGGTTTGGCTGGCAGGGGGTAGAGTGAAGGGCCATCCCATGTCCTGGTGACAGGCATTTGCCCACCATAGAAACTCCTGTTGCAGGCAGGGGATGAGAGGAATCATTGTTTCCAGACTGTGTGAATGTTGACTCCATAAACTTTTTAGGTACCATTGAAGTTTCCTCATATGCAGTCTTGCATATGGAATTAGTAGGATGCAGGATGCCATGAAGCCCAGAGCCTGCAGGATTTGTCTTGCAGAAGACTGGGTTTTTGTTGCCCTCAGTTTGAAGTACGTAGTCAGTTGCCTTTGTTTGTCTGGCGTGAGGTAAGCCATCTGGGGCAGTTGTATTCAAGCTTGCACCCAGGAATGTTATCTTTTGAGAGGGTACCAGTTGTGATTTATTTTCGTTTGTGTACCCTAGGCATGTTTGAAGCCTTTTCACAAATGCCAGGTGTTGTAGAAGAGTGTCCTTGTTCTCTGCTTGAATGAGACAGTCATCCAAGTAAGGATATATTTGAATACTTCTTTGTCTGCAAAATGCAATTACTGGTGCCAGGCACTTTGTAAAGACCCTGGGCGCAGTAGATAAGCCAAAGGGCAGTGCACAGAATTGGTAATGCATTAAGCCAGCCTTGAATCTGAGGTATCTTCTGCACAACTTTCTTAATGGGACATGCAGGTATGCCTCTTTTAGGTCTAAAGTCACCAGCAAGCATTCTTGCCCAGCATGGGCAGAAGCTGTTGCAGAGTGAGCAGTTTGAATTTTGGAATGTCCAGGTATGTGTTCAAAATTGATAAATCCAGTATTGGCCACCAGGCCTTGTCCTTTCTGGGTACTAAGAACAGTCTTGAGTAAAAAACTTGTCCTTTTTCCTGTTCTGGTACTGTCTGAATGGCCCCCATTATCCATGAGGGATGTAACATGTTTCTGTGCCTCTGCCTATTGGTTTTTTGGCAGATCTGGCCAACCATTTGTCATTGGCAGAGTGTGGAAATGGAATCTGTATCCCTGTGTTATGATGTTTAGTACCCACCTAGTACCCACCTGTCCTGGGTTATTAACTGCCTATTTTGAGCAAAAAGTGTTAATTTTCCCCCTATGGGTGCTGCCAAAAGATAAGTGCTTGGTGAAGGCATATGGAAGTCATTGGGATTGCTTTCTGTAAGTCTGCGCTTTACCTCCTCCAGATTTGGAGGTGGATGCGCCCCATTGCTTTGACCTGTATGAGTCTTGAGCCTGGTACCTGGAACCCTTAGGGCATCTGGATTTGCCTCTTTGAGCTCTGTCTGACACAAGAAAGGACCAATTTTTTGTAGGCCAGTGTCTACTAAATCTAGGTGGATGCACTTCTAAGAAATCTTTAACAGTTTGCATAGACTTAGCTTTGTCTTCCATTTTCTTTAAAACCTCTTCTGCCTTAATACCAGAGAATCATGTTGTAAAGGTGCATCTAGCAATTTAGCTTTAACATGATCTGGCAAATTTTGTTCCATTAACCAGGCATGCCTCCTAATCACAGATCCAGTAACTGCGGCCCTGCAGGAGGTCTCTAAAGAATCGAAAACACATTGCAAAGTATGCTTTCCAACTTGTTCAGCTGCATGCAATAATTCCTGCAATTCCTTATTTTCTGCACATTCTGAAATCAACATCATTTTCTGTTTCAGCAATCCCATAACATGTTGTTGGTACTTAAGCATAAGAAATTGACAGCTTAAGGCCCCGATTTTCCCCCATCTGTCCAGTGCCCTTGAATCTCTGTCGGAGGGGATAGGGTTTTTTGCTGTTGAGGCCTTAACTCCCTTTGGACCCTGTGAAATAGTTTCAGGATCAGCAGCAGGGTTTCTAAATAGAAATTTATGAGAGTCAGGGACCCTGTAATACCTGTCAGGCTTACTGGGAGCCAGAGGTAAGGAGTCAGGCTCGACTCCAAAAACACATCATCCACAATGTCTAAAAACAGGGGGAATGGCTAAAGGCTTGTGCTGAGGGAGAAGAAGGAAATCCCTGAGCCTCTTTTTTGATTCTGAGAAGTCTTGACTCTCCCAATGAAAATGCTCCCTCAAAGTATGCAAGGTTTCTCCAAATGAATAATCCTCAGGAGGAGATGCAGATGGAATAGACTCCTCAGCATCAGAATCCTCATGGGGAGGTAAAGATAATTCCTGATCAAAAGAGGAGTCAGAAGAAATAGAAACCTGATCTGAAGATTCATAGTCAGTGTCTTGCCTAGGCCTCTTATCTGGAGGGGGATGGGTACCCCTGATCAAGGTAATAAGGTTGTCAGCCATTTTGATCATCTGTTTTTTAGGCATGGAGGCCTGTGCACGTGGTTCAGGTGTGGGTTTTTTAGTTTTAGAAGTTGCTTTTGCAGCTTTTGTCGGTTTGATATAAAAATGTTGAGGTCTGAATACACCCTCAGAAGCCAGTGTCTGCTCAGCGGCTCCGGACCCATCTGAGGGAGATACATCAGTCGGTCCAATACCTTGAGTATCTTTGTGGCATGCCGGACTCCACATGGGTGTCGGTAGAGGCCTGCGACTTGAAGGTAGTGGGTATCAAGGGCTGCGAAAGTGCCTCACTGAGTACCAGCGAACCAGCGACTGGCTTAGGAGAAGCTTCATCATCAGTTTTGGATCTCAATTGCATTTCTCTGTCCTTTTCTTTGTGTTTTTTATGTACTCCAGTAGTCGGATTACTATCCGACTACATTGCTGGGTAGTTAAATCTGTTTCCAAAATACTTAGATGCAAAAATATACCGACACTTAATAGTGCGTTGGTTAAATCTAGCACAAAACTGACAGCCAGGCACGTTGTTATCAGGACCTAGGCAAGGAATACAGTATAAATGGAAATCCTTATGAGGTATTTGCTTCCCACAAGTAATACAATTATTAACTTTTTCTGACATCGGTAAAAAGCAAGAAAAAAGTTTCCCCAACGGGGTACTTAACTTTAGTGAAGACTTTGGTTTTGAAACTCAAACTCGAATATTTCAGTAGTCGGCCGACTGGCACTTGCGAAATGCTTCTGCTTTGGGCACCGGATGGCAAGAAAGACTAAAGAAAATGGCATCGGCTGCATGTTTTATACCCCTGATGACCTGACATCATGGAAGAGAAGACAGCAACCGACGCAGGACCCAAGACTTTAGAATTCAGGCCGACTGAGGGCAACCTGCCAGCAGATTACCCAAATGTAATGACTGCAACAGTGAAACCCAAAGAACACCTTTGGTTCCAGTTTCCACTCAATTGGGTCCATGAGATTTCTGCTTAGGTCATCTGCCAGTGAATTTAACTTGCCTGGCAGGAATTGAGCTTGTAGGTGCACTTGGTAGCTCAAGGCTGTGTTCCACAGAGCCATGGCTAGTCTGCAGAGAGGGTATGAGTGGGTTCCCTCCTGCTTGTTTATGTACCACATAACAGTGGTGTTGTCTGTCTTTACAATAATTGCCCTGGAAGAATGTGGCCCTTGAAGGCTGTCAGAGAATTCTGTACAGCTAACATTTCTTTCCGACTGATATGCAGGTGCATTTGACTCTAGTTCCATTTGCTCTGAATGCACTGCCCTGCCAAGTGGGCCCCCCATGCAAAGTCTGATGCGTCTGTTAGGGTTTGGGCGGCAGGGGGTAGAGTGAATGGCAGTCCCTTGCAGTGGTAGCAGGCCTCTACCCACCAAAGGAACTCTGTCTTTATACAAGGAAAAATAGGAATCATTGATTTCAGGTCCTAAGAATGTTGACACCATAGGCTTTTTAGATACCATTGTAGTTTTCCTCATATGCAGTCTTACATATGGAATTAGTAGGATGCAAGAGGCCATGAACCCCAGGGCTTGCAGTATTTTTCTTGCAGATAGCTGGGTCTTTGTGGCCAGCAGTTTGAAGTAGGTTGTCAAATAAACTTGTTTCTCTGGCGTGAGGTAGGTCATCTGGGAAGTTGTGTTCAAGCTTGCACCCAGGAATACAATTTGTTGGCAGGGTACTAGGTGGGGTTTCTTTTCATTTATTGTGTACCCCAGTGAGGTTAACAGTTTCTTTACAAATGCCAGATGATTTAATAGTATGTCCTGGCTTTCTGCCTGAATTAGACAATCATCCAGGTATGGGTACATCTGGATATTTCTTTGCCTGCAGAATGCAATGACTGGAGCTAGGCACTTTGCGAATACCCTGGGCACAGTAGATAAGCCAAAGGGCAGTGTAGAGAACTAATAGTGCATGTAGCCTGCTCTGAAGCGTAGGTATTTCATGCAAGATTTCCTTATTGGGATGTGCAGGTAAGCTTCCTTTAAGTCCAATGTTGCCAACCAGGCATTTCTGCCTAGCATGGGAAGCAGCTGATGAAGAGTTAGCATTTTGAATTTTGGGATTACCAAAAAGGTGTTTAGGATAGACAGGTCCAGGATAGGATTACAGTTGTCATCTTTTCTGGGTACCAGGAAAAGTCTTGAGTAAAAAAGTACAGTTGTGTACACTTACCATAAATGTAGATGTTAGTCTGTATTCACTGTTGCAGTCATCACATTTGGGAGTTATCTGCTTGCAGTAGCCCTGAGTCAGCCTGATAATCAAAGTCTTGGGTCCTGCGTCGGTTGCTGTCTCATCTTTCATGATGTCAGGTAGTCAGGGGTATAAAGCATGCAGCCAACGCCATTACATCAGTTTTTCTTGCCCCAGATGTCAGGTGCCCCCCTAATGGGAAGCAATTAAATATATATATGCAAGTATAAAAGCAAATACACCAAAAAGCTTTTAAGCATAGTAAAGGAGAATAGAGGTATAGCCGAAAGAAGACGGGGCTGGAGGGAGGATAACCAGGACTACAACAGTGAATACACTCGAACATCTACATTTATGGTAAGTGTACACAACTGTACTATGTTCTTCATGTTTTACTGTTGCAGTCATCACATTTGGGTAGATTCCCAAAGCTAGGGATGGGAGGAGGAATTTAGATAGCATTTGGACCAGCTATAACCCCCTGCAAGACTGCAGTGGCAAAGCCAGCTCTGGATTTAGAAAAAATTGGCAAATGGTAATGCTTGGTGAAAGTATGTACAGAACTCCAGGTAACAACTTCTAGGATGTCCCTGGTAGGGACACCTCTGAAAAAAGCTGCAGAGGTAGATGTAGCCATGGTTGAGTGTGGCCGTATCCCCTGTGGGGTAGGTTTTCCATGGTGCTTATAACAGAAATGAATGCAACGGCCTATCCATTTTGAAATGGCCTTCCCCTCTGTCCCTGCAGCAAATGCCACCGGCAGTTGTTCAGATTTCCTTTGAGGTTTAGTCCTGTCCAAGTAAAATCTAAGTTGTCTGTGCACATCTAAGGAGTGCAGTATCCGTTCCCCTTTGTTCTGTGGATTAGAAAAGAAGGTTGGCAAATGAATGGACTGATTAAGAGCCACACTGGATACTACCTTGGGCATGAAGGAGAGATTGGTCCTGAGGGACATCCTGTCCGCATGAAAGATGATGAAAGGCTCTACAGCCATAAGGGTCTATAATTCAGATACCATTCTTGCTTAAGTGATTGCTAAAAGGAAGGCTGTTTTCCAAGAAAGGAATTTTAACTCTGCACTTGGAGCTGGCTCAAAAGGAGGTAGAGTGAGTTTTTCCAGTACAAAGTTAAGGTCACAGGCTGGAGTTGGGGCTCTCCTGGGTGGTCTTAAGTTTTTGGCTCCTCTGAGGAACTGCTTGAGAAGTGGATGAGAGAAGAGGGGTGGTTCTGTGTTGTAATGAGCTGAAATGGCTGAGGCATGAATTTTGATGGAGGAAAAAGAAAGGCCCTTGTGAAGCATCTCACTCAGTTAAGTATTTCAGAATCTGAGGTAAATTGGGTGCTACTGGGCCCATCCCTTGAGTTTGGTTCCATGAACAGAATCTTCCATTTTTCAGCATAACATTTTCTAGTGCTAGGCATCCTTACCTCCAAAATGATATCCAACACTTGTTTACTGAGGGATGGTAACAGAGAGATTAAGTAATTAGCCAGGCTGCCAGGTTCAGGGTTTGAAGCTGAGTATGCAGAATCTGGCCCTCCTGCTGGGACAGCAGGGTAGGGATCCAAGGCAGGTGCCATGGAGCCAGCAGTGACACACTGCGCAAGAGGGGGTACCAGTGTTGGCGTGGCCAATCTGGTGCAATCAGTATCGTCCTTGGTTTGTCCTGTCTGATCTTTAGTAGTACTTTGGAGAGGAGAGGCAGAGGAGGAAAGGCATAAACTGATAGATTTTTTCCAGTTGAAGGACAGGGCATCCACTTTCCAAGCTTGTTTGTGGGGAGTCCTTGTGCAGAATTTGTCCAATTGTTAGTTTGTGGGGGAGGAAAACAGGTCTATATCTTGGGCTCCCCCATTTATTTATCAACATGTTGAAAGTCTTTGGTTCCAGTTTCCACTCGTGTGGGTCCATGAGATTTCTGCTTAGTTCGCCTGCCAGTGTATTTGGCTTTCCTGGCAGGAAATGAGCCTGTAGATGCACTTGGTAGCTCAAGGTTGTGTTCCACATAGCCATGGCTGGTCTGCAGAGGGGGGTATGAGTGTGTACTCCCCTGCTTGTTTAGGTACCAGATAACAGTGGTGTTGTCCGCCTTTACCATTAATTGTCCTGGAAGAATGTGGTCCTTGAAGACTGTCAGAGCATTCTGTACAGCTAACATTTCTTTTTGATTGATATGCAGGTGCATTTGACTTGGGGTCCATTTGCCCTGAATGCACTTCCCTGCCAGGTGAGCTCCCCCCATGCATAGTCTTATGTGTCTGTTATTAGGGTTTGGGCGGCAGGGGTTAGAGTGAATGGTAGTCCCGTGTTTTGGTGGCAGGCCTCTGCCCACCAAAGGAACTCTAACTGTAGGCAAGGTATGATATGAATCATTGCTTCTAGATCCTGAGAATGCTGACACCATAGGCTTTTTAGATACCATTGTAGTTCCCTCATATGCAGCCTTGCATATGGAATTAGGTGAATGCAGAAGGCCATGAACCCCAAGGCTTGCAGTATTTGTCTTGCACATAGCAGGGTTTTTGTGGCCATAAGTTTGAAGTAAGTTGTCAAATTCATTTGGTTCAAGCCATCTGGGAAGTTATGTTCAAGCTTGCTCCCAGGAATAAAATTTGTTGACAGGGTACAAGATGTGATTTATTTTCATTTATGGTGTACCCCAGACAAGTTATCACCTTTTGTACAAATGCCAGATGATTCAAAAGTATGTCCTGGCTTTCTGCCTGAATTGGACAATCGTCCAGGTATGGGTATATTTGAATATTTCTTTGCCTGCAAAAAGCAATTACTGGAGCTAGGTACTTTGTGAATACCCTGAGCACAGTAGATCAGCCAAATGGCAGTGCAGAGAACTGATGATGCATGCAGCCTGCTTTGAAGAGTAGGTATCTTCTGCAAGATTCCCTGATTGGGATATGCAGCTAGGCTTCCTTTAGATCCAGTGTTGCCAACCAGGCATCCTTGTCTAGCATAGGAAGCAAATGGTGAAGGGTTAGCATCTTGAATTTTGGGATCACCAAAAAGGTAATTAGGATAGAAAGGGCAAGGATAGGATGCCATGAGTTGTCTTTTCTGGGTACCAGGAAAAGTTTTGAGTAGAAACCTTGTCCCTTTTCCTCTTCTGGTACAGTTTGAATAGCCCTTATGCTTGAGAGAGAGTGCTTGCTTTTGAGCCTCTGCCCACTGATTTGGGGGTAGATCTGGCCAACCGTTTGGGGTTGGTAACGTGTGGAAGTGAAATCTGTAGCCTTGGGAAACTATATGTAAAACCCATTTGTTCTGGGTAATGAGCTCCCATGTTTTTTGCCTGCAGAGCAATCTTGTCCCCTAAAGGAGCAGTCAGTTGAGAAAGGCTTAGAAGTTTTAAAGTTAAGTATTGAGACAGTTTACCATAGGGGGGAGTCTTACTACTCCCTTATTTGGAAGTGGGAGCCCCCCACTGCTTAGTCCTGTGTGTACCCTGGGACTGAAGCCTGTGTGTTCTGCTGGTTTTGGGTTTGGACTGAGAAGGCCTGGAAGAGGCAGGAAAAGACCAATTCTTAGACGGCCAATGCCTACTAAATCTTGGAGGCTGTACTTGTAGGAAATATTTAACAGTTTGCATTGATTTAGCTTTTTTCCTCCATCTTTTTAAGTACTACTACTGCTTTGTTGCCAAATAGGCATTCCTGATGAAAGGGAGCATCCAGCAATTTAGCTTTAACATGACCTGGCAAAGATTAAGCCAAGCATGCCTTCTAAGTACAGACCCAGTGACAGCAGCCCTGCAAGATGCCTCTAGTGAATCTAAACCACATTGCAAAGTATGTTTGCCAACTTGTTTTGCAGAATGCATTAAATCCTGTAAATCCTTATTTTCAGCACAGTCAGGAATCAACATAATTTTCTGTTTAAGCAATCTAATAATATGCTGTTGAAACTTTAACATATGAAACTGGCAATTTAACTCATTCACTCCGGAGCAGCTCATAAAAAGCTACCTGCTTAATTCCACCATAGGAACAACAGTGCAGCCTGAGCTCATTTTAAGAAAATCCATTTGTAATACCATACAGAAAACAAATGTTCATAACTCTAACTATAAGAGCTAGACTAAAAATGTAAACGTGAAAGTTGTTCTGCAGACACTGACCTTTCCAACAGTGTAAATGTTGATAGTGCATATCAACGTCATTATTAAATATCTGGCAAGGAATGTCGATATTGTGCATATTTTTTTATCTTTTTGGAAAAGCAAAGCACAATATCTTGGTCAATGTACCATACAGACCCATATAATTTGAATTTAATTTGTTAGCATGAATGTCCGCTTTAAAATGATATCTTAACCATCACTGTGTGATGCTCCTTTCTTGAGATATTCACAGAAATATGACTAATATATTACTTCTCATAACTAATAAACAAAGCATAATATCTCATCACCTGTAACAGACAGAGCCTACATATCAGTGTAGAAGTTGTGCGTCTCAATGTCAGCTTCAAAATGATGCATCACTTGTGTGATCACCATGCTCCCTTGCAAAGATATGGGCATAATAATGAGAAGTATTGGAAATGTATAATTTTCATAATCCTACAAGACTAAACAAACTGTGATATTTGTACATCTGTACAGTGCACAGACACAGTGTTACACCTTACAACATGGTAAAAGAACCGTCTTCAAAACAAGGTATTACTTAGCACACTGACATGCTCCCCCTTGCAAAGTTATTTACCAAAATATGAAAAAAATAATAATTTTCATAACCTAAGTCCGAAATAAACTTTGATATCTGTACAGGTGTCCAACATATAGGCACAATTCTTTTACCATGTTGGAACCAGCAATACTGTCTTCAAAATGAGGTATTACTTGGCACATTCAGATGTTCCCTTGCAAAGTTATTTACCAAAATATGAAAAAAATCATGATTTCCATAACCTAAGTCCGAAACAAACATTGATATTTGCATATGAGTACAACATACAGGCACAATTCTTTTACCATGTTGGAACCAGCAAAACTGTCTTCAAACTGAGGTATTATTTGGCACATTCAGATGCTCCCTTGCAGAGTTATTTACCAAAATATGAAAAAAATCATAATTTCCATAACCTAAGTCCTAACAAAACTGATAATATGTACGTGTACAGCATTCAGAACCAGTTGTTTTGCCATGTAGACAAATGATTGTAAATATACACATTCTTGGCGTAGCCAACATACTGCTGAATGGGTACATGTAAAGAGAAAAAGCAAGGTAAGGACAGCCACTCCACTAATGAATCCAGGACAAACATGGGACTTCAGTGGCAGGCAAGGCCATCTCATCTGTCTGACAGCTGTGCTGGCTACCCACTCAGACAGCCAATGACACTGCAGTCTCATGACCTCCTTCAGTGTCACAGTCTGCCTTACCTATGCCTTTTCTCTTTACATGTGTCCATTCAGCAATGGACCTAAGGGATCAATTTCTGTATTAGTAAGCCCTTCCTGTCATCTAAAGTCTACACATACCTGATAAAAGCAGACTAAAAAAGAAGTATTGTAGGATGGTCACTGACAGATTGTACGTGGTCGCACTCTCCTGAAAGAGTCTTACCATACTGGTCCTACTTGGTCATGGGTGTTTTCCATTCTTCTCACAAGATGCATGCCACCAATTCTGCATAACTCTTCCACGCCATTGTGGAGGTCAGTCAAGAACAATGCAATGCCCTTCCGCATTTAGGTAAATGCCATCCCTTCTGAACAGGTGAACATCTTCTGAGGTGATGCTGTCATGACAGATTGTAGATCCACTGACCCTGTGCATCAAGCCAAGCATGAACCCATTCTGTAAACGCCTGGCAAATCACAGAGGATGTAAGTCACTAAATAATAACATATCTATTCATATCCTTCATAAAATACATTCTAGCACAAATCCTGTTATTCTAGTAACTAATTTAGAAATATTTAAAATCTAGGTCCAGATTTTGCCTCATATGTGTTACATTTCTTGAAATTTTTAAAAATGAAAGAAAGAAACTGATGTGAGGTGGCTTGCAATTGACTCAAATTGGAAAAAAAAACAAAGCTGGCTTGTGCATTATGACTTCTACTTATGTGAATAACAGTGACAGCTGCTGAGAGTTTGGCCTGAAAAGTGATAATGACTCAGTGATATATTATAAATGCACTTACTGGTAATGTGATAATGAACTGCATTTCATTACTGCAAAGGTATGCATGCTAAGACACAGGTGATAATTGCTGCACGTAACCTGTTGAGTAGGCATTCATTATATTACCTTGTGCAGCTGTTATGTAACACAGACTCATTATCATCAGTAAGGAGAAGACCTGAGTAATTTAGTAAAATAGTATAACACTTAGATATTACTGAGCCCTTCCTCCCACCTAAATTCCACACATGACTGACAAAGCCAAGAAAAATGCCCAAAATATATGGTACCCTCATGATGGCAGTAGTCAGCAAGTAATAACCTTTATCTCCCTCAGACAACTGCTGAGTATAATCATAGATACAATAACCAACATGAAGCATTTCCCTGAACAATCCTTCAGCAGCAGCTCCTAGTGTCTGCAATCACCAACATGAAGCATTCACACAAGTGACCCCATGTTTCTTAAGCAGTACAATGCAGCTATGAGAAACACCATGTTGGTTACCTGTCGAGGTAAAAAAATAAATGAATAAAAACGTACACAAAATTTGCCAGGCCAAATATACGAGGCAAAAAAATCTCAACATTCTGTAAAAATATGTACAGCTGAGATGCCTCCAGCTCTCACGCACAGCAAATATTTCTCATAAAGCAAGAAGGCTTTGATGTCAATATCGCATCCAACTGACAACATCCGCTGGATAATGAAGAAAAGCAACAGTGCAACAAAAGATATACCTGTTCCAGCTGTATTTTGAACAATAAAGCATTGGACTGTGTCAACTAAAAAGAGCTGTGGGTAGTCTCTTAGAAACCATGTCACAATATATGCCTTGAATCTGTACCCCAAATAATTTATATTTATATGCTGAACATATCATCAGAAGTAATAGGTTGGATGAATTGGAAGTTGGACTGAAAATATCAATAAAACCAGATAAGCTATGCAGATACTCTCCAGTGAAGACAGGAATAGCTGGTCAAGAGGAGGTCAACACTCACACCACACCACATGGATCACATAGTCCTCCAGAACACACACCAGCACTGCTGTGTGAATTCCACCATAAAGACAGACAACGTATACAAAACAGTGCATGCTGATAAATTTCTTATAAACAGTTATGTCAAAAAGGATCATTATACATTATTATGTTCTGTAACAATTTGTGATCCTTTTTTAAATGTGTCTCTTGAACCACCATGCTGTACTTGCAGTTCATTATTCCTTCATCTCCATAAAAAAATTGAATTTTTTGTGTGTCTGTGTTGTGGAATGAATGATAACACTGAGTACAAGCAAACAAATGCAAGCGTGATGTTTCACCAACTACCTATTATAGTCATCAGCACAACAAAAATTCTGAACAATGACACAACTGTTTTATGCAAAGCTCTACATTTATAAACTACTTTGCTAACCAAACAATTGAGCTGGCACATGGACTCTTTCAGCAACATTCTAAGCAACAAAATGAAGGTAAATATAATATATTAGACAACTACATGTAGCCAATCAAGCAACATGCTTTTGGAAGGTGGGAGGAAACCAAACAACCTGGAGAAAAAAAAAAAACTGAATATATATTGGCGAATATAAAAAGTTCATAGGTTCAGTGAGTGGAGCTAAGCAGAAACCTTGGAGCCTAAAGCACATGTTTTACAACTGAGTCACCATATGGGCTTCCACCCAGTTGGACTACCCCAGTAAACAAAAGTAAATAACTAAAATAAATTAATTACCAACAATGGTAGAAAGAATACCTAAAATGTATAGAAAAATGCCTAATACCAACAATGATACAAGTTACCTAAACAGTATCCCAAAGGTAAAGAAGACTAAAAGAAGGAATGCAAAATAAATAAGAATAGTAAATGTAAGGAACAGATGAAAAAAGTTAATAAATTCTATTTTTACTCGCAACACCTAACAAGGCACCCAACAGCTCGAGAGAACACAACCTCAATCAAATCATTAGAGCAGCAAATGAGATCTGAGGTAATCTGGCAAGTAAGGAGCATTATGGGTAAAAGGACGAGCTAGAGAGTCAGATCCAAGTATCTAAAGAGGATTAGCTGAGTCGGATCCGAGGGTCAGATCCAACCCATACTTTGAGAAATGAATGAAAATGACAACATCAGAATTAACCTTACACACGTGCATGCAAATGTGAGTGGTCTGATATTCTCATCATTAGTCCAGTGACGAAAAGTGCACTCCATACCTAGACCAAAAGGATGAAAAAAGTCTTAAAGTGCACCACAGCACATATAGAACTCCTACGGCTTTTTGCAAACCTAGCACTCTCAGATACTTTACTTATCATTCAGCTCCTTAAAAGTTGCTGCAGTATAGTCTTGGTCATACCATCTGTGATGTCACACGTTTGTCTCCATCCCGTGTCCCACTTTGGATAACTGAAAATATGGCAACCATATAGCACATACTCTACAGTCATGAAACTGTCTCATCTTATGATGCCTGACAAACTGCAGCATCCAGAATTTGGCCACTGACAAGCAGGCACTGATCTGAAGATGGATCTGCTGCAGCTCATTTGGCAGAGGTGAACCTTGAACTGCATCTTCCACTAAAGACTTGCAGGTTTACATCAATGCTTAATAGACCCTTATACCATAAGACTTCTATAAATAAATGTCTTCTGCTGGCTAACCAAACTAATCCTCGCATATGCATGCAACACAAAGAACACAATACTCACAATATGATAAGTTAGATAAAGTTGTAATTTTTAATGGAATCCTCCTGTGCACTATTTTAATAGGGTTTAACTCTATAAAGGTGCTAATCTTTAAAAAAAAAAAAAAATTATATATTTATATATATATATATATATATATATATATATATATATATATATATATAAGCTACAACCCACACAATATAAAGTTCTCTATGGGTACTATTTTTTGATAATATAAGGAAATCTAGAAAAAAGATGGCACGCATGAAAATAAGCTGTTACTTTTTAACTTCAGTTAGAACTCTCTTCATTTAGCCATTACAGACACACAGACACAGGTCATTTGTCCATATATTACAACTGGCATAATAAAGCAAGAAAACTGTATGCAGCTAACTTTTCTGTAAACCTTACAGCATTAGTACACCTTTGGAACCATTTTGTACATTTAATGCACACACACACTCTCTCTCTCTCTCATGTTTACTTTCTTTCAGCTGAATTATTTTCAAGTAAGTACTTTCTAAATGAAAACATACAAGTGGAAATAGTTGGTACTCCCAACAAATTCAATTCTGTCTCCATACTGCAAACATAGGAAAAGTTTACATCCTACACTAAAAGTAGCATCAGGGCCCTGAAGAGCTACTATAAGATTCTGGCATAAGGTTGACCAGTTTTCAGAATTTAAAACATCAGACAAAGGAGCACAGCACAATATCTGCAAAGTTTTGTGTCGCACCTGCAAAGAAAAAAGTATATCTGCAGTAAATGGTCTGAATTTGAAAGGACAAGATCACATACTTTACAGTTCCCTGAGGAATTCCTGCTTTTGAATTAGCCCATCAATAATCTTAGCTTACTTTGTTTCTTTCTTTAAATGCATAACACTGCTGTGTGCATATGGTGCTTTCCTTTGATTTAAACTTTGAAAGGAAAAAAAGAAGTTAACTAAAATAAGCACAACTACAGCCTGGAGCTTCTTTCTGTTAGAAACGTTAATTAACATAATCACGTAATATTCGCGGTTGCGGTAACGGTAACTAACTGAAGTTTATATTCCCAGTGAATATAGCTCTTAACTTATTCCCTAAAAAAATCATGAACAAATAAAGTAGTGATTAAAAAGGAAGATTCTCTAATAAGGCCAATAGAACATGTTTTCATGTGAACTTAAAATTTTAAGTACAAAACTTGAACATCTGACATTACTGACTGTCATATCAGAACGCAATAAGGGAAAAGTAAAAATGAGGCAACATCAGGCACGCTTTAGAAAGCGAAAAACAGCGTAAAGCAAGGAAATGAAAATGCTCCACATATATCGGAACAGTAGTGTACTGTTTCGTTTCCTAGGAGGATCAAAACGGCACTGGGAAGATAAAGTTCTTAGTTACAGCAGTCCAGGGTGGGGCATAAGAAAGTAAGGATGACAACAACTTGTGTGAGGTTTTATTGCAGTTAGGTGAACCCGGGATGCCCTGAATATTTAAAGTATTGAAATATTACCAAAATAGTTATAAAATCATGGAAAGTAAGATACTTGGGTTCATTTTATAGGTTAAACTGTAGGATGGTGTAATAAAAAAACAGCACACCACATGTTAAGACACTCCCCCTTTAATGCGATGGCTTTCAGATATTGCACTATTGATCGCATTACAGAATTTAAAATCAATTATGGAGTATATCAATAATCGTTCATCAATAGAAGCATATAAGTAAGGACAATGAGACAACTGGATAAATAACCATGTACTTTGCGTACCGATTAGCAATTGGGCATTACAGTATGATTATACTTAGCACAATGAATACAGATATATTTGTCATGCTTTTATAGCACTGGTTTCTATTTGAGTGTTCCATGAACACATGCTGTAGCTTTGTATTTTGGACCATGTTATTTCATACTTCCATCCTACGGGTTACACAGCAAAGAAGGAAGAAATACAATTTGATACAGCGCAAGGGGAACTAGCAATTACTAAGTAAGAAATATTTCTTCAAGCGTTTCATGCTGATGTTTCATTAACGTATGTTTTTGAAATTGCTTGCAGTTTGAGGCGTTTTTAGATAAATCATTTTAAACAACGTTTTATAGCCTTAAACATGTAACAGTAAAAATAACTGCTGCTATGGGATCGCTTGCTGTCACTCCTCACTCACAACATGCGCTCTTTGTAAAGAAAACAAGCCGATTTTCTCAAAAATTTCAAATATAACCATACGACAGCTCCACTCTGAAAAATAAGTTAAGAACGTAACTGACAAATTTCAGGTACTTTTTCAGCTTATTTTTTAACAGTGGAGCTAAAATGCAAGTATAAAGATACCTGCGCTTGTGGAAGACACTCGGGTGTAACACTATACAATTCTTAGCTCCTCAGTGAGCGCTCGGCTGTAACTGCAGAGGCACCATGCAATGGTACTCGGGGTTAATGAGTTAAGGCCCTAATAGCCAAGGCTGCAGAAGTGTATACCTTCTTACCCCATCTATCCAGCACCCTGGAATCTCTATCAGAGGGGGTAGGATTTTTGGCAGTAGTAGCCTTAATGCCCTTGGGTCCCTGTGAAATAGCCTCAGAATCCGCAGTAGAGTTTTTAAAAAGGAACTTGTGAGAGTCAGAAACCCTGTAATATGCATCAGGTTTACTGGGAGCAGGAGGTAGAGAGTCAGGGGCCAAGCTACATTCTGGAAAAAGGCATCATCAATAATGTCTAGTACAGGGGGGAATAGCTAAAGGCCTGTGCTGGGGCAGGAGTTAGAAATCCCTAAGCCTCTTTTTAGAATCAGAGTAATCCTGGCTTTCCCATCGAAAATGTTCCCTAAGAGTATGCAAGGTTTCACCAAAAGAGAAATCCTCTGGAGGGGAAGCAGAGGGAATTGAGTCCTCTGCATCAGAATCCTCATAGGTAGATAAGGGTAAATCCTGGTCATCAGAGGAAATGGATATTTCAGAATCCTGATCAGAAGTATCATAAGCAAATTCAGTCCTAGGTCTCAGAGGGTGAAGGTTGGCTTCCCCTGATTAAAATAAGGTCTTCAGCCATTCTTACCATTTGTTTTTTAGGCATAGAGGCCTGACCATGCCGTCTGGCCATCAGTTTTATAGGCATGGTTCGAGTTTTAGGCCTTGAAGAAGAGGACGGCATTGGTTTAATATGCAAGTCAGTAGGCCTGAATACACCCTCAGAAGCCGGTGCGCCTGCACAGCGGCTTCAGACCCATCCAAGGTAGAGACATCCGCAGGTTCCACAGTTAAAGCATCTCACGGCATACCAGACTCCGAATGGGTCTCAGTAGAGGCCTGCGAATCTGAAGTAGCGGGTATCAGGTATCAAGCGCCTCACTGAGTACCGGCAAACTGGCAACTAGCTTAGGAGAAGCGTCGTCGGCAGCTTTGGACCTATGCGGCGTGTGTCTGTCTTTATCTTTGTGTTTTTTCAGAATGTCAGTAGTCGGATGGCTTACCGAAGACACATCTGGATAATTGAACAGAGTACTAAAATATTTAAAAGCGTAAATATACCGATGACGAACAGTTCATTGTTTAAATAAGGCACAAAACCGACAGCAAGGTACGTCGTGGTCAGGGCCTAGGCAAGGAATACAGTACGAATGAAAATCTTTATGAGGCATTTGCTTTCCACAAGAAGTACAATTACTGACTTTTACTGACTTCGGCTTAGAGCAAGAAAAAGTTTCCCCAACGGGGAACTTAGCTTTAGTTGAGACTTCGGTTCTGTAACTCGAAAATGAAAATTTCAGGAGTGTGACAACCAGCACTTGCGAACTGCTTCTGCTTTGGGCACCGCACAGCAAGAAAGACTGATGTAATAGTGTCGTCAGCATGCTTTATACCCCTGACGTCATGGAAGATTATACAGCAACCGACGCTAGACCCAAGACTTTGATAATCAGGCCGACTGAGGACTACTGCAAGCAGATAACCCCCAAATGTGATGACTGCAACAGTGAAACATGAAGAACATCCTTTTCCCCATTCCTCTGCTGGGACAGGTTGAATAGCCCTGATACTTAGAAGAGAGAGAACTTGCTGTTGAGCCTCTGCCCACTGATTTGGGGGTAGGTCTGGCCAACCGTTTGGGGTTGGAAAGGTGTGGAAGTGGAATCTGTATCCTTGGGAAACTACATTTAAAACCCATTTGTCTTGTGTAATGAGTTCCCCATTTTTTGCATGCAGGGTGCTCTTTCCCCCTAAAGGAGCAGTTAGTTGAGTGGGGCTTGGAAGGTTTAAGGTTAAGTCATTGTGACAGTTTACAATGGGAGGTCTTTCTACTTCCAGCTTTGGAAGTGGGAGCCCCCAACTGTTTAGGCCTGTGACTACCTTGACACTGTAGCCTAGGTGGTCTGCTGTTTCTGGGTTTGGACTGAGGCGGCCTGGAAGAGACAGGGAAGGACCAATTCTTAGAAGGCCAATGCCTACTAAATCTGGGAGGCTGTACTTGCAGGAAATCTTTAACAGTTTGCATAGATTTAGCTTTTTCCTCCATCTTTTTAAGGACGACTTCTGCTTTGTTGCCAAACAGGCAGTCTTGGTTTAAGGGAGCATCCAGTAATGTAGCTTTAACATTATCTGGCAAAGTTTGCTCCTTAAGCCAAGCATGCCTTCTAAGAACAGACCCAGTGACAGCAGCCCTGCAAGATGCCTCTAAGGAGTCAAAACCACATTGCAAAGTATGTTTACCAACTTATTCAGCAGAATGCATTAAATCCTGTTAATTCTTTATTTTCAGCACAGTCAGGAGTCAACATCATTTTCTGTAAGTAATCCAATAATATGCTGCTGATACTTTAACATATGAAACTGGCAGTTTAGGGCCATAATGGCCAAAGTTGCAGAAGTGTATACCTTCTTACCCCATCTGTCCAGGGCTCTGGAATCTCTATCACAGGGGGTAGGGTTTTTGGCAGTAGTAGCCTTAATGCCTTTGGGTCCCTGTGAAATGGTCTTTGGGTCCACAGTAGGATTCTTAAAGAGGAACTTGTGAGCGTCAGGTACTTTAATACCGGTCAGGTTTTTTGGGAGCCGGAGGTAAAGTGTCTGGGGCCAGGCTAGATTCCAAAAAGGCATCATCTACAATGTTCAGTACAGGAGGGATAGATAGCTAAAGGCCTGTGTTGAGGTAGGAGTAAGAATTCCCTAAGCCACTTTTTGGAGTCAGAGCAATCCTGGCTTTCCCAGCGGAAATGCTCCCTAAGAGTCTGCAAAGTTTCACAAAAAGAAAAATCTTCTGGAGGGGAAGCAGAGGGTATGCTCTACATCAGAATCCTCATAGGTAGATAAGGGCAAATCCTGGTCACCAGAATCAGAAGGAAAATCAATTCTAGGTCTCTTAGAGGGAGAAGGCTGGCTTCCCCTAATTAGAGTAATAAGGTCTTCAGCCATTCTTATTTGTTTTTTAGGCATATGGGCCTGACCATGCGGTTCGGATGTTGGTTTGCTAGGCGTGGACAGAGTTTTAGGCCTTGAAGAAGAAGATGGCGTCGGTTTGATATGCAAGTCAGTAGGGCCTGAATACACCCTCAGAAGCTGGTGCCTGCACAGAAGCTCCGGACCCATCCAAGGTAGAGACATCCGCAGGTTCCATAGTAGAAGAAGCATCTCGCGGCATACCGGACTCCTAATGGGACTCAGTAGAGGCCTGCGAATCTGAAGTAGCGGGTATCAGGGGCTGCAAAAGCACCTCAGAGTACCAGCGAACTGGCGACTAGCTTAAGAGAAGCGTTGTCGGCAGCGTTGGACCTATGCAGTCTGTCTCTATCTTTACATTTTTTCGGAATGTCATTAGTCGAATGGCTTACCGAAGCCATTTCTGGATAATTAAATCGAGTATCGAAATAGTTTGATGCAAAAATGAACAGATGAATAGTTTGAGGATTGAATAAGGCACAAAACTGACAGTGAGGGACATCGTGGTCTGGCCCTAAGCAAAGAATGCAGTACAAATGAAAATCTTTGAGGTATTTGCTTTCCTCACGTAATACAATTGTTAACTTTTACTGACATCGGTTTAGAGCAAGAAAACGGATCCCCAACGGGGTACTTAGCTTTTTTGAAGACTTCGGTTCTGAAACTCGAAAATGAAAATTTCAGGGGTCGGCCAGCCGACTGGCACTTGCGAACTGCTTCTGCTTCGGGCACTGCATGGCAAGAAAGACTAATGTAATGGTGTCGGCTGCATGCTTTATATCCCTAACTATCTGACATCATGGAAGAAGAGACAGCAACCGACGCAGGACCCAAGACTTTGATAATCAGGCCAGCTGAGGGCTACCTGCAAGCAGATAACTCGAATGTAATGACTGCAACAGTGAAACACGAAGAACATTTTTTCTGTGTCTTGCATTCATTCTGACTGATAGGACAGAAACCCCAACTACCAAAATCTCCAGAATGGAATAGTGACAGGATGCCCTTGAAAACTGCAGCCCTAAAGAAAGACTAACACAAAGATCATGTCCAATTAATAATGTTCGACAAAAGTGTGCAACTTAGACCATGTTGCTGCTGCAGAGATAACTATTTGAAGAAAGCTGCAAAAATCACAATGGATACTGTGGAATGAGTTTTAGGTTTGCCAACTTGGCTTTGCTATTAGACTGGTACATGAAAGTTATACATTTAGATAGCCATCTAGATGGCTCACTATTGAAATACTTGCACTTAAAATAGAATGCTGACAAACTGAAAAAAAAATAGATGAGAAGGGCAAATTTCAAACATCACTCTTCCTTTAAACTTCTTTTTTTGCAAGGAGCTTTGGACCCCCACCCTTTGAACCTATATACACCAACTCTGATATCACCAAACCTTGGAGAAAAGGGAATATTCCAAGAAATAGCCATCTTGCACTTAGTATGTCTAAGTCTGTTTTTTTCAGCCAGTCTCCATGTTTCAGAAAGTACAGTTGTGTACACTTACCATAAATGTAGATGTTAGAATGTCTTCATTGTTGCAACCTTGACTTTTAGGTCATCCCTGCCAGGGTAGCCCTTGGCCGGGGCCTGAATACCAGAGACTTAGTATTTCTGCGTTGGTTGCTATCGCTTGAGGACTGATGTCAGGTCGTGAGTGGTATAAAGGCAGGCATCCAACACCATTACATCAGTTTTTCTTGCCCTAACCGGTCAGGAGCCCCCAAAATAGGAGGCTAGGCTCTGGTGGAAGAACCCCACCAGTGGAAAATAAGTACCAAAAAGTCCCTAGTAGGGGAAAAGAAAAGAATACCAGGGAGAATATAAAATTAAAAGTGGGAAGGAGGGAGGGAAACCAGGACTGCAACAATGATGACACTCTACATTTATGGTAAGTGTACACAACTGTACTATGTTCTTAGTGTTTCACTGTTGCAGTTTTGACTTTTGGGTAGATTCCCAAAGCTGAGGAAAGGGGAGGATGTAGGCAAGTAAGCTAGGGGCTGGCTAGGATGCCCTGCAGGACTGCAGAGGCGAAACCTGGCCTGGACATGGAAAAGAGGGGCAGGTATTAGTGTTTGGTCAAGGTGTGCACAGATGTCCAGGTGGCAGCCTCCAAGATGTCCCTGGTGGGGACTCCTCTGAGGAAAGCTGCAGAAGTGGAGGCTGCTCTGGTGGAGTGTGTCCTGATCACCTTGGGGAGAGGCTTGCCATGCTGTTTGTAACAGAAATGGATACAGTGTGCAATTCATTTGGAAATGATTTGCTTGGAGATGGCTTTGCCCTCTGCCCCCAAAGCAAGCTAACCAGCAATTGATCAGATTTTCTGAAGGGTTTAGTCCTGTTGAGATCGTATCTGAGCTGTGTGCACATCTAAAGTGCAGAATTCTTTCCCCCCTGTTTTGAGGATTAGGAAAGAAAGTGAGAAAGTGGGAAAGTGGCTGGACTGGTTGAGGGCCACACTGGATACCACCTTGGGCATGAAGGATGGATTAGTCCTGAGGGATACCCTGTCTGCATGGAAGATGATGAAGGGTTCCACTGCCATAAGTGCTTGCAGCTCAGATACTTTTCTGGCTGAAGTGATGGCCAGAAGGAAGCCTGTCTTCCAGGAGAGAAATTTTAGCTTTACCGAGAATGGTGGTTCAAAAAGAAGCAGGGGGAGCATTTCCAGAACAAAATTAATATCCCAAGCTGGTGTGGGTGCTCTTCTGGGAGGCCTTAGGTTGTTAGCCCCTCTGAGGAACTGTTTGATCAGAGGGTAAGAAAAAGAGGCTTGTCTGTGGGAAAATTAGATGAAATGGCAAGGCATGATTTTTTATAGAGGAGAAAGAGACCACTGTGCATAACTTGGCTAAATAATCCAGGATGGAGGTCTGTGCAGAGTTTGACCCCTTAATCTTACGCAGATAAATGGAAAAGGTTCTGCACCTGGATCCAGACTTTCTGGTGCTAGTGCATCTGGCCTCTCGGATAACATCTAAGACCTGCTTACTGAGCAAGGCAGATGGGTCAGGGATCAGGGTATGTGCCAAGCTGAGTGCCTGCAGATAGGGGTACATGAATGTTCCTTCCCTCTGGGTTAGGAGGTTGGCAATCTGAGGAAGATTCCATGGAGGCAGAGGGGACAGGTTGCATAGCAAGGGGTACAAGTGTTGTCTGGGCCAGTCTGGAGCAATGAGAATGGTCCCTGTTTTTTCCTCCTTTATTCTGAGCAGTACCTTTGGAAGGGGAGGTAAGGGAGGAAAGGGAAAGACAGAGGTTTACCCAGGGGAAGGACAGGGCATCCACTTTCCATGCCCTGCCATGATGCTCCCTGGTGCAGTATTTGCTGAGCTGATGGTTGTTGTGAGAGGCAAAGAGGTCGACCTCCGGTGTCCCCCATTTCTGAGTTATTAGTAAGAAGGTGCTTCTGTTGAGCTGTCACTCGTGGAGGTCCAGAAGTTTTCTGCTTAATTGGTTTGCCAGGGAGCTCAGCAAGCCTGGCAGGTATTGTGGTAATAGATGAAGATGGATGGAAGAGTCTGTGAACCAAAGGGCCATGGCTAGCCTGCACAGCATGTAGGAGTGGGTCCCTCCCTGTTTGTTGATGTACAACATCACTGTGGTGTTGTCTGTTTTGATTAGGAGAACTCCTGGAGAAAAGAGGGGTTTGAAGGCTATCAAGGCCTGCTGTGCAGCTATCATTTCTTTTAGATTGATGTGCAGGAGCAGTTGCTGGGGGTTCCATTTGCCCTGTGTGCACTTGCTGTCCAGATGCGTACCCCATGCATAGTCTGATGCATCTGTGGTGAGGGTCTGGGTGGCAGGGTGTGGGGGGAAGGGCTGTCCCTGGCTGTGGGTGCAGGCTGCTCCCCACCAAAGAAATTCTTTCCTCAGGCAAGGAATGATAGGTAGGAGAGTTTCCAGGTCGTGAGTGTTGACATCAGAGGCTCTTTAGGTACCATTGGAGTTTCCTCATATAAAGTCTAGCATATGGAATAAGGAGTATGCAGGATGCCATGAACCCCAGGGCTTGCAGGACTTCCCTTGCAGAAAGCTGGTGTCTGGTGGCCAGTTGAGAGAAGTAAGCTGGTAAGAAACTTTGGTGGGTACCAGTCTGGATTTTTTTCGTTGATTGTGTACCCTAAGGAGGTCAGTAAGTCCTTTACAAAGGCCAGGTCTTGGAGTAGCTTTTCCTTGCTGTCTGCCTGAATGAGGCAGTTGTCTAAGTAGGGGTAAATTTGAATATTTCTTTGTTTGCAAAAAGCAATGGCTGGAACCAGGCATTTTGTGAAAACTCTGGGAGCAGTAGATAAGCCAAAGGGAAGCGCACAGAGAACTGAAAGTGCAGGGAACTTGCTCAGAAGTAAAGATATTTTCTGCAAGACTCTCTGATGGGGATGGGGATGTGGAGGTAGGCCTCTTTTAGGTCTAGGGTGGCTAGCCACTCATTCTTGGACAGCATTGGTAGCAGTTACTGGAGGGTGACATTTGGAATTTTGGGATCACCAGGAAGGTGTTTAGAAAAGATAGATCAAGGATGGGACACCAAGTGCCCTCCTTTCTGGGCACCAGAAAGTCTGGAGTAGAAGCCTTGGCCTAATACACACCACAACAGCCAGTACTTCACCAGTAAGACGTTCTTTATTGCTTCAACGATCTGGTACCTCGCCTTCAAGGATCACAATTTTACTTGATCAAAATACAACAATTATATACCATTTGATCAATCAATTAAACAATTACAAATTTAATCCAAATAAAGAAAAAAAGACTTCATATTAAAGTGACCTCTACACATATAAATGATTTTTAACTACTAATAAATACATTCTTATATATATATTATTTTAAATATATATTTGCATATTCATTCAGCTGTGAAAAAAAGATTTTTCCTAAAATCAATCAATAAATAAAAATAAATAAATCAATTCATATAATATAACATTTTATAATATTTTAAATATTGCTTTTTGATGTGTGTAAAGATTTTATTTTATGTTATATTTTAAATACCCAATTCCTGATTAAAACCATAAGGTTTTAACGTATTAAATTTCAATATCATTCTGGTTTCTAACTCTAATAGTTTATTAATAAGATCATCTCCCCCTGAAATGAAAGGTTTCCCTAATATACTAAATTTCAAACTGTCAGCGCAACCATCATGAGTGTCAATAAAATGTTTAGCAACTGGACTGGATAAGTTTGAACTTCTTATATCCTTTAAATGTTACAAAATCCTGATTCTAACCATCCTTTTAGTTTGTCCTATGTACCAAACATTTGTACAAGAGCAACTCAAAATATACACTACACTAGTGGACTTGCAATTAAAAAAATACTTAGAAATATGACATCTGTTATTAATAGATGCCACATTAATAACCCTATTGCACGCACTACATGAACCACATGATTGATTTTAGGAAAAATCTTTTTTTCACTGCTGAATGAATATGTAAATATATATTTATATTTAAAATAATATATATTAGAATGCATTTATTAGTAGTCATAAATCATTTATATGTGTAGAGGTCACTTTAATATGAAGTCTTTTTTCTTTATTGGATTAAATTTGTAATTGTTTAATTGATTGATCAAATGGTATATAATTGTTGTATTTTGATCAAGTAAAATTGTGATCCTTGAAGGCGAACTGCCGAGGTACCAGATCATTGAAGCAATAAAGAACATCTTACTGGTGAAGTACTGGCTGTTGTGGTGTGTATTTTGCTGATTCCACTTGTGTTTTTGGCTATTTGAATTTTCCAGCCGTACTTTCATCTGTATAGAGACTATTTGCCATAGTATTCATGTCGCTTCGTAATGGAGGCTCTGAACAGAGCCTTCAGCTGATATTATGTCATTCACGGATGTGATTACTGAGCGTGAAAAAAAGTATTTCAGCATGGACCCTTGGAATGTTGGTGGTAACAATGTTGCTGACGGACGCTTTGCTGAATTAACGAAATTAATGTCTAAGGAAATTGCCTTGTATTTTGATACTAGACTGCTGGAGAAGTACATAAGTTTGAACATTACTCCGCGTGGTCTATGTATAGATAAATTGCCAGCAGCACCGTTTACTGAGGATGAATCTGATTTATTTGATGAGTTGAAGCAAGTCTTTCTCTCCTGCACCATTGGTTGGCTTAGGATTCTGGTCAAACGTAATCTACGATCTCATGATAAAATTAAAAGTGAGATCATGTTACTACAAGAAGGGCTGATGGCTGAATCCAACTACGGAGCCCAAATGTTTGCCATTAATGAAATAAATCAATAAACTTGAGACTGACATAGTACAAAGGAAAAGAAACAAGCTTGTTCGTGATCTTGGGGATTACGAAACAGGTGCTCTGTTTAATTGGCAGCGTGAACCTACGCGTAATCGATCAAGGGGCAGAAGCTGGAACAGCAATTCTAAACGGAGGGGGTTGTCAGCGTCTTCAGCGTCCTCTGCGGAAGGTAGTACGGTTAAAAATGTTTCCTTCGCCAGAACTGCAGTTAATAATCGGGTTCCAGATAAGGAAACATCTAATGGAACTGCTAGTTCTACTTCCATGAATGCGGGTTTTCAAAGTGATGACTCCAATAAGGGAAGGAATGGAAGAAATGGAAGAAAGGGGCGAAACCGTTATAAATGAAGGTTTGTCCACAGTGACTTATAGTGCGCAGTCATTACAATGCGTCAATTTGTCTAGTTTAACTTTGAGCAGTGATATGCTAAAGGTTTTATATAAGGGAGGTAAGTTTGTTCTGACTTTCTTCCCTTCGCTGGCTGATGTTTATTTTGAAATTAAATGTTTCATTAGGAAGTTATTGCTCAGGGTTTATTTTGCAAGAAAGGATGAACAAAAAATGTTCACTTCTGTTTCTAACCAACAGTATGAATCTTTAAGTGATTCTGAATTGGATGAGAGTTTTATAATTATGAATGTGATGAACTAAACACTAGTGTTGATATGTCAAATGTTGCAAATGTTGAAAATGTCAGCTTTTTTACTGGTTATGGTAAATTAGCGATGCCTGCATTTAAAAACATTAATAATACGTTTACACCGTATATTTCTGTGCCTGCCATTTCCACTTTTCAGAAAGTTCTTCTTAAAGAGATAGAAATATCCTTTAGGGATTTTTGTAAAGGAAAAAAGTGCTTTAATTTGAATAAAGAGGAATGGCTGGCTTTAAAAGATTTAAAGAAGTTTAAAAATGATTACATTTTCAAATGTGCTGACAAGGGTGGAAATTGGGTCATTATGGACAAAATAGATTATTATAACATGGTGCACAAATTGTTATTGAATTGTAAAGAATATAAGAAGCTGGAAAGTGACCCTATAGAGTCATATAACGAGGAGCTGTTATCTTTATTGGAAAAAGGTGAACGTTTAGGGTTTTTTACACAAGTTGATGTCAAGAAATTGTATATACGTAGACCAAATACACCTATCATATGCACTGCCTAAAATCCATAAAAATTTAGTAGAGCCTCCTGGTAGGCCTATTATATCTGGGGTGGGCTCTTTTTTTGGAAAATGTTAATATTTTCTTGGATTTTCAACTAAAGGCATATTTGAATAGGGTAACAGCACATATTTCAAATACACAGGAACTCAATAAGATTTCTGATATTGTTTGGAGTCATGACTACTACTGGGTCACTACTGACGTCAAGTCCCTATATACTAATATTGATATTAAATGGGGACTTGAGTCTATATATAATATGCTAGGTGAAGGTCCTAGAACTAGCTTCTTGATTAATTTATTGGAATTTTGCTTAAACCATAGTTATTTTCTTTTCAATACTGAATATTTTCTACAAGTGAAAGGCACTGCAATGGGTGCAGCATATGCACCATCTTATGCCATCATTTATATGGATTCCTTTGAAAAAAAGTTTATTTATTCTACTGATTTCTTTAAGAAAAATGTGGTATTGTATAAGCGTTTTATTGATGATTTAATTTTCATTTGTAGGGGAGATATGTCTGAATTTTTAGATTTTTTTGAGATATTAAATAACAACGAACATAATTTATCGTTTTCTTATGAGGCCAGTAGAAGTGAAATTAACTTTCTTGATTTTACCTTGTTTGAAAAAGAAAGTAAAATAGAATTCAGACCATTTAGAAAACAAACATCTGTAAATATGTTCTTGTATGCCACCAGTATGCATCCTCCACATTTATTAAATGCTTTACCACATGGGGAATTCAAAAGAATTAGAGATCATACTAGCATAAATGGGGAGGTAGAGAAGGAATTGCATCAAGTCCTTTTGAGGCTATTGGATAGAGGCTATGATTATGATCACTTATTAAGATGTTGTGATGGCACAATGGATAAGATCTTGACAGTACCCAATGTAGGGGTTAATGCTAAATATTCTGTTAATATGAAAGATAGTGTAGAGAAATTGTTTTTTGTTACGAAATTTACTGCTTTTTCCAAAACATTAACTTTATTGGTTAAAAAAAAAAAAATTTGGTATTTAGTTAGTGAAGATGATACTATAGGTGAACTATTTCCAAATAATGTTAATTTTTCCTTTAAAAGAGGTAAAAACTTAAAGGAAATATTAAATAACAATTTGCTACATTATCATAGGCCCATTTCTGCCAAGGTAGGCACTTTTGCATGTGGTTCATGTAGTGTGTGCAATAGGGTTATTAATGTGACATCTATTAATAACAGATGTCATATTTCTAAGTATTTTTTTAATTGCAAGTCCACTAGTGTAGTGTATATTTTGGGTTGCTCTTGTACAAATGTTTGGTACATAGGACAAACTAAAAGGATGGTTAGAATCAGGATTTTGGAACATTTAAAGGATATAAGAAGTTCAAACTTATCCAGTCCAGTTGCTAAACATTTTATTGACACTCATGATGGTTGCGCTGACAGTTTGAAATTTAGTATATTAGGGAAACCTTTAATTTCAGGGGGAGATGATCTTATTAATAAACTATTAGAGTTAGAAACCAGAATGATATTGAAATTTAATACGTTAAAACCTTATGGTTTGAATCAGGAATTGGGTATTTAAAATATAACATAAAGTAAAATATTTACACACATCAAAAAGCAATATTTAAAATATTATAAAATGTTATATTATATGAATTGATTTATTTATTGATTGATTTTAGGAAAAATCTTTTTTTCACAGCTGAATGAATATGTAAGTATATATTTAAAATAATATATATAAGAATGTATTTATTAGTAGTTAAAAATCATTTATATGTGTAGAGGTCACTTTAATATGAAGTCTTTTTTCTTTATTGGATTAAATTTGTAATTGTTTAATTGACTGATCAAATGGTATATAATTGTTGTATTTTGATCAAGTAAAATTGTGATCCTTGAAGGCGAACTGCCGAGGTACCAGATCGTTGAAGCAATAAAGAACGTCTTACTGGTGAAGTACTGGCTGTTGTGGTGTGTATTTTGCTGATTTCACTTGTGTTTTTGGTTAGAAGCCTTGGCCTATCTGGTCTGCAGGAAAGTACAGTTTTGTACCTACCATAAATGTAGATGTTCGAGTGCTAATACAGCTGCAGTCATAACAGATGGGTTCTCCTGCCGTCAGGCGGGTCCTCGGTCGGCCGAATTCAAAAGTCTAGGTCCGGCGTCAGTTGTCGTCGCTTCTTCCCTGACGTCAGTGCGACGGGTATAAAGGAACCAGCCAACGCCATTTTCTTCAGTTTTTCTTGCCCCAGATGTCAGGTGCCCCCAGAAGGAAGGCAATACATAAATTTGTGTAATAATGCAGTGCAATATAATCAAAATACAGTAGTTGCAAGCAAATACATCATAAATGAATACCCCAATCAGGTTGTATGAGGATGTGTTAGCCTATAGGCCTGTCCCAAGAGGGGAAGGAGGGAGGGAAACCTGGACTGCAACTGTATTAGCACTCGAACATCTACATTTATGGTAGGTACAAAACTGTACTATGTTCATCGTGCATACAGCTGCAGTCATAACAGATAGGTAGAATCCCAAAGCTAAGAAAGGGGTGGTAGGCACTAGGTGGAACTAGGAGGAGCCAAAATGCCCTGCAAGACTGCAGTGGCAAAGCCTGCTCTTGATTTGGAGTATAATGGTAGGTTGTAGTGCTTGGAGAAGGTATGCACAGAACTCCAAGTGGCTGCTTCCAAAATATCCTTGGTAGGAACTCCTCTTAGGAAGGCTGCAGAGGTGGCTGTGGCCCTGGTGGAATGAGTTCTAATGCCTGTAGGTACAGTTTTGCCATGAAAGGAATAGCAAAAGCGTATGCAGTGGGCTATCCATTTTGAGATTGTCTGTTTGGAAATTGGCTTTCCTTGAGCTCCTACCGCATAGGCCACAAAGAGCTGCTCTGATTTTCTGAAAGGCTTTGTTCTGTCCAAATAATAACGCAATTGTCTGTGGATGTCCAAGGAATGTAGTAATCTCTCCCCTTTGTTTTGAGGATTAGGATAAAAAGTAGGTAAATGTATGGCCTGATTTAAAGCTACCCTGGATACCACTTTAGGCATAAAGGACGGGTTGGTTGGTAAGGAAACTTTGTCCTGATGGAAGATGATAAAAGGCTGGACAGCCATGAGAGCCTGTAGTTCTGAAAGTCTACGAGCTGAGGTGATAGCCAGAAGGAAAGCTGTTTTCCAGGACAAATATTGCAAATCTGATGAGGCAGCTGGCTCAAAGGGAGGCAAGGTCAGTTTTTCCAGAATGAAATTAAGATCCCAAGCAGGTATTGGTTGTTTCCTTGGAGGTCTTAAATTCTTAGCCCCTCTGAGGAACTGTCTTAAGAGAGGGTGAGAGAATAAAGGTGGATCAGTGTTGTATTCTGCAGAAATGGCTGAGGCATGGATTTTGATGGAGGAGAATGAAAGTCCACTGCTTAGCAGTTCAGCCAAATATTGTAGTATTTGAGGTAAATTCAGTTTTCCAGGATCCTGGCCCTTTTTCTCATTCCAGACACAAAACCTTTCCATTTTGCAGAGTAAGCTTTTCTAGTTGATGGCCTTCTGGCCTCCAAAATGACATCCTGCACCTCCTTGGAGAGTAGGGCCTGTTGTGATGCTAAGGAATCTTCCATGCGGCTAGATTGAGTGTTTTTAGCTGGCTGTGAAGAGTTTTGAAGCTGTGCTGAGTCAGAAGAAGAGGCATTAGAGGCAGGGTCCATGGTGGGGAATGCGTCAGGCTCCTCAGGAGTGGGTACCAGTGTTGCCTTGGCCAGTCCGGAGCAATGAGAATCATCTTTGGTCTGTCTGCTCTGGTTTTCAAAAGAATTTTGGGCAGCAGAGGAAGAGGTGGGAAGGCATAAACTGTCACTGATGTCCAACTGAAAGAGAGCGAGTCCACTCTCCAGGCCTTTGGATGGAAAATCCTTGAGCAGAATTTTGTCAATTGATGATTTTTGTGGGAGGCAAAGAGATCTATGTCTGGCCTTCCCCATTCTTGGACTATTTCTGTAAAAACTTTTGGATGCAATTTCCATTCGTGTGGATCTGTCATATTCCTGCTTAGGTTGTCTGCCAGCGTGTTTTCCCTGCCTGGCAAGTACTGTGCTTGTAGTTCCATTTGTAAGTCCATGGCCAAGTTCCAAAGTGACATGGCCAGTCTGCATAGGGGGTAAGAATGTGTTCCTCCCTGTTTGTTTATGTACCACATAACTGTGGTGTTGTCCGTTCTTATCAATAGTTGACCTGGTTGTAGAAGGTCCTTGAAAGCTATAATAGCATTTATTACTGCTAGCATTTCTTTTGATTGATGTGAAGGTGCTTTTCTTTTTGGGACCATTTGCCCTGAATCCACCGATCTGTCATGCGCCCCAGGCGTAGTCCGAGGCGTCTGTTGTGATGACTTGATTTGCTTGAGGCTTGCTGAATGGAAGACCTGTGTTTGTTTGACATGCTTGAGCCCACCACAGAAATTCCTTTTGCAGACATGGAATTAGTGGTATTACTGTTTCCAAACTGTGGCTGTGTTGAGACCATATGTTTTTCAGGTACCATTGTAGTTTCCTCATATGCAGCTTTGCACATGGGATTAGTAAGATGCAAGATGCCATGAATCCCAGAGCCTGCAGGATTTTCCTTGCAGTCAGCCTGGTGCAATTTGCTAGTGTTCTGAAGTATTGAATTAGTTGCCCATGCTTCTCTGGCGTGAGGTAGGCCATCTGGGTGTTTGTGTCCAAATTGGCACCCAGGAAAATTATCTTCCGAGAGGGTATTAGCCTTGATTTCTTTTTGTTGACTGTGTATCCCAGAGAGTTCAACAACATTATTACATAAGCCAGATGTTTCAGAAAAATGTGCTTGCTGTCCGCTTGGATCAGGCAGTCATCCAAATAGGGGTATATTTGTATCCCTTGAAGTCTGCAGTAGGCAATTACTGATGCCAGGCATTTCGTGAATACTCTGGGCGCAGTAGATAAGCCAAAGGGCAATGCAGAGAATTCATAATGGAGGAACCTGCAAGAAATCTGAGGTACCTTCTGCAATTTTGTCTGATTGGGACATGCAGGTATGCCTCCTTGAGGTCCAATGTTACCAGCCAAGACTCCTTGCCCAGCATGGGAAGAAGTTGCTGTAGAGTGAGCATCTTGAATTTTGGTACAAGTAGAAATGTGTTTAGGATGGATAGGTCCAAAATAGGTCTCCAATCTTTTCCCTTCCTTGGCACCAGAAATAGCCTGGAATAAAAACCTTGACCTTGTTCGTGCGTAGGTACCTCTTGAATAGCTTTCATGTTTATGAGATCTGTAATTTGCCTTTGTGCCTCTGCCCTTTGATTGTGTGGCAGGTTTGGCATGCCTCTCATTTTTGGAAGGGTGTGAAAATTGAATTTGTAGCCTCTGTTTATAATGTCCAGGATCCATTTGTCCTTTGTGACAATATGCCAATTTTTTGAAAATAATGCCAGCTTTCCTCCTAAGGGGGCTGCCATTTGAGACTTGGTTGGCATGCAAAGGGGAAAGTCATTGGGTTTGCTTTCTGAAAGATTGCGAGTTATCCTCACCACCTCTTTGTGTAGGAGCTTGCCATTGTCTGCCTCTAAACGATCCTTGGGATTGTCCTCTGCCCCTCGGGCGCCTGTATCTGCCTCTTTGGGGTCTGTCCGTGGCAGGAAAGGACCAGTTTTTGGAAGGCCAATTTCTACTAAAACGTGGGGGTTGTACCTGTAGAAATTCTTTCACAGTTTGCATTGATTTAGCCTTTTCCTCCATTTTCCTTAATACCTCCTCAGCATTAGGACCAAATAGTACATCCTTTTGAAGAGGGACGTCTAGTAATTTAGCTTTGACATGATCAGGCAAGGCTTGTTCCTTAAGCCAGGCATGCCTACGTAATGACTGATCCTGTAACAGCAGCTCTACATGAGGCCTCTAGAGCATCAAAACCACATTGTAAGATATGCTTACCCACTTGTTCTGCACTATGCATCAAATCCTGCAACTCCTTCAAGTCTGGTTGTTCAGGTTGTGACATTTTACTTTTCAATTGTGATAACAAAAACTGTTGGTATTTTAGCATATGAAACTGACAGTTTAAGGTCCTCATGGATAAAGCCGAGGTATATACCTTTTTTCCCCACCTTTCTAAGGATCTGGAGTCTCTCTCGGAAGGTAATGGATTTTTAGCAATGGAGGCCTTAACTCCCTTGGGGCCCTGTAAGATGGTTTCTGGGTCAGCAGCATGGCTTTTGTATAGAAATTGGTGTGAGTCAGGAACCCTGTAGTACCTGTCAGGCTTAACTGGAGCTGGAGGTAGAGAGTCCGGGTTAAGGCAGGCCTCCGAGTAAACATCATCTAGGATGTCCAAGACAGGAGGTATAGCCATAGGCCTGTGCTGAGGTAGTAAGAGAAATTCCCTGAGCCTTTTCTTGGAATCTGAATAATCTTGGCCTTCCCAGTGGAAGTGTTCCCTTAAAGTATGCAAAGTTTCCCCAAATGAGTAATCCTCTGGGGGGGGGGGGTACAGAAGGGATAAATTCCTCCGCATCAGAGTCTTCAAAAGGGGAGTAAGAATGTTCCTGATCATCAGAGTGCTTTGAAATAATGGAGCCCTGATCAGAGGAGGGGGAATCTTCCTCCACTCTGGGCCTTTTGTCCGGTGGCGGCTGAGAACCTCTGATAAGAGTAATTAAATCCTCAGCCATTTTAAGCATCTGTTTCTTAGGCATGGGGCCTGGAGATGGGCCCTGTGTAGCTGGTCTCAGAGTGCATGGTTGCTTTAGACTTAGTGAAAGCCTTGATGGAGAAAGAAGAGGAAGGTCTGAAGACACCTTGACTGGAGGTGGACCTGTCCACATTCTGAGTTTCAACGCCAAGAGTGGCTTTGGTATCTGTAGTCGGGGTGTGGGCCGAGGAGCCTGCGACCTCGGGCACAGGAGACACTGTCAAAGAAGTCTCGTCGGTAGTCAGGGGCTGTGTAGGCGCCTCGCTGAGAACCGGACCACGTGTAGTCGGCTTTGGTGTGGTGTCGGTAGAGGCCGCGGACCTCGTGTGTCGGTCCTTATCTTTACGTTTTTTAGACAAAACCGGAGTCGGAGTATCCGATGACATAGTATAGTTAAATGCTTTCCCAAATTAATGCTGGGCGAACTCCGCCCGACGCTTAATAGTGCGTTTGTTGAATGTAGCACAAAAGCGACAGACCGAAACGTCGTGGTCTGGGCCTAAACAAGGTATACAGAGAGAATGGAAATCCTTATGCGGTATTTGCTTCCCACAAGAAATACAATTATTAACTTTGTCTGACATCAGTCTGAGGCAAGAAAAGTTTCCCAACGGGGTACTTAGCTTTTAAGAAGACTTCGGTTTCCAAATTTTCGTAATCTCAGGTTCTGGCCGACCGGCACTTGTGAACTGCTTCTGCTTCGGTCACCGCGCGGCAAGAAAGACTGAAGAAAATGGCGTCGGCTGGTTCCTTTATACCCCTGTCGCACTGACGTCAGAGAAGAAGCAACGACAACCAACGCCGGACCTAGACTTTGGAATTCGGCTGACCGAGGACCCGCCTGACGGCAGGAGAACCCATCTGTTATGACTGCAGCTGTATGCATGATGAACATCTGCTTCCACTGCTCCCAAGGAAAGTAGGGTACAGATTTGCCTTTGAGCCTCTGCCCACTGATTTAGTAGTAAATTTGGGAATCCTCTTGGTGTAGGAAGGGTATGGAAGGAGAATTTGTACCCCTGAGACACGAGGTTCAGAACCCATTGGTTCTTGGTAATGGTTGCCCAGGTGTCTGAATGAAAAGAGTCTTCCCCCTAGAAGCAAGTGATCGTGGACAGAGACTAGATTTGGGGGGGGGGGGGTAGGTCATT
Organism: Protopterus annectens; assembly: GCF_019279795.1. Taxonomy (NCBI): domain Eukaryota; kingdom Metazoa; phylum Chordata; order Ceratodontiformes; family Protopteridae; genus Protopterus; species Protopterus annectens. The sequence goes on from NC_056739.1 coordinate 453,525,010, forward strand.
GTGAGTTATCACCATACAGGGGTGGCTTAGAACTCTCTGGTTTAGGAGTGGAGGCAGTCCACTGTTTAGATCTCTGCAACCCCTGGGATTGCTGCCTAGGGGGTCTGTTTCTGCAGGGCCTAGGCTGGCCCTGTTTTCTAGGTGCAGGAAAGGACCAGTATTTGGAAGGAAAATGCCGCTGTACCTGTAAGAAATCTTTAACAGTCTGCATAGATTTTGCCTTTTCTTCCATCTTTTTCAACACCTCTTCTGCTTTACTACCAAATAAGTTATTTTTGTGCAAGGGTGTATCCAGCAATTTAGATTTGACATGATCTGGCAGGGGTTGTTCCTTAAGCCATGCATGTCTTCTAATGACAGATCCAGTGACTGTCGCCCTGCAAGATGCTTCTAGGGCGTCAAATCCGCAGTACAGAGTGTGTGTTTAGTTACTTGACCAACAGAGTGCATTAACCCTTGTAAATCTTTGGATTCTGCCAATGCAGGAAAGGAGGTTATTTTCTGTTTAAGGAGTTCCAAGGTATGTTGTTGAAATTTAAACATACGGAACTGACAATTTAGTGCCCTGATAGCAAGAGTAGCTGAGGTGTATACTTTTTTACCCCATCTGTCTAGTGCTCTGGAATCTCTGTCTGAGGGGGTAATTCTTAGCTGAAGTAGCTTTAACCCCTTTTGGGCCTTGAGTAATGACCTCAGGATCCACAGTTGGGTTTTTGAAAATATATTTTTGACAGTCAGGGACTCTGTAGTACCTGTCTGGTTTTCTGAGAGCAGGAGGGAGGGTGTCTGGATTTAAACTGGATTCCAGGAAGACATCATGCACCACTTCTAAAACTGGGGGGGGGGGATGGCTAAGGGTCAGTGCTGTGGAAGGTCCAGGAACTCTGAGTCTCTTCTTAAGACTGTGGGTAGTCTTGTCTCTCCCATTTGAAATGCTCCCTTAAAGTGTGCAGGTTTTCCCCAAAGAAGAAATCCTCTGGACAGGCTGAAGGGATAGATTCCTCTGCATCAGAATCTTCATATGCAGAGAGGGGATGCATGTCTTCACAGTCAGATGCATCGGATTTATCTGACTCCTGTTCAGACCTAATTACTAGAGACAGCTCTCGGTTTCTTTCTGAAGGAGTGTCTTGGCTTCCCTTAATCAGCAAGATAAGGTCCTCTACCATTTTAAGCATTTGCGACTGAGGCAAAGGAGCAGGTGTCAGAGATTGGCTGGTAGTCGGTTTCTTGGGTGTGTTTCAAACCCTGGGTCTAAGGAACTCTGCTGTTTTAGAAAGAACGGTAGCCGTAATAGAAGACGTCTGTTTATGTCTGGTTTCGGTAATGCGAAGGACTTCCTCGGAAGCCGGTGCCTGCAGAGCAGCTCCAGACCCACGCAAGGTAGAGACGACCGCAAGATCCATGGACAAAGAAGATTTCTGTAGCATACCGGACTCCAAAAGGGTCTCAGTAGCAGCCTGCAAATCAAATGGAACAGGCATCAGGGTCTGCGAAAGTGCCTCACTGAATTCCGGAGGGCTGACTACCAGCTTTGCGGCAGCGTCGCCGGAAGGTTTGATCCTGTGTGGTCTCTCTCTAGCTTTACTTTTTTTGGAACATCTGTCGGATGGCTTACTGAAGCCATATTGGAATTAAAGGACTGTAATCGGAAATATCTGGCTACAATAAGGGCCCAATGATGAATAGTTCTGGCATTAAAGCACAGAAGCGACCATGAGGAACGTCGTGGTCTGGACATAGACAAGTCATGCAGTAAGACTGGAAATCCAGGTGTGGTATTTGCTTTCCACAGGCAAGACAGTTATTAACTTTTTCTGATATCTGTTAGTGCAAGAAAATGGATCCTCAAAAGGGTACTTAGCTTTCGAAGACTTCACTTCAGAAACAAATTCAGGTAGTGGCCGACCGGCACTCGTGCAAACTGATTCTGCTTTGGGCTCCACGGCAAGAAAGACTGCTGTAATGGCGTTGGATGCTTGCCTTTATACCACTGACTACCTAACGTCAGTCCTCAAGCGACACCAGCCGACGCACAAATACTAAGTCTATGGTATTCAGGCCGGCCGAGGGCTACCCTGGCAGGGATAACCCAAAGGTCAAAACTGCAACAGTGAAACACGAACAATATCTTGCTCTTGTGGTTCTCAACATTTCAAATTGTTACCCATCTATACAACTGACTTTAGAAACCTACCATCCCAGCTTGGAAGGACCATATGAAATGACTAGTTTATCTTTTCTAATTGTCTTACTACAGTAAAAGTAAAAATTTGTCTGTGAACATCTAGGGAGCATAACAAAAATACTACTCTGTTACACTATTGTAGGAAGGCCCAAAAAATTCCTGAAAAATAATTCTGATGCAGCCTTGGGCATGAAGGAAGGAAGGAAGAATTGATCTGGGAAACCTTGACCCTGTATTAGCCAATGTGTGGAGGTTTAAGGGAGAGACAGAGACACAGCAAGATAATGCCAACGTAATAGCTACCTGAAGTAGGGTCTTTAGGTTCTGCAAGGCAGATGAGGAGGCTGGTTCAATAGTGGAATGAGTCAGAGCTTCTAAGATGAAATTGAAGGTCCCCTGGAGGAATAGGATCCTTACTGAGAGGTCTTAAGAAAAAGTTCCTCTTTAGAAAGGCCTTGCAAACATTCTGTGCTGCTAGAGATGAGAAATGGAAATTGGAAATGGTGGCTAACTGGACTTAGATCGATGAGTAAGTGGAACCCAAGTTGAATATTGAAGACTAACACTGAATTAACTAAAGTAGAGAAGGGATTGAATACTTGTTGAAATATCTAAAATAAAAATGTTTCCATTGTTCTTGCAAAGTTTGCAAGTAGAATCCCTCTGCAAACTGCAAAGAATTTGGATCACTCTCGAAGTGTAAATTGGATCCCTGGCCATCACTGGAACTGGAGAAACCATGCAGTCAACTTGAGTGAAGGAATGTCCAGGTAAGGCTTAGATGGGTAGGATAAGAGCTCCACCTGGGGATCTAGTAGCCAGAGCTGCTTCTAGAGATGAGGCCATAATGAGGGGATCCAAATATGTATCTGTCAAAAATAGGGCTATGATGATGACTGAAGCCTTGCACAGGGTTGCTTTCTGCAGGAACGTTGTCATTACCAGGATTTGGGGAAAAGTATGGGGTAGCTTGAGAGGCCACTGACTGACCAAGGTATCACTTGGTCTCTGTCCCTGTGGAGGGATGATGATAAAGTAGCTGTTGCTGCATTTGGTTTTGGTTGGGGATGTAAAAGCATTGCAGAAAGGCTGAAAACATCATGTGGTCAGTGGGAGAAATCACCCAGAATGTAGAAGGGGTGTGTCAAAAAGAACCTCCTTATCAGGTAAGAAGGGTCAGTGGCCCAAGTGCCCCTCAGTGAAACATGAAAAACATCTTGCTCTAGTGGTTCCCAACATTTCAAATCGTTACCCATCTATACAACTGACTTTAGAAACCTTCCATCCCAGCTTTCACCAAATCTGGTGTCTTCAGGAGGAGACTGTGGACAGCCTTTACTTCAATTGAGGTCTGTATCTCATGTGATAAACACCATGTGGTAGTCTGTGCCTCCTTTTACGTATGCGTTTTCATGCTGGCTCCAGAGATGACCCATCCAAAGCACCTGAAGACTCATGGTCTCCCTGATGGGGAAAGGTTTGATGCTGTGACAAATGCACTGCCTTGGAAATGGATGATGAGCAGTTCAAGGCTGCAGACTGAAAGGTACTGAAGGATGAAGTTGAAGCTGGTGGGGACATCTCCTGCTTGCATTGTTGAGCAGGCTATAATCCTCTCAAAGAAGTAAAAAGATGGCATGGAACTCATCTGCATTAAAGACATCCACCTGAGTAATGTTAGTCCCAGGAGATGTGAAAGTCAACTGTCCCAAGTACGCAGCTGTTGAAAAGAACAGTCCAGATGGCTCCAACACTGAGATAAAAGTAGATGCCTCTGAAGTTGTGGGCCTCAACATCAAAAAGTGTGTAACATATGTTAGTGCCAAAAATGGAGCAGAGGACTCCATGTTGAGTGATCTGTGCCAAGACACATTTGTGTGTAATGGATGTTGCAGGGTTAGCACCATGGAATCCAATCTTACAAAAAAACAATGGCTCCAAAGCCTACAGTTCTAATACAAATTCCAGGGAAGAAGGCTTTCTGGGGGGTGACCTAGGGCCATCCATATCCAACCTAGAAGCAGAAAGGGGATGGGAGGATACCCATTTCAGTCTAAGCCTAAAAGGCTCTCACCATCCAATCCCAATCTGTCAGAACAACTCCAGACAGACTTAAAAGATCTAAGGGAGGAGACAGAGGGAGGAAATGAGGGAATTAAGTTAGCAAGTGGCTACTGGATTTTGTTCTATGGGAGCAATCTGAAATTATAATTCTCAGTATGGAAAAATCCTGGTACTGTAAAAGATGATGTTTCAGAAAATAGGGTCTCCTTAGTCAACTCTGAATGGGGAATTCTAGTAGTAGGAGATCAAGGTGGAACATCCTCTGCTCTCCTCTATCTTTTGTCCTGAGATGACAGTAAAACGCCATTCAAAATTAGTTTTGTTTTTCCATTGTTCCTGTACAGTGCAAGGCCCATAGCCTTTACCAGTGTCATGAAAAACAGATATGTGGGATCCACACACAATTTGTGGGTAACCTGGGATGGAACTGTGTGCCAATTTTGGGCAAATTTCCTGAAGCTTTCGTCCACAGCAGCGGTAAGCAAGAGGACACAAAACTGAAACAAGTCACTTTCCAAACAGCTAACATGTAGTCAACAAAAACATCAAAGCAAATACAAGAAACATAGAATTCTCACTATACACTGTATAACTCTAACAAGGAACAATTTTCATAGGAAGGGAAGAAAATTTGGATAGGCCCAGAAAATGGATTGTGTGGAAAGAACAAAGTAACAACATTTACTTACTCTCTAATAAGCTTACTAAGTAACAGAGTAAAAAAAGAAAAAATCTTATACAAGCTTATCGATGCTAAAAAGAAGTTATGTACTCACCATAATGTTCCATATCTTCATTCATCCTTGACAGATACATTCAGTTCTGACATTGGAACTGAATTGGCAATTACTACAACTCACACCAGCCAAAAACGCTGAGATTCACCTCTACCCAGAATCCTTATTTCTCAATTACCTCAGATCGAGTTTGCAGAGAAGACATTGAAATATATAAAACATGTATACATTATACAGTAAGATACGTGTAAGGTAAGCCAGATGGAAGCCAAAGGATGATCATCCCCTAGAGACCAGGTCCAGTTAGGTATGGGGAGTAGCCCAAGTAGCTGATGCACGTCGTCCACTGAAGCTCTACACTGAAAGGCAGCTGAAGTGGCTACAGACGTTGTAGAATGTGCTTTGACAAGTTTAGGCCAGGTTCATTTGTTTTCATCATAAATGAAATGCAGTCTTTCAGCCACTTACAGTAATCTTGCTAACTGCCTTGCCCAACTTTGCAGTGGAAAAGGAAAAACAGTTGACTTGATTGTTTTATGTTCTTTGTTCTGTGAAGACAGAAACACGTTATAGGGCATACTTTTCCTTGTTAAAATGATTAGGGAAGAAAACTGGTAAATTAATAGTCTTGGTAATATTAGTCTCTGACAGAACCCTGGGTAAAAGGATGGGTTCATTCTCAAAGATGCTCTACATTTATGGAAAACAAGGTAAGAAAGCTCAGATAAGGCCTGGACTCAAATTCTTCTGGAGGAGGTAATGGCTACCAAAAAGTGTCTTTCAAGATAAAAACTTCACATCACATTCCGCAAAGGATTCAAAAGGTGGGTGGCATCACTGCTTGAAGCACTAGGTTCAAATCCCAAGGTGAAGTTGGATCTTTGAATGGGGGCTTTAACAGAAGACTGCCTCTGAGGAACAACTTACAAAGTCTATGACAGGCTAAAGAATGTTCATCCAAGCCATTGTGAAAATTAGAGATAACAGTTAACTGTAGTTTGATGGTGGAAGGAGAAGCTCCAGCATTAAACAGAGAGGCTAAAAAACCTAGGACATGTTCTACAGAAACTGAAATGGGATCCATTTGCTTTTCAAGGGCCCAAACAGTAAATCTGTTCCACTTACTGGTGTACAGTTTTCAAGTGGAAGGCTTGCAAGTTGATAAATGGATGTGTGGTGTAATGGAGAAGAAATATTGGGACACCTGGCAATTAATGGGACTGGAGGAACCACGCAAGTTAGCTTGAGGTTCAAAATGTTTGGGTGAACAAGACTGTCTGGATGGGACAGATCATCAGGTACTGGGTCCAGAATCAAGAGTTGTCGAACTAGATATGGCCAAAGAAAGGGGAACCAAACCTGTCGAGGCCAAACGGGGGCAATGATCACTGTGCTCTTCAACTTAAATGCTTTCCTGTAAAAACTTGGGAATTAGAGGTATTGGGGGAAAGGCATATAGGAGACAGGAGCCAATGATGGAGGAGAGCATCTCTGGGTGACTTTTTCAGAGGGGGGAATCAGGGCAAAGTAACTGCTGCACTTGCTGTTTAGGGGAGATGTGAACAGATCACAGCAAGGTTGACCCCAAAGGTGGAAGATCATCTTTGCCACTTTATGACTGAGAAACCACTCGTGAGGCTGATGGATGCATCTGTTCAGCTTGTCTGCAATTACAATGAACTCCCAGGAATATGCGTTGCTATAAGAAAGCGGATAGAAGAATTTGCCCGCTGCCACACTCTGGGGGCTTCTCAACAAAGAGGATAATACCTGGTTCCTCCCCATTTATGTACCAAACCACTGACATACTGTCCATTTCAACTGCAATAGTTCCCCTGAGGAAGAGCTGTCTGAAAGGCCTGTAATGCAAGAAGTCTTATTTCCAGGCCATTGATGTGCAAGTTGGACTTTAATTGGGACTAAGTGCCTTGTACCGTCTTGCCCAGAAAATGCACCCCCCATCTGGGAGGTATATGTGGTCACTATGGCCATGGGCTCCAGAAAAACAAAAGGACAACTGTGGAGAACTTGACTGTAATACATCCATCAAAGATGATCTGTGTTGCAACTGTTTGTGTTCAAGACTTGTTCTGACAACAGGTGATGAAGTATAGACCACTAGAAGGCTAGTAGCAATTGCAGAGTTCTCATATGTAACCTGGCTAGTGGCACCAGAGTTAGAGAAGCTACCACAGATCCTAGAGCTTGTAAGACTAAATGTGCTGGAACCTTCTTTTTGTGGATTAACTTTTGACCTGAGCCACAATTCTCTGACCTTCTGGAGGAAGAGATGCTATCGTTGTCTTGAGTATTCAGTACTGCCCTTATTTTCTCTAAATTTTGTGTCGGGGTTAAATGGGACTTTTCTAGATTTAATGTAATCCCCAGATGGGCACAGATGTTGAGTGTGTAGTCCCTGGTTGTTATCAACTGATGCTTGGTCTAAGCGGTTATAAGCCAGTCCAACTACAGAAACACATGGAATCCTTGTAGTCTAAAGAGAGCTGCTACTACTGCCATGCATCTGGTGAACAACCTGGGAGTTGTGGTGAGTTCAAAGGACAGTACTCTAAATTGGTAATGACTAGCTCTCAGCTGGAAGCTGAGGAACCTTTTAGAGTGTTTGTCCATTTTTATATGGTAATACACATTCTAAACGTCTACTGAGCACATCCAGTAGTCTAAGACAGGCAAGAAAGTACAGTTGTGCACACTTACCATAAATGTAGATGTTCGAGTGTATTCACTGTATCAGTCATCAAACTTGGCCCGAATACCAGAGACTTTGTATTTCTGCATTGGTTGCTTTCGCTTCAGGATTGACGTCAGGGGTATAAAAACAGGCAGCTGATGCTATTACATCAGTTTTCTTGCCCCAAATGTTAGGAGCCCCCCAAATAGGGAGCCAAGTTATGGTGGAAAAAACACCAACAGTAAAAAGTAAATACCAATAGCCCAGTAAGGGGTGAGTAATAGACAGAGAGGAGAAAGACAAGGGGGCTGGAGGGTGGGAAACCAGGACTGCAACAGTGAATACACTCAAACATCTACATTTATGGTAACTATACACAACTGTACTATGTTCTTCGTGTTTCACTGTTGCAGTCATCAAACTTGGGTTGATTCCCAAAGCAGAAGAAAGGGTGGAGGCAGTCAAGAAGAGTTGGGGCTGGCTAGTATACCCTGCAGGACTGCTGTTGCAAAACCTGCCTTGGATTTGGAAAAAATAGGCAGGCGGTAATGCTTGGGGAAAGTGTGTACAGAAAGTACAGTTTTGTACCTACCATAGATGTAGATGTCCAATAGGTATGCATCTGCAGTCATCACATATGGGTTGTCCTGCCTCAGGCAGCCCTTCGGTCGGCCGGATTCCAAAGTCTGGGTCTGGCCTCGGCTGATGTCGCACTTTCCCCGACGTCAGAGCGTCTGGGGTATAAAAGCATCAGCAGACGCTATTTTCCTCAGTTTTTCTTGCCCCAGATGCCAGGTGCCCTCTAAGGAAGGCTAAAATTTGGAGATATGCATTGTAAAAACAAATCCAAACATGCACAGTACTATAAAAACAAATACACCATAATAGATCCCCCCAGCTAGCTATAAGAGGGGTAAGTACCCAAGAAGTATACCACAGAGGGGAAGGAGGGAGGGTAAACCTGACTGCAGATGCATACCTATTGGACATCTACATTTATGGTAGGTACAAAACTGTACTATGTCCTTCAAGGATGCATCTGCAGTCATCACATATGGGTAGAATACCATAGCCAATCTGGGGGTGGAGGTACTAAGTAAAGGATGGTGTAGCTAAGATACCCTGCAGGACTGCCGTAGCAAAGCCTGCTCTGGATCTGGAGTATAAAGGTAAATTGTAATGCTTGGCAAATGTATGCATGGAGCTCCATGTAGCAGCTTCTAAAATGTCCTTGGTAGCCACCCCTCTTAGGAAGGCTGTGGTGGTGGCTGTGGCTCTCGTGGAATGAGATCTAATGTTAGCTGGCACAGTTTTTCCATGAAAGGAGTAACAAAAACGAATGCAATTTCCTATCCATTTTGAAATAGTCTGTTTGGAAATTGCTTTTCCTTGTGCCCCAGCAGCATATGCTACAAACAGCTGGTCAGTCTTTCTGTAACTTTTAGTTCTGTCCAAGTAGTAACGCAACTGTCTGTGTATGTCCAGGGTGTGTAGAAGTTTTCCCCCTTTATTTTGTGGTTGTGGGAAGAATGTAGGCAAGTGAATCGCTTGGTTCAAAGATACCTTGGATACCACCTTTGGCATAAATGTAGGATTGGTTCTCAATGAAACTCTGTCCTGATGAAAGATAAGAAATGGCTGTACTGCCATCAGAGCTTGTAACTCAGATACTCTTCTTGCTGAGATTATGGCCAGAAGGAAGGCAGTTTTCCAAGACAAAAACTGTAGATCTGCAGATGCTGCTGGTTCAAAGGGAGGAAGTGTTAGTTTTTCCAACACGAAGTTAAGGTCCCAAGTAGGAAGAGGTGGTTTCCTTGGAGGATTGATGTTTTCGATTCCTCTCAGAAACTGTCTCAGGAGAGGTTGAGAGAAGACAGGTGGATTAACATTGTATTCTGCTGAAATTGCTGAGGCATGTATCTTAATGGAAGAGTAAGACAGGCCGTTGTGGAACAATTCTGCCAAATATTCCAGTATATGTGCCATGTTCATCACTGTCGCATCTAGGCCCTTTGTTGTGTTCCAAGTGTGAAATCTTTTCCATTTTGCTGAATATGCCTTCCTTGTGGAAGGCCGTGCAGCTTCCATAATAATATCCTTCACTCTCTGGGATAGCTTATCCTGAGGAGGAGTCATGGTATTTTCCAGGCAGTTAGCTGCAAGGTTTTCAGGTTGGAATGCAGAGTCTTGAAATTGTGCTGTGTCAGTAGAAGTGGCCATAGGGGGAAGAGGCCACGGTTTTGTCTGTGACATGCTCTTTAACAGTGGGAACCAGTGCTGTCTTGGCCAGTTTGGAGCTATCAGAATCACTCTGGGCTGCTCTGTCCTGATCTTTAGTAAGACCTTGGTCATTAATGGTAGAGGTGGAAAAGCATACACTGTTAGAGCTTTCCAGCTGAAAGAGAGAGCGTCCACTTTCCATGCTTGTGGGTGGTATGTCCTAGAGCAGAATTTCTTCAGTTGATGATTGTGGGGGGGAGGCGAACAGATCTATTTCCGGCCTTCCCCATGATTGTGTTATGAGTAAGATGATGTCTGGGTGCAGCATCCATTCGTGTGCATCCATGGTATTTCTGCTTAAGCTGTCTGCCAGTATATTGTCTTTCCCTGGTACGAACTGGGACTGCAGCTGTATATTGAGTTCCAAGGAAAGTTCCCATAGATTCATTGCCAGTCTGCAAAGAGGGTAGGAATGGGTGCCTCCTTGCTTGTTTATGTACCACATAACTGTGGTGCTGTCTGTCCTTATGAGTAGGTGGCCTTGATGAAGAAAAAGTTTGAAGGCCTCGATTGCGTGTATCACTGCCAGCATTTCCTTTTGGTTTATGTGCATGCGCAGCTCTCTTTGTGACCATAGCCCTTGGATACATCTGCCCTCCATGTGTGCTCCCCAACCTTGGTCTGAAGCGTCCATAGTGATGGTTTGGTTGGCTCTTGGCTTGCTGAAGGGCAACCCACTGTTCGACTGGCAGGCTTGAGCCCACCACAGAAATTCCTTTTGAAGGCATGGAATGAGTGGGATCAAAGTTTCTAAGCTGCGACTGTGCTGAGTCCATAAACTCCTTAGGTACCATTGTAATTTTCTCATATGCAGCCTTGCTTGTGGAATCAGAAGAATGCAAGATGCCATGTAACCCAGGGCCTGCAGGATTTTCCTTGCAGTCAGCTGAGTTTGTCTTGTCAGATTCTTGAATTAATCCGGTAGTTGTTTTTGTTTTTCTTCTGTGAGAAAGGCCATTTGGGTAGTTGTGTCTAGATCTGCACCCAGAAAAGTTATTCTTTGGGATGGAACAAGTCTTGATTTGTGGATGTTGACTGTATATCCCAAGGCCTGCAGTAGGCGGATGGCATAATCCAAGTCCTTTAACAAAGTTTGTTGGCTGTCCGCTTGTATAAGGCAGTCATCCAGATATGGGTAAATTTGAATCCCCTGAAGTCTGCAGTGTGCAATTACTGATGCCAGGCATTTCGTGAATACTCTGGGTGCAGTAGATAAGCCAAAGGGCAATGCTGAGAATTGATAATGCTCTGAACCTGCAAGAAATCTGAGGTGTCTTCTGCAACTTTGTCTGATAGGGACATGCAGGTATGCCTCCTTGAGGTCTAGAGTCACCAGCCAAGACCCCTTGCCCAGCATGAGAAGGATTTGCTGTAGAGTCAACATTTTGAATTTTGGCACAACGAGGTAAGTATATAGTGCGGACAAGTCGAGAATCGGCCTCCACTGATTTTTTTTTCTTGGAACAAGGAATAATCTGGAGTAAAATCCTTGGCCTTGTTCTGAAAGAGGTACCTTTTCTATAGCTTTCATTTGTATTAAGTTGGAAATCTGTTTCAAAGCCTCTGCCCTCTGATTTGGTGGCAGGTCTGGCATGCCTTTTCTTTTTGGCAATGTGTGGAATGGAACCTGTATCCTTTGTCTATTATTTGCAGTGTCCATGTGTCCCTTGTAATGCTGTGCCAATTTTTTGAGAATAAAGAAAGCTTTCCGCCCAAAGGTGCTTCTAATTGAGCCCTGGTCGACGGAGTCAAAACAAAGTCATTGAGTCTGTCCTGGTGTAGCAGTTGTAGTTCCTGCACTACCTCTCTGGTTGGGAGGCTGCCATTGACGGCCTCTGTAGGAGCCTCTAGCTTGCCCTCTACCTCTGGCACGCCTATTCCTGCCTCTGTGAGATCTGTCTGAGTCCGGAAAGGACCAATTCTTAGTAGACCAATTTCTGCTGAATCTCGGTGGTTGGACTTGTAGAAAGTCTTTGACTGTTTGCACAGATTTTGCCTTTTCTTCAAATTTCTTTAAGACCTCTTGAGCCGTGGAACCAAACAATTTTTGCTTTTCCATAGGAGCATCCAAAAGCTTAGCTTTAACATGGTCTGGCAGAGATTGTTCCTTCAGCCAGGCATGCCTACGTATGACTGCACCTGTCATAGCTGACCTACATGAAGCTTCCAATGCATCATGACCACACTGCAAGAAATGGTTACTAACCTGCTGGGAGTTATGTACCAGATCCTGAAGGGATTTGCGATCAAGGGGTTCAGAAGAAGACAGTTTCTTATGCAATTCATCTAGCAAATACTCTTGGTACTGTATCATATGAAATTGACAATTTAAAGCCCTCATGGAAAGAGTTGCAGAAGTATACACTTTCTTACCCCATCTCTCTAAAGCTTTGGACTCCCTTTCAGATGGTAGAGGATTTCTAGCAGTGGCAGCTGCAACCCCTTTTGGGCCCTGGGAAATAGTTTCTGGATAAGCAGAGTGGGCCTTGTACAGGTGTAGATGAGAGTCCGGGACCCTGTAGTACCTATCAGGTTTGGCAGGAGCCGGAGGGAGAGAGTCAGGGGCTGTACTAGCATCAGAGTACACATCATCAATGACATTCAAAACAGGAGGTATAGCTAAAGGCCTATGCTGAGGTAAATGTAAAAAGGTCCTTAATCTCTTTCTAGAATCAGAGAATTCCTGACCCTGCCATCGAAAATGTTCTCTCATAGAGTGTAATGTCTCTCCAAAGGAAAACTCTTCAGGAGGGGAGGCCGAGGGAATAGATTCTTCAGCATTAGAATCCTCGTAGGCCGAATAAGCCTCCTCCTGGTGGTCGGACAAAGTAGAGCCATCAGAGGACTCATCTGAGGAGTGGGGGTCAGAGGGCTCACCCCTGGGCCTTTTGTCTGGAGGTGGTTGAGAGCCCCTGTCCGGATGAGGTTGAGAACCTCTAATTAAGGAGATAAGATCCTCTGCTAAGCAAAGAATCTGAGAACCAGCAGAGGGTCTCTGAGAGGTAACCTTGGGAGGCAAAGCTTTAGAAAATTTAGCAGCTTTATCCCTAGAGAAAGCCTTAATGGACATGGATGCAGGAGGTCTGGCTGCACCACGTGCAGGAGTAGACTTGTCTAAAGGAATGGTGTCGGAAGGTTCCTGGACAGCAGTTTCAGTAGGTAATTCAATAACCGACTCGGCCGGGGCCTCCTGGGCCGAGGTAGTCAGTTGTGCGGTTTTGGTAATTGGAAGTACCAAGGACTCGGTATCAGCCGAGACCGAGACACTCGCGGTAGGCCTGACCGTGGTTTCAGCAGAAACCGCGGCCCACGTGTGTCGGTCCTTGTCCTTCCGTTTCTTAACTAAATGCAAAGTCGGAGTCTCCGACGGCATCTTGTAAGCAAAACTAGCCCCAAAGAATTCCTCTGCAAACTCCGACCGACGTCTAAGAGTTCATCAGTTGAAGGAAGCACAGGCTGAACAGGCCGAGACGTCATGGTCTGGGCCTAGGCAGGGGAGGCAGTAAGAGTGGAAATCCTTATGAGGTATTTGTTTCCCACAAGTTAAACAATTATTAACTTTATCTGACATCGGCTGAGGCAAGAAAGAGTCCCCAACGGGGTACTTAGCTTTTTCGAAGTCTTCGGTAGCTGAATCACAGGAGCTGGCCGACCGGCACTTGCGAACTGCTTCTGCTTCGGGCACCACACGGCAAGAAAGACTGAGGAAAATGGCGTCGGCTGATGCTTTTATACCCCAGATGCTCTGACGTAAGGGAAAGTGCGACATCAGCCGAGGCCAGACCCAGACTTTGGAATCCGGCCGACAGAAGGGCTGCCTGAGGCAGGACAACCCATATGTGATGACTGCAGATGCATCCTTGAAAGACATCACCACGTAGCAGCTTCCAGAATGTCCCTGGTAGGGACTCCCCTGAGGAATGCTGTAGAGGTAGACATTGCTCTAGTGGAATGTGTTCTGACCCTCTGAGGGATTGGTTTCCCATGGTGTTTGTAGCAGAAGTGGATACAGTGTGCTATCCATTTGGAAATTATTTGTTCTGAAATGGCCTTGCCCTCTGCCCCAAGTGCAAAACTGACTAGTAACTGGTCAGATTTCCTGAAAGGCTTAGTCCTATCAAGGTAGAATTTGAGCAGTCTGTGCACGGCCAGGGAGTGCAGGACCCTTTCCTCTTTATTTTGAGGATTAGGGAAGAAAGTTGGCAAATGGATAGATTGGTTGAGAGCCAAGCTGGACACCACTTTAGGCATAAAGGAAGGGTTAGTCCTGAGGGAGACTGTCAGCATGAAAAATAATGAAGGGTTCCACAGCCATACGTGCTTGTAACTCAGACACTCTTCTATCTGAAGTGATGGCCAGAAGCAAGGCTGTTTTCCAAGAGAGGAATTTTAACTCCGCTGACGCTGCAGGCTCAAAGGGGGGCGTGAGTTTTCCAGTACAAAGTTAAGGTCCCAAGCGGGGGTGGGGTGCTCTCCTTGGTGGCCTTAAACTATCTGCCCCTCTCAGGAACTGCTTGATGAGAGGGTGAGAGAAGAGAGGTGGCTCAGTGTTGTAATGAGCAGAGATGGCAGAGGCATGGATCTTAATGGAGGAGAAGGATAGGCCTCTGTGGAGTAGATCTGCTAGGTAATCCAGGATTAAAAGTAAAGAGGGCAGTGCTGGTGTCCTCTCCTTTAGATTGAATCCAAGAACAATACCTTTTCCACTTATCAGCATAGGATTTCTTTGTACTGGGTCTTCTGGTTTCAAGAATGACATCCAGCACTTGCTTGCTTAGGCTGGTCACTGGGGGAGAATTCAAGGAATAAGCCAGGTTGCAAGATTCAGGGTTTGCAGTTGCAGATGCAAGATCTGTCCCCCCCTGTTGTTGAATGAGGAGGGTTGGGATCTGGGGTAGGTGACAGGGCGGCACCAGTGATAGGCTGCACAGTAGTGGGTACCAGTGCTGGCATTGGTCTGTCCTGTCTTATCTTGAGTAATATTCTTGAGAGAAGAGGCAGAGACGGGAATGCATAAACTGAGAGGTTTACCCACTGGAAGGATAGGGCATCCACTTTCCAGGTCCTGCTGTGAGGTGCCCTGGTGCAGAATTTGCTGAGCTGGTGATTGCAGGGGGAGGCAAAGAGATCCATCTCTGGGGTCCCCCATTTCTGAATCAGAAGGTTGAAGGTGCTGAGCTCTAACTGCCACTTGTGCGGGTCTAGGAGATTTCTGCTTAAGTCGTCTGCCAGTGAGTTTTGTTTGCCTGGCAGGAATTGAGCTTGCAGATGGACCTGCATGTCCAAGGCCATGTTCCACAGAGCCATGGCTAGCTTGCAGAGTGGGTTCCCCCCGCTTGTTGATGTACCACATAACTGTAGTGTTGTCTGTTTTTATTAGCAGGTGTCCTGGTGAGAGTAGCGATCTGAAAGTTGTCAGAGCGTGCTGCACTGCTAGCATTTCTTTCTGGATGATGTGCAGATGAAATTTACGTGGGCTCCAGTGGCCCTGAATGCACTTGCCGTCCATGTGTGCCCCCCCCAGGCATAGTCTGATGCATCTGTGGTTAGGGTTTGGGCAGCTTGGAGTTGAGTAAAGGGCAGTCCCTTGTTGTGGTTGCATGCTGCTGCTGCCCACCAAAGAAACTCTGTCCTTAGGGTATGATAGGAATGCCAGTTTCCAGGCCCTGAGAATGTTGGCACCAAAGACTTTTTAAGTACCACTGAAGTTTCCTCATATGCAGTCTGGCATATGGAATTACTAGGATGCAAGAGGCCATGAACCCTAGGGCTAGCAGGATTTTCCTTGCAAATAGCTGGGTTCTGGTGGTCATTTGAGTAAAATAATATGCCAGATAGGCTTGTTTTTCTAGAGTGAGGAATGCCATCTGTGATGCTGTGTCCAAGCTTGCTCCCAGGAATACAATCCTTTGACTAGGGTCTAGTTTTGATTTCTTTTTGTTGATGGTGTACCCCAGGGAGGTTAGAAGGTTTTTTACAAATGTCAAGTGCTGCAACAGCATTTCCTGTCTGCCTGAATCAAGCAGCCGTCCAAGTACGGTTAAATTTGAACATTTCTCTGCAGTAAGGAATGGCTGGAGCCAGGCATTTTGTGAATACTCTGAGAGCAGTGGATAGGCCAAAGGGAAGTGCAGAGAACTGAATGCATAGACCCTGCCCTGAGGCGAACATATTTCCTGTATGACTGCCTTTTAGGGATGTGCAGATATGCTTCTTTTAAGTCTAGGGTGACTAACCAGGCATCTTTGGCTAGCTGTGGTAGAAGCTGCTGCAGGGTGAGCATTTTGAATTTTGGTACCACCAGGAAGGTGTTGAGAGTTGAAAGATCTAGTATTGGGCTCCAAGTGCCCTCTTTTCTGGGTACCAGGAAAAGTCTGGAATAAAACCCTTGATCCATCTGTGCCACAGGAACAGGTTGAATTGCCCTTATAGAGAGCAGGGATTGAACTTGGTTTTGTACCTCTGCCCACTGGTTTGGAGGAAGGTCTGGGAACCCTTTTGGGGTTGGCAGTGAGTGGAAGTAGAATTTGTATCCCTGAAATACAATGTTGAGGACCCATCGGTCTTTGATGATGGACATCGTTTTTGCATGAAGGGCAGGTTTTCCTCCTAGGGGCACAAGTGGCTGGGCAGAGGTGGGGAGTGGAGAAGTTATTGTGACGTCTTATCGTAGGGAGGCGGGTTAGCACTCCCTGCTTTGGGGGTGGGGGCACTCCATTGCTTGGATCTCTGCATATCTGAGACTGTGAGTGGTCTGTTTCCCCTGGGTCTAGTTTGAGATAGACTGGATGGGGCTGGAAAGGACTAGTGTTTCGAGGGGCAATGCCTACTAAATCTAGGAGGCTGCACTTGTAAGAATTCTTTAACTGTCTGCACAGATTTAGCTTTTTCTTCCATCTTTTTAAAAACCTCTTCTGTTTTGGTGCCAAACAGATTGTCCTTGTTCAAAGGAGCGTCTAATAACTTTGATTTGACATGGTCTGGCAAGGTCTGCTCCTTAAGCCAAGCATGTCTTCTCAGTACAGAACCAGTGACTGCTGCCCTGCAAGGTGCCTCTAAGAGCGTCAAAGCCACACTGCATGTATGCTTGCTGACTTGGCTTGCAGAGTGCATAAGTTCCTGCAATTCTTTAATTTCAGCACAGTCTGTAAAAGTAGCCATTTTTTGCTTAAGTTCCATAATATGTTGCTGGTGCGTCAGCATGTGAAACTGACAATTCAAGGCACAAAAATGACAGTGAGGTACGTCGTGGTCTAGGCCTAAACAGGTGACGCAGTTAAGAATGAAAATCTCTGTGTGGTATTTGCTTTTCACAGGCAAGACGATTGTTAACTTTTTCTGACATCAGTTGGAGCAAGAAAAAAGGATTCCCAACACGGTACTTAGCTGTAGAAGACTTCAGGTTTGAATCTCGAAAAACAAAAATTTCAGATAGTAGCTGACACTTGCAAACTGCTTCGGGCTCCCATGCGGCAAGAAAAGCTGATGTAACTGCGTCAGCTGCATGTTTTATATCCAACGACATGGAAGAGACTAAAGCATCCGCCGCAGAAATCCCAGGACTCTGGTATTCGGGCCGACTGAGGGCTACCTGCAGGCAGATAACCCAAGTGTGATGACTGCAAAAGTGTAACACGAAGATCATCATCAGACTGTACCATCCGGAAATTTGTTTGCAGAACTGATTTGCGCAGTACACAGATCAAAAATTGGTCCCCAGTCCTCTGTCATTTTTGCCACTAAAAAGAATCTTGAGTAGGTTCCAGATCCTTCTAGGTCTGGCAGGACTTGGATGACTTTTGTCCAGCAGTTTTTGGATTTCTTGTACTGCTGAATCCCTCTGTCTGGGTGGAACATCAGGGATTTTCTTGTAAGCAGGGGAGGTTGAGATAAGGGAATAGTATAGCCTCAGGATATGATCCGTTGCACCCAGGTTTTGGTTATGTCTAGAAAGGCATTGTAGATGCAAGGATAAGTGCCCCCAACTTCCATCCACTGGAACACAATTGGTCCTTCCTTAAGGAACACTGAAAGGGCTTGCCTGGGAAGGAATCCCTGAAGCCCTGGTTTTGCGGACCACCTCTGCCATGAGGGGAAGCATCTTCCGTTTTGGTTCCCCCTCGGCCCCTAGTAGAACTTCCTCTACATGTGTCTTGGAAAGGCCCCTGGGATTTTTTGAACCACATTTTTCCACCACTCCTCTGGTTCCTAGAAAAAGACCTTGGGGGGGGGGGGGTTCAAAAAATGTATGCTCACAGCAGAAAAAGTCTTAACATCTTTCTCACACCGGCACAGAGTTTCTTTCACTTTCGGGCCAATCAAGGATATTCCATCATAAGGAGCATTGATAAAAGACTTGAACAATTCCACAAAATCACCATGGCACATCCAGATAAGTTTCCTAATGACTACGCCTGTAGCCCTATATACTCACTGCTCTAGATGTCCCTTCAGCTGTTTGTGCAATCAGCATCATGGACGAACAAGACACAGACTCCAGGGTGGCTAACAGCCTTCTCTCTTGAACTTCCTCAGCTACAGCTCCCACCAGAGTGCCTGATAACTCCTTGATCAGGTCTCGGAGTCTGGTAAAATCTGCCAAAAATTTCAAGGCCCTTATGGTGAAGGTCCAAGCATAGACCCGCTTCCCAAATCTGTCTATAACCTGTGACTCCCTGTTGGGAAGATTAATAGAGAAACTCTCCTAAGCCAGTTCCTGTTTAGTGGCAGCCACTACGATCACAGCATCAACTGCATGACTCTTCGCCCAAACCTGTATGCGGGTGCAGAAAGTATTTCATCCGGTCTTTTGGAGATGGGCTTGATGGTGTCAGAAGCCTTCCATGCCTGCTGTGAAATCACATGACTTCATCAGCAGGCTGAGTCAACCAAGAAGTAGATGGGTGGGTGTCAAATGCCTGCACACAGACTCCTCACAGGAAAGGTTTTGGGACATCTAGACCCCCCCCTCCCCTTTCAGAAGTTCCAAGATGTCTCCAAAGGAGACATGTTCAGGGGGTGACCATGGGGACCCTTCCCCCTCATCTAAATCTGTATCTTTGGTGACTGATTCCTGGGGGAGAATCCAAGTGCGTCCTCTTGCACTTTTTCTGAGGGACGTCCTTAGGGGGATAATCTGGGGTGGTACCCGAAGAGGACAGTATCCGTGGCTGTAACACCTGGGGCTTCAGCACCTGCTGTCCCAATGGAGAGGCAGGAGGTATAGTAGAGCTAGATGGGGTCCCTGTTCCAAGAGGGGTAGGTGCCAAATGAGTCTCCGCAAGAGAAAGGGCCCTTTGCATAGCCTCAAGGGCTAGTCCCCATGAAGAGGGAAGGGAGCCTGAAACCATGAAAGACTGCCTCGGAATCGGGGTCACTCCCTGCTCTGAAAGAACAGACCCTCATGACCGAAGCCAGAGAGGAACTAACTGAAGCTGTAGCTCCGAGAAGCAGGGACAGCTCCAAAAAAACCTGGAGTCAAAATCTGCTTCACGGAACAGATATGGTAAGCACGGCTCCGGGAGGTCTCAGGTTCAGAAATATCCAAAGAACTCAGGGTAACTGCTGGCTCCGCATAAGCGGACTCCAGAGCTAACAGATGGTGCCAGGAGAACTGGAACAGAGGACTCTAAGACCTTCAAGAAAATTAGAGGAGGAGTAGTCAATGGGGTGAATAAAGTGTTGGTACAAAGACCAGAAGGAATCGGTACTGAAGGTGGGCCTGAAAGCCCTCTAGCCCACAAAATTTTATTCACCAGCCTCTCCACGTTGATTTCTGAAAGACATTTGGTGCAGCAGAGCCACACAGAGGAAGGGGACTTAGGCCTCTGTAGTTCTCCAGCAAAGGAATCCAAAGATGGAGAGTAAGAAGTTCTAGGCAGAAAGGACTTATTTGTGAGATATATGCCAATTCCTGTGTCAAGGCCTTCAAAGTCGAAGGACTTAAAATTGTAATCTATGCCGTAAATGAAGTTGTTGGTAATTGAGCGTCAGAAACAGAGGCCTTCAGCTCTGAGGCAACTTTTGGAACACAGGTCTTCAATTCTTTTGGCTTTCAGAACAGACAAAAAAAGCAAGTCCACAAAGATCTAAGCTGGACGAAGGAAAGTACAGTTGTGTACACTTACCATAAATGTAGATGTTTGCAGTCATTACATTTGGGTAATCTGCTGGCAGGTTGCCCTCAGTCCGCCTGAATTCCAAAGTCTTGGGTCCTGCGTCGGTTGCTGTCTCCTCTTCGGTGACGTCAGGTTGTCAGGGGTATAAAACATGCAGCAGACAGCATTTTCTTTAGTTTTTCTTGCCCCCGATGTCAGGTGCCACCAAAAAGGTAGCAAAAATATAAATATATATATATATATATATATATAGATATATATATATATATATAGATATATATATATACATACATACACATGCAGCAATATAAACTTTAACTTCATCTACAAGCAAATGCACCACATAGGTTGTTGAAGATAGTGAAGGAAAAATAAACTCGAGAATGACAGGGGGATGGCAGGAGGGTAACCTGGACTGCAACAGTGAATACACTCTAACATCTACATTTATGGTAAGTGTACGCAACTGTACTATGTTCTTCATGTTTCACTGTTGGTCATTACATTTGGGTAGAATCCCAAAGCTATGGTTGGGAGGCTGGAGCTAAACAGCATTAGGAGCGGCTATAAGGCCCTGCAGGACTACAGTGGCAAAGCCTGCCCTAGATTTAGAGTAGAGGCGCAAATGATAATGCTTTGTAAAGGTGTGAACAGAACTCGGGCAAGTAGCAGCCTCTAGAATGTCTTTGGTTGGTATTCCCCTTAGAAAGGCTGCTGAAGTAGCTGCAGCTCTGGTGGAATGAGACCTAATGCCCTTGGGCACAGGTTTATCATGGTGTAAGTAGCAGAAACGGATGCAGTAGCTTATCCACTTTGAAAATGTCTGCTTTAATATAGCCTTGCCTTCTGATCCTGCAGCATATGTCACAAGTAATTGCTCAGCTTTTCTTAGAGCTTTAAGTCCTGCTTAAGTAGAATCTTAGCTATCTGTGTACATCCAAGGAATGCAGAATTCTCTCCCCTTTGTTCTGCGGATTTGGATAAAAGGTTGGCAGATGAATAGTTTGGTTAAGAGCCACACTGGAAACCACCTTAGGCATAAAAGTAGGATTTTACCTCAGATACACCCTGTCTGAGTAAAATATGATAAAAGGCTCTACAGTCATGAGGGCCTGTAGCTCTGAAACTCTTCTTGCTGAAGTAATTGCTAGTAGCAGAGCTGTTTTCCATGATAAGAACTTTATCAGCGGTAGCAGCTGGTTCAAATGGAGGCAGGGTGAGCTTTTCCAACACATAATTGAGATCCCATGCAGGCAGTGGTGATCTTCTAGGAGGCCTTCAATTTTTGGCTCCTCTAAGATACTTCTTTAGTAAAGGATGAGAAAAGATTCGTGGCTCTGTATTGTAATGAGCCAAAATGGCAGAGGCATGGATTTTAATTGATGAGAAAGATAGGCCTTTGTCAAGCATCTCAGTTAAGTATTGCAATATGAGGAATACTTGATTCTGCTGTATCAGTTCCTTGTGCTTGGTTCCAAGCACAGAATCTCTTCCATTTGTCAGCATATGATTTTCTAGTACTAAGCCTTCTGGCTTCCAAAATGACATCCATCACAGCTTTACTGAGAGGAGTTGTTTGTATGACTAAATGATCAACCATGCTGCCAGGTTCAGAGTCTGTAGTTGATTGTGCAGGATCTGATTGTTTTGCTGGGACAGTAGTTGTGTGGTCTTTGAGGCAAGGTCCAAGCTGGGTATTGAGACCAGTTCCTTAGGATTGTGTACCAGTATTGGCGGGGCCAGTCCAGGGCAATTAGTTTCATCTTTGGTTTCTCTTGTCTGACTTTTAGGAGGACCTTGGGGAGAAGAGGCAGAGGAGGAAAGGCGTAAACTGATAGTTTTTTTCCATCTGAAGGATAGGGCGTCCACTTTCAATGCTTGTCTGTGATAAGTCCTTGTGCAGAATTTTTTTCAATTGATAATTTTGAGGAGAGGCAAATAGATCTATGTCTGGGCTCCCCCATTTCTTTATCATGCTGAAGACTTGTGGATTTAGTTTCCACTCGTGAGGATCCACAAGGTTTCTGCTTAAATCGTCTGCCAGAGTGTTTTGTTTTCCTGGCAGAAATTGAGCTTGAAGATGTATTTGGTAGGTCAAAGCTGTGTCCCACAGTGCCATGGCTAATCTGCATATGGGGTATGTGTGTGCCCCCTTGCTTGTTTATATACCACATGACTGTGGTGTTGTCCGTCTTTATCAGTAGCTGTCCTGGATGAAGTAAGTCCTTGAAGGCTGTTAGGACATTTTGAACAGCTAACATATCTTTCTGGTTGATATGTAGATGCATTTGTTTTGGTGACCATATGCCCTGAATGCATCTTCCTGCCATGTGGGCCCCCCAGGCATAATCTGATGAGTCTGTTATGGTTTGGCTGGCAGGGGGTAGAGTGAATGGCCATCCCATGTTTTGGTTGCATGCCTTTGCCCACCATAGAAACTCCTGGTGCAGGTAGGGGATGAGAGGAATCACTGTTTCCAGACTGTGAGAATGGTGACTCCATAAACTTTTTAGGTACCACTGAAGTTTCCTCATATGCAGTCTTGCATATGGAATCAGTAGGATGCAGGACGCCATGAAGCCCAGAACCTGCAGAATTTGTCTTGCAGAAGACTGGGTCTTTGTTGCCATCAGTTTGAAGTAAGTAGTCAGTTCCCTTTGCTTGCCTGGCGTGAGGTAAGCCATCTGGGCAGTTGTATTCAAGCTTGCACCCAGGAATGTTATCTTTTGAGAGGGTACCAGTTGTGATTTCTTTTCATTTACTGTGTACCCTAGGCATGTTAGAAGCCTTTTCACAGATGCCAGATGTCGAAGAAGAGTGTCCTTGTTCTCTGCTTGAATGAGACAGTCATTCAAGTAAGGATATATTTGTATACTTTTTTTGTCTGCAAAATGCAATTACTGGTGTCAGGCACTTTGTAAAGACCCTGGGCGCAGTAGATAAGCCAAAGGGCAGTGCAGAGAATTGGTAATGCATTAAGCCAGCCTTGAATCTGAGGTATCTTCTGCATGACTGTCTTATTAGGACATGCAGGTATGCCTCTTTTAGGTCTAAAGTCACCAGCCACGCATTCTTGCCCAGCATGGGCAGAAGCTGCTGCAAAGTCAGCATTTTGAATTTTGGAATGTCCAGATATGTGCTCAAAATCGATAAATCCAGTATTGGCCGCCAGGCCGTGTCCTTTCTGGGTACCAAGAACAGTCTTGAGTAAAAACCTTGTCCTTTTTCCTGTTCTGGTACTGTCTGAAAGGTCTCCATATCCATGAGGGACGTAACCTGTTTCTGTGCCTCTGCCCATTGATTTTTTGGCAGATCTGGCCAACCATCTGCCATTGGCAGAGTGAGGAAATGGAATCTGTATCCCTGTGATACGATGTTTAGTACCCACTTGTCATGGGTTATTAACTGCCAATTTTGAGCAAAAAGTGCTAATTTTGCCCCTATGGGTACTGCCAAAAGATAAGTGCTTGGTGTAGGCAGACGGAAGTCATTGGGACTGCTTTCTGTAGGTTTGTGCTTTATCTCCTCCAGATTTGGAGGTGGAAGCACCCTATTGCTTTGACCTGTATGAATCTTGTGCTTAGTATCTGGAACCCTTAGGGCATCTGGATTTGCCCCTTTGAGCTCTGTCTGACACAGGAAAGGACCATTTTTTTGTAGGCTAGTGTCTACTGAATCTTGGTTGCTGCACTTGTAGGAAGTCCAACAGTTTGCATAGACTTAGCTTTGTCTTCCATTTTCTTTAAAACCTCTTCTGCCTTAATACCAAGCAGAGAATGATGCTGTAAAGGTGCATCTAGCAATTTAGCTTTAACATGATCAGGTAAATTTTGTTCCTTTAACCAGGCATGCCTCCTACTCACCGATCCAGTAATTGCGGCCCTGCAAGAGGCCTCTAAGGAATCAAAACCACATTGCAAAGTATGCTTTCCAACTTGTTCAGCTGCATGCAATAATTCCTGTAATTCTTTATTTTCTGCACATTCTGAAATCAACATCATTTTCTGTTTCAGTAATCCCATAACATGTTGCTGGCACTTAAGCATATGAAATTGACAGTTTAAGGCCCTGATTGCCAAGGTTGCAGATGTACAAACCTTTTTTCCCCATCTGTAGAGTGCCCTTGAATCTCTGTCAGAGGGGGTAGGACTTTTTGCTGTTGAGGCCTTAACTTCCTTTGGACCCTGTGAAATAGTTTTAGGATCAGCAGCAGGGTTTCTAAATAAAAATTTATGTGAGTCAGGGACCCTGTAATGTCCGTCAGGCTTACTGGGAGCCGGAGGTAAGGAGTCAGGGGTCAAGCTTGACTCTGAAAACACATCATCCACAATGTCTAAAACAGGGGGAATGGCTAAAGGACAGCGCTGAGGGAGAAGGAGGAAATCCCTGAGTGTCTTTTTT
The DNA here is from genome assembly GCF_019279795.1 of Protopterus annectens. NCBI lineage: Eukaryota > Metazoa > Chordata > Ceratodontiformes > Protopteridae > Protopterus > Protopterus annectens. The sequence goes on from NC_056739.1 coordinate 453,549,490, forward strand.
GATTCTGAGAAGTCCTGACTCTCCCAGTGAAAATGCTCCCTCAAAGTATGCAAGGTTTCTCCAAATGAATAATCCTCAGGAGGAGATGCAGATGGAATAGACTCCTCAGCATCAAAACCCTCACAGGGAGGCATAGATAATTCCTGATCAGAGGAGGAAACAGAATAGAAACCTGATCTGAAGATTCATAATCAGTGTCTTGCCTAGGCCTCTTATCAGGCGGGGGATGGGTACACCTGATCAAGGTAATAAGGTCTTTAGCCATTTTGATCATCTGTTTTTAAGCAGAGATCTGTGCACGTGGCTCATGCGTCGGATTTTTAGTTATAGAACTTGCTTTTGTCTTTGGTTTTGCAGCTTTCGTCGGTTTGATATACAAATGTTGAGGTCTGAATACACCCTCAGAAGCCAGTGCCTGCTCAGCGGCTCTGGACCCATCCGAGGGAGATACATCCGTCGGTCCAGTACCTTGAGTATCTTGTGGAATGCCGGACTCCACATCTGTGTCGGTAGAGGCCTGTGACTCGAAGGTAGCGGGTATCAGGGGCTGCGAAAGCACCTCACTTAGTACCAGCGAACTGGCGACTGGCTTAGGAGAAGCTTTGTCGCCGGTTTTGGATCTCGACTGCCTTTCTCTGTCCTTTTCTTTGCGTTTTTTATGTACTCTGGTAGTCGGATTATTATCCGACGACATTTCTGGGTAGTTAAATCTGTTTCAAAAATACTTTGATGCAAAAATACACCGACGCTTAATAGTGCGTTGATTAAATCTAGCACAAAACCGACAGCCAGGGACATTGTGATCAGGGCCTAGGCAAGGAATACAGTATAAATGGAAATCCTTATGAGGTATTTGCTTTCCACAAGTAATACAATTACTAACTTTTTCTGACATCGGTAAAAAGCAAGAAAAAGGTTTCCCCAATGGGGTACTTAGCTTTACTGAAGACTTTGGTTCTGAAACTCAAACTCGAATATTTCAGTAGTCAGCCGACCGGTACTTATGAAATGCTTCTGATTCGGGCACCGCGCAGCAAGAAAGACCAAAGAAAATGGTGTCAGCTGCATGTTTTATACCCCTGACGACCTGACGTCATGGAAGAGGAGACAGCAACTGACGCAGGACCCAAGACTTTGGAATTCAGGCCGACTGAGGGCAACCTGCCAGCAGATTACCCAAATGTAATGACTGCAACAGTGAAACACAAACATCACCAAAGTAGACAGAATAAAACCAGCAGGACCACCACAGCTAAAAACATCAAGTTTTAATAAGAGATAAGCTTCATCACAGATAAAACCATAGTAACAAACAGCAGGCTCATATACATAATCACACAGTAGAACCTATAAAACAATTAACAAATCAATTTATGTCCCTCTAATGCAGGTTTTAAAGAGACAGAGCCAATCAGCCCTGGATACCTGTCAGCTTGCAGTTTAAGAATCCATAATAACTCAGCATGTTCAGTATGTTTCACTGTGTCGCCTCCCCTGCTATCAGCAACTAGCTTTTGCAAAATTTTAAAAGTAAATCTATGACCTGAATGTTCTGCAATGTGCCTGGCTACAGCATTCTTAACATCACCCTTCCTAATGTCACATAGATGTCTCCTAACTCTATTCTTCAGCTTTTTGTTAGTTTTTCCTACATAAAAACTTGTACAGGAATTGCAGGTAGCTAGACGGATAACATTTTCAGTACAACAAGCATAGTACTTACAGGGTGTAAAAACAAAATTTAACTTGAGTGCTTGAAAGTATGTTCCTTAGAAATAAAGTTACATATGCAGTAGTTAGGACAGGGATAAGTGCAAACCTTCATGAGCTGCAAATCAACCATTTGCTTCATCCGGTAAGTCCGGGGGAGGAGGAGAAAGATTACTGAATAAGAGTGATACAGAGGGAACTATCAACAATGACAGCAGGGAAGTTACATGGTAGTGTAAAGGGAAAGAAGTATCAACAATGATACACAAGTGTACGAAAATGAAAGAAAATGGAAATTTAGAGGAAAGATACAAAAATTTCACCTAATCCTAAAAAAGCTTGAGAGTATCAGTTAAATGCAACCATTTCAGAATGTGACAAACGAGATCTGGGGTAACAGAGAGAGGGATTCTGGGTAGAGGTGAAGCTCAAGAGTTTTTGGCTGGCGCGAGCTGTAGTAACAGCTGAGTCAGTTCTGATGTCGGAAAGTACAGTTGTGTACACTTAATGTAGATGTTAAGAGTGTATTCACTGTTGCAGTCATTACATTTGGGTAATCTGCTGGCAAAATGCCCTCAGTCGGCCTGAATAACAAAGTTTTGGGTCCTGCGTCGGTTGCTGTCTCCTCTTCGTCAGGTCATCAGGGGTATAAAACATGCAGCCGACTCCATTTTAATCAGTTTTTCTTGCCCCAGATGTCAGGTGCCCCCCAAATGGGGAGCAAAAATCTGTATATATAACCATAAATATATATAAATGCACTTCAGAACACACAATTTACCTTCAACTAAAAGCAAATACACCACAAAGGCTTTTGAGCATAGTGAAGGAAAGAAAAGGTATAGAAAGGGGGCTGGCGGGTGGATAATCCGGACTGCAACAATGAATACACACGACCATCTACATTTATGGTAAGTGTACACAACTGTACTATGTTCTTCGTGTTTCACTATTGCAGTCATTACATTTGGGTAGAATCCCAAAGCTATGGATGGGAGGATGGTACTAAATAGCATTAGGAGCGGCTATAATGCCTTGCAGAACTGCAGTGGCAAAGCCTGCCCTGGATTTAGAGAAGAGAGGCAAATGATAATGCTTTGTGAAGGTATGAACAGAGCTCCAAGTAGCAGCTTCTAGAATGTCTTTGGTTGGAACTCCTCTGAGAAAAGCTGCTGAGGTAGAGGCAGCTCTGGTGGAATGTGACCTGATTCCCTTGGGTACAGGTTTACCATAATGCAAGTAGCAGAAACAAATGCAGTGGCTTATCCACTTAGAAATAGTCTGCTATGATATAGCCTTCCCCTCTGATCCTGAAGCAAATGCCACCAGTAGTTGCTCAGACTTTCTTAGAGAGTTGGTCCTATTTAAGTAGAATCTTAGTTGTCTGTGTACGTCCAGAATCTGCTCCCCATTGTTCTGCGGATTTGGGTAAAATGCTGGCAGGTGAATAGTTTGGTTAAGAGCCACACTGGATACCACCTTAGGCATAAAGGAAGGATTGGTCCTGAGGGACACCCTGTCCGGGTAAAATGCAATAAAAGGCTCCACAGCCATGACAGCTTGTAGCTCTGAAACCCTTCTTGCTGAAGTGATTGCCAAAAGGAAAGCGGTTTTCCAAGATAAAAACTTTACATCCGCAGTAGCTGCTGGTTCAAAAGGAGGCAGGGTGAGTTTTTCCAGCACAAAATTGAGGTCCCATGCAAGAGTTGGTGATGATCTGGGAGGCCTTAAATTTTTGGCCCCTCTACGATACTGTTTTAGAAGAGGATGAGAGAAGATGGGATGCTCTGTGCTGTAATGAGCCGAGATGGCAGAGGCATGGATTTTTATAGAAGAGAAGGATAGGCCCTTGTCAAGCATCTCAGTCAAGTACTGTAAAATCTGAGGGATATTTGGTTTTGCTGTGTTTGTTCCTTGTGCTTGGTTCCAAGCACAGACTGTCTTCCATTTATCAGCATAAGATTTTCTAGTACGAGGCCTTCTGGCTTCCAAAATGACATCCATAACAGATTTACTGGGAGGTGTTTGAATAATTACATGATCAGCCATGCTGCCAGGTTCAGAGTTTGGAGCTGAGTGTGCAGAATTTGATTGTTCTGCTGAGACAGTAGAGGAGGTATTTGAGGCAAGTACCAAGGAGGGAGTTGAGACATATTCCTTGGAATTGGGTACCAGTGCTGGCGAGGCCAGTCCGGAGCAATTAGGACCATTTTTGTTTTTTCCTGTCTGACCTTTAGTAAGACCTTGGGGAGAAGGGGGAGAAGAGGCAGAAGAGGAAAGGTGTAAACTGATAGGTTTTTCCAACTGAAGGATAGGGCATCCACTTTCAATGCTTGTCTGTGATAAGTCCTTGTGCAGAATTTGTCCAGTTGATAATTTTGGGGAGAGGCAAATAGATCTATGTCTGGGCTCCCCCATTTCTGTGTTAACATGCTGAAGACTTGTGGATCCAGTTTCCACTCGTGTGGGTACATAAGATTTCTGCTTAGGTCGTCTGCCAGAGTATTTTGTTTTCCTGGCAGGAATTGAGCTTGAAGATGTACCTGGAAAGTCAAGGCTGTGTCCCACAATGCCATGGCTAGTCTGCAAAGGGGGTAGGAATGTGTACCCCCCTGCTTGTTTATGTACCACATAACCATGGTGTTGTCAGTCTTTACCAGTAGTTGTCCTGGATGAAGTAAGTCCTTGAAGGCTGTCAGGGCATTCTGAACAGCTAGCATCTCTTTCTGGTTGATATGCAGATGCATTTGCTTTGGGGTCCATATGCCCTGAATGCATCTCCCTGCCAGGTGGGCCCCCCTCAAGCATAGTCTGATGAGTCTGTAGTTAGGGTTTGGGTGTCAGGGGGTAGAGTGAATGACAGTCCCTTGTTTTGGTGACATGTCTCTGCCCACCAAAAAAACTCCTGTTGCAGGCAGGGAATGAGAGGAATCATTGTTTCCAGACTGTCAGACTGTGACAATGTTGACTCCATAAACTTTTTAGGTACCATTGAAGTTTCCTCATATGCAGTCTTGCATATGGATTAGTAGAATGCAGGATGCAATGAACCCAAAAGCCTGCAGAATTTGTCTTGCAGATAACTGGGTTTTTGTTGCCATCTGTTTGAAGTATACAGTCAGTTGCCTTTGCTTGTCTGGCGTAAGGTAAGCCATCTGGGCAGTTTTATTCAAGCCTGCACCCAGGAATGTAATTTTTGAGAGGGTACCAGTGGTGATTTCTTTTTGTTTATTGTGTACCCTACGCATGTTAGGAGCCTTTTTACAAATGCCAGATGAGGAAGAAGAATGTCCTTGTTCTCTGCTTGAATGAGACAGTCGCCCAAGTAAGGATAGATTTGTATGCTTCTTTGTCTGCAAAATGCAGTTACTGGTGCCAGGCACTTTGTAAAGACCCTGGGCGCAGTAGATAAGCCAAAGGGCAGCGCAGAGAATTGGTAATGCATAAAACCTACCTCGTTTCACTGGGTCAGTAAGTGAGGAGTTAGAGGCAATGTCCAGGCTGGGCCTTTAGGCAAGCTTTTGAGGATTGGGTACCAGTGCTGGCGTAGCCACTCTGGGGCAATCAGAATCATTCTTGGCTTCTCTTGTCTGACCTTTAGGAGTACCTTGGGGAGAAGAGGCAGAGGAGGAAAGGCATATACTGTTAGACTTTTCCAGCTGAATGACAGAGCATCTACTTTCTATGCTTGCTTGTGATAAGTCCTTATGCAGAATTTCTGTAGTTGGCAGTTGTGAGGGGAGGCAAATAGATCTATGTCTGAGCATCCCTATTCCTTTGTTACCATGCTGAAGACTTGTGGATCCAGTTTCCACTCGTGGGGTTTCTGCTTAGTTCGTTTGCCAGAGTACTGTTCTTTCCTGGCACGAATTGTGCTTGCAGGTGTACTTAAGTCAATGCTGTATTCCACAAAGTCATGGCTTGTCTGCAGAGGGGGTAGGAATGTGTGCCTCCCTGCTTGTTTATGTACCATGTGATTGTAGTATTGTCCGTTCTTAACAGTAGCTGTCCTGGATGGAGTAGATCCTTGAAAGCTGTCAGGGCATTCTGAACAGCTAGCATCTCTTTTTGATTGATATGTAGATGCATTTGGCTTGTGGACCATGTGCCCTTAATACATTTTCCTGCCATGTGTGCTCCCCAGGCATAATCTGATGCATCTGTTGTTATTGACTGCCTGGCTGTGAGCAGAGTGAATGGCTGTCCCTTGTTGAGGTGACAGGCATGAGCCCATCAAAACTCCTGTTGCAGGCAAGGAATGAGGGTAATTAATGCTTCCAGGCTTTGACAATGTTGAGTCCAGACACTTTTTAGGTACCAGTGAAGTTTCCTCATATGCAGTCTGACATATGGAATTAGTAGAATGCAGGATGCCATAAAGCCCAAGGCCTGCAGAATTTTTGTGAAGTGAGAAGCTAGTTGCCTTTGTTTGTCTGGTGTGAGATAAGCCATCTGGGCAGTTGTATTTAAGCTTGCACCCAGGAATATTATCTCTTGAGAGGGTACTTGTTTTGATTTTTCATTTACTGTGTACCCTAGGCAAATTAATAATCTTTTTTTACGAACGCCAGATGCTTTAGTAGAGTGTCCTTGTTCTCTGCTTGTATAAGGCAGTCGTCCAAGTAAGGATAAATTTGAATTCCTCTGTCTGCAAAATGCAATTACTGGTGCCAGGCATTTTGTGAAGACCCTGGGCGCAGTGGATAAGCCAAAGGGCAATGTAGAGAATTGGTAGTGCATTGAGCCAGCTAAGAATCTGAGGTATCTTCTGCAAGACTGTCCGATTGGTATACGCAGGTATGCCTCTTTTAGGTCCAAAGTTACAAGGCAAACCTTCTTGCCCAGCATAGGCAGAAGCTGCTACAGAGTTAACATTTTGAATTTTGGAACGTCCAGAAATGTGTTTAGAAAAGACAGGTCCAGTATTGGTCTTCAGGCTTTGTCCTTTCTGGGAACCAAGAAAAGTCTAGAGTAAAATCCTTGTCCCTGCAATTGCTGAGGTATTTGCTGAATGTTCTTCATTTGCATAAGGGATGAAACTTGTTTTTGTGCCTCTGCCCATTGATTGTGTGGCAGGTTTGGCATACCTTTTGCCTTTGGCAGGGTGTGAAAGTGAAACCTGTAGCCCTGGGACACTATATTCAATACCCATTTGTCCTGGGTGATCATGTGCCAATTTTGAGAGAAAAGTGCTAGTTTTCCCCCTAAGGGGGCTGCAAGACGATAAGTGCTTGGTGCTGGCAGAGGCAAGTCATTGGGTCTGTTTCCTGTATGGCTGTGCTTTGTCTTCTCCACTATTGGAAGTAGAAGCGCCCCACTGTTTAGGCTTGTACGAGCCCTGGGGCTGGGATCTGCCTCTGGGACGTCTGTATCTGCCTCTTTGTGGCCTGTCTGACACTGGAAAGGACCAATTCTTTGTAGACCAGTTCCTGCTAAATTTTGGTGGCTGAACCTGTAAGAAATCCTTTACTGTTTGCATAGATTTCGATTTGTCCTCCATTTTCTTCAAAACCTCCTCTGCTTTAACACCAAACAAGTATCATGCTGTAATGGAGCATCTAATAATTTTGCTTTAACATGATCAGGCAGATTTTGTTCCCTTAACCAAGCATGCCTCCTAATGACAGAACGCGTAACTGCGGCCCTGCAGGAGGCCTCGAGAGAATCAAAACCACATTGCAATGTATGCTTTCCCACTTGTTCAGTTGCATGCAATAAATCCTGTATTTCCTTATTTTCTTTACAATCAGAATTAGTCAACATTTTCTGTTTTAACAGTGACATTAAGTATTGCTGATATTTAATCATATGAAATTGACAATTTAAAGCCCTCACAGCCAAAGTAGCAGAAGTGTAAACCTTTTTCCCCCATCTGTCTAGTGCCCTTGAATCCCTGTCAGAATGGACAGGGTTTTTTGCAGTAGCGGCCTTAACCCCCTTGGGACCCTGAGAAACAGTTTCTGGGTCAGCAGCAGGGTTTTTATAAAGAAATTTATGTGAATCAGGAACCCTGTAGTATCTGTCTGGTTTAACAGGAGCTGGAGGTAAGGAGTCTGGAGAAAGGCCGGACTCTGAAAATACATCTACAATGTCTAGCACAGGGGGATAGCAAGAGGCATGTGCTGAGGAAGTAAAAGAAAATCTCTAAGCCTTTCCTTTGATTCTGAGTAATCTTGGCTCTCCCAGTGGAAGTGCTCCCTCATGGTATGCAGGGTTTCCCTAAAAGAATAATCCTCAGGAGGAGAGGCTGAAGGAATGGATTCTTCAGCATCAGAATCCTCATAGGGAGGAAGAGAGTATTCCTGTACAGAAGAGGAGTCAGAGGAAATGGAAACCTGATCTGAAGAGTCATAGTCTGTCTCTTGCCTTGGGCCTCTTGTCAGGAGGGGGATGGGAACCCCTGATCAAGGTAATAAGGTCTTCGGCCATTTTGAGCATCTGTTTCTTAGGCATGGATGTCTGTCCTGGAGAATGCTGTACTTGTTTCTTTGTCTTTAAAGCTGCTGTAATCTTTGCTTTTGAAGCTGAAGTAGGCTTTACATATAGCTGTGTAGGTCTGAAAACACCCTCAGAAGCCGATGCCTGCTCAGCGGCTCCGGACCCATTTGAGGGAATGAATTCAGAGTGTCCAATACCTTGAGTGTCCAGAGGCCTAGCTGGCTCCACGTGGGAGTAGTCAGCGGTCTGTGGCTCTGAGGTAGCGGGTGTCAGGGGCTGTGAAAGCGCCTCACTGAGAACAGACGACTGGCTTAGCGGAAGCCTCTTCGTCGGTTTTGGATCTCGGATGCCTGTCCTCTTTTTTCTTGCGTTTTTTTAGAAACTCCGGTCGTCGTCGGCTGTTCCGATGGTATTATGTAATTGAATTTTCGGCCAAAGTAATACGCAAAATCAAACCGACGCTTAGTGCGTTTGTTGAATCTAGCACAAAACTGACAGCTAGCAACGTTATGATCAGGGCCTAGGCAAGGAATACAGTAAGAATGATAATCCTTATGAGGTATTTGCTTCCCACAAGAAATACAATTGTTAACTTTTTCTGACATCGGTCTGGAGCAAGAAAAAAGTTTCCCCAACGGGGTACTTAGCTTTAATGAAGACTTCGGATCTGAAATTAGTCTGTGAAAATCTTAGGAGTCGTCCGACCGGCACTTGCTAACTGCTTTTGCTTCAGGCACTGCGCGGCAAGAAAAACTGAAGAAAATGGCGTCGGCTGCATCTTTTATACCCCTGGCACACTGACGTCAGGGAAGAGGCAACAGCAACTGATGCCGGACCTAGACTTTGGAATTCTGGCCAACTGCGGGTAGCCTGCCAGCAGGATAACCCAAGAGTAATGACTGCAACACTGAAACACGAACATCTGGATCCAACGTCCATGGAACTACTAGGTGAGACCATAGAGAGGGAAACCAAACTTGGTGAGGCCAGAATGGGGCGATGACGATCACAGTGCTCCCCAGCCTGCAAGCTATTCGAAGAAACTTCAAAATGAGGGGTAGTGGAGGAGAAGCATACAGATGACCGGGAGGACAAGCATGGACCAGTGAGTCTCTGGGGGCTTCCCCCTGAGGGCGGTTCAGAGCTAAGAACTCGCTGCATTTCGCATTGAAAGGAGATACGAACAGATCACAACAAGGCTGACCCCACTTGAGGAAGATCTGCTCCACTACTTAAGGATTCAGAGACCACTTGTAAAGGCATCAGTATAGTTCTGCTGAGCCTGTCCGCTAGAATGTTGTACCACCCCAGCATCTGCGCTGACATCAGAAAACGGCCAGTAGAGATCGGCCATTCCCACACTCTTATGGCTTCGCGACACAAGTGATAAAATCTGGTTCCCCCGTTTGATGTACCAGACTACCGACATATTGTTGGTCTGAATCGCAACTGTCCCTAGAGGGAGATGGCCAATGAAGGGCCTGCAATACAAGGAGGTCTGCCCTCATCTCTAGGACACTGATATGCAAGGTGGTCTCGGGTGGTAAAGTGCCTTGGACCGTCCTTACCGAGCAATGCCCCTCCACACTAGCTGGGAGGCGTCCGTGGTCACTGTGATTTTGGGAAAGGATGGAAGAAAGTAGATCTGGGGACTGAATCCTCCACCAAAGGGAGTCCCTGCATCCTCGCAATATTCATATGGGATGTGACAAGGGTAGATCTAACAGGGACCACTGAACTGCAAGCATCCACTGGAGAATTCGCATATGAAGGCGCACTAAGGGTAACAGATTGATCGTGGCCGCCATAGACCTCAATGTCCTTAGTACTGTTTCTGCTGTTGGAACTTGGGCTTGAAGAACGTATAAAACATGCAATCGGAAACTGTACATCATGTCTGTGGTGAGGAAAACTTTCAAATGAATAGTGTCCACCCGAGACCCAATGAAGTCTAAAATCTGAACCGAGGCTAGTGATGATTTGTTGAGATTGATGGTGATGCCCAGTCTTTTTGCTAGCATGAGGAAATGGTACCTGGCTTGGCAAAGTAGATGCTTGGAGGGGGCAGCAAAGTGCCAATTGTACAGGTAAGGGAAGACCTGGATACCCTGAAGCCTCAGGTAAGTCACTACCTACTGCCATAACCTCGGTGAACACCCTGGGGGCTGTAGTGAGACCAAAGGGAAGGGCTCTGAACTGATGATTGGCTCCTAGCCGGAAGTGGAGAAACCTCAGAGAGCACATGTCCATCTTGATATGATAGTATACGTCCTGTAGGTCAATTGAACACATCCAATTGTTCATCTGCAGAAAGGGCAGGATGGATTGAAGAGTGACCATCTAGAATTTCGCCTAGGCTACTGACAGGTTCAAGGTGGAAAGATCCAGAATGGGTCTTAGGTCCAGTTTTCTTTGGCACTAAAAAGAACCTGGAATAAATGCCTGATCCGGACTGGTCTTGGGAGACAGGCTAGATGACTCGTTTTCTTAGCAGCTTTATTTCTAAAGCTGCTTCCTCCCTTTGTGAGTGTGGAACATCCGGGAGGTGCTTCGGTGGTCGTGGTTGTTCATTGAATGGGATGGAATATCCTCTGGATATAATCTGCAACACCCAACGATCTGTTACAGACTCCCCATACCGCTGGGTGAAGCGATAGTCAACCCCCAAGTACCTCCAGAGATGAAGATCGGGCAACCCTTCAGGGCTGCTGTCCAAGTTTGTCAGAGAAAGGCTCATGAGACCTGAGATTTCTTGGAAACCCTCTGCCCCAGGGAAGCATCTATCTTAACTCCCTCTGCCTCTAGGGGAAGGTGAGTCCTGAGTGTCCCAGGAAAAACGCCTGAGACTTTCGGAACCACATCATCTTTGTCCCTCCCGGATTCCTTCTGAAGGATCTTCGAGGGGAGGAGAAGTGGATCCCGACAGCAGACAGTGTCTTCCCGTCTTTCTCACTCTGGACCAATGACTCTGACTGACTTCACAAAAAGGGAAGAACCATTGTAAGGGGCATTTGTAAATGACACCTTGAAGGGTTCCAAGAATTGACAAAGCTGTAGCTAGGTGTGGCACATAATGGGAACACCAGTAACATCTGCCCTTGCGGCTCCTCGGTGGCATGGGAGAGACGACGCATGGACGTATTTGAGAGTGGCTATCCGAGCAGAAAATGTCTATCCTCCACCAACATGGACTCCGGGGGTCGACTCAGCAATTTCCTTGTCCAAGTCTCGCTGCAGTTGAATGACGTGTGCCATGTAGTTAAGCACTCTTAGTGAAGTTTGCTGAAGCATGCACCTACTTCTCAAATCGGTCCATCGCTGTTGACTCTCGATCAGGAGGATGAACCTTAGAGCTCTCTTGTGCAAGCTCTTTCTTGGCTGCAGCTGCCACAACCATAGTATCCATTGGGGATCCTTTGTTCCAGCAAGCCCCGTCTGACAGGGGACTAAGCACTTTATCTGGATGCTTAGGGACAGGCTCCATGGTGTTCGGTTCCTTCCATGCCCAAGATGTTATCAGATCCACCAAAGGATCTGGTGGAGCGGGAGGAAGACTCTCAGAAACTGGTCTAGAATGCCAGTGAGGAGACTACCTACCTACCTGGCGATCTGGCCCGCAATCCCTCTGGCTCAGGGGAGAACCTTGGGGAATGAAGCCGGAAAGATCCAGGCCTAGTTGGGGTTCTAACTTTAGCTGGTAGGCCAGCCGGGGACAAGCAGTCAGGGGAGCGCTTCCACGGCTTGTCCCTTGATCTTCTCCCCCTTTCCTGGACCTCTTGGTGGAAGTTTGAGTCCCAGAGGCAGAGGAAGAAGACAGCTGCTGTCCCTGAAGAGGGGGGTGCAGGGGGTACCGTCCCCATGGAAGGAAGTAATCCTTTCAGGATTAATTTGTCACTCCTGTCCTTCAGTGCTCTGGGA